>NC_046663.1:130399999-130404032 GCF_010883055.1 Belonocnema kinseyi
AGCTCTTCTTAATATTTTGACACCAAAATCATGTCGATACACCTTACCGACTGCGAGTAAAGCCACCCACGCTTTAACTTGACAGACTGTATAATAAAAATACATTTAAAATTCCAGGTTATTTTAAGGTTTCTTAGGTAATTTTTTCAATGTTCCAGGTCAACTTAAATTAATTCATTGTAATTTTACTACTATTTTTACATTCTCATCATTTATGATTGAGAAAGTATTAGAATTGTGGGAAATTTGACATCACACTTTTTCAACGGATCTCCACGTTTCGAGACCCCCTGAATCCGAAAATCAGGTTATCACGATGGCGTCTGTCTGTCCGTCCGGCCGTCCGTCCGTAAACACGATAGCATTTGAAAAAATGAACGAATCAAATTCATCTTTGGTACACTTTTTTTAGGTCCTAAAATAAAAACGATTTCGTGAACCAGCCATTTTTGATAAAAATTCAAAAAGTGAGCGCATTTTGAAAATTTTTGAGACCACTTTTTTTTTAATTTAAAAATTATATGTACGGATATTTATAGTATTAAAAAGAACAAATAATTTATCCTACTAACTTTTTTCGATAAAAAAAAAATTCTCAGAGTTATAGCGTTTTCAAAATTTTTTTAATCAACAAAAAATCAAAATTGGAAGCCGAAAAACGCATAATATGAAAAAAAGACAAGAGAAAAAAACATTATTTTTGAAATTACAAAAATGGTTATCCCAAAAAAGATCTACAATTTCGTTAAGAATCACTTCTTGATAGGACGCGTACTTTTTGTTTTATTCCTGAAAAATAACGTTGAAAAAAAATAAAATAAAAAAAATGTGTGAAAAAACGACGAAAGTTACGAGAAAAAATCCAACAAAACCTGTTTACAAATGTCTTGCGGAAATCGAGCGCGCAGCGCGATTGTCACGATGAGAATGTGTATCTCAAAGCCTACAGAGCTTTGAGAAACTTGATATTTGATTATACTTAATTAAGTAGACAAATCAGAATATGAAGACGCATATAAATACTGTCATCTATTATCGAGCGCGAAGCGCGAGAGTCAACCGTCGCGCGCCCTGGGCGCGCTCAAACTTGCGATTGAAGCAAGCCACGCGCGTAGCGCGCGATGAGAATATGCTCGTGAGGCGGGCAGATTTTTAATATCACAATAGTTGCCAACCACACTTTCTTGAGTATTTCAAGATATAGTCACAGGACAATGTCAAGAAATCGAGGTACACGTGTATAATTGACTTCTGGCCATGCTTTATATACTTAACTAAACATAGCAATCAACGACAACTTCCGGACTGTAACAAAATGACACACGGGTATCATTTTCTCACAGCTGCAAAACTTGCTCCTCAAAACAAACGTTGTAATAAAATAAAGTTTAGGAATTATACTACTTTTCTCATCATATTAAAACTAAAAATAATGAAATTATGTCAAGATTAACAAAACCTAGGAGTAATAAATTTTGTAATACAATAATAATTTTTATAAAGTTATTTTTGGGTTTTATTAATTTATTAATAAAGTTACTAACCGTTACTTTATTACAATGTTTGTCTGGGAAGCAACGTTTGCAATAGTAATATAATAATACACTATAGTCTGGAAGTTGTCGTTGACTTTTGTATTCAGTGAAAATATTAAGCAATTTCAGAATAAATGATTGTAAGAATAATAAGCAGAGAATTGCATGAATAAACTAAACATTTGATTTGATTGATTTGATTGATGCATTAGTTCTTATTTTATTGCCTTCTGATTTTTTGCAGTTTTTAAATAACTTCTACAAATACAACGAAATTCATTCATAATCATTGTAAGGAATACATATAATCATGATGAATCAATAATGACAAACATATTGAAAAGACAATACTTTTCTTTCTAAATTAAGGTATTACTCCTGCGAATGGTATCAAACTTGAAATTTAGACATTTAAATTGCCCGCTTACTGGCTCTTCTTGGCTTCGTACTATGATATGTGACAGAATGAAAAAGTTGGGAACTAAATTCTATCGCGCATAACCAAGATGGCGGATTAGCGGGAGAATTCAAATTAGTTCACGAATATACGTGATGTTACTAGGGTGGAATGAAGTTATATAAATGTTACAAGATGGCAATATATGTCAAAACAATACATCTCTCTGCCTTAGGGTTAAAATAATAATTATACTTAGAATAAACGCAGCGTTAGGTCATGGCTATTTTAGTACCAAATATGAGTCATAGTGAAGTATCTTTATGATATTAAGGCGCAATAAGACAAATGTAAAACGCAATAGCTAAGGACTTTGGACTTACGATTGTTTATATTTCAATCTTATAATTAGTCACATTATGACTCATTTCCTGTAGGCGGAGTAAAATGACCTACTTTACTATTGGATAAACGATCGGAAAATTCCATGACGTCAGCATTTCCATTGGTTTTAACCAAAAAGAGAGGGAATCCCCACCCAAAACGAAGGTAATAAGTTCGCTTGCACAGCAGGAAAACTACAGATTTTTTGTATCTCGGATCCGCAATTTTTACCTTAAACCTGCGACAATTAACTTAACAAATTTAAATTGAATCTATTCTGAGACTATGAAATAAAAATCAAATCTCAAATAGAAAGCTCAAATTACTTAAACGCGAAGCGCGTCGTCGCGATCGGCTCTCGCCGAATATTATAAACAATTTATGAATATGTAAATCAGAAATTGTGTAACAACCAACTCAATTGTTTGTTAGTTAAATATTTATATGTGCACATAGTGTATAACAATGGAACATTAATAACTTCAATATGCTAACAATATAATTTGAAGTGATAAATTAATTGAGTTTGATTTCAAAACCTTAGTGTTCTCCCGGTTATGATTTTAATCATACAACGGCAAGAACGAATCAGCGTTCGACTACAGTAGAATTAAAATTCTACTACAGCGCCAGTGACGTAACAAATTGGTAACAGCGGTGGGATCTCGTGCACCGAGGGAACATTTAAATTTGAAAGTGATAATTAGTGCCAGATAAACACTGAAGACTAAATGAGTTTATTTTTTCCTCCTGTTATAGTGGAACGGTGTAAAGACAAAAGTGAACATTACTTTTAAAACTACTTCAGTCACTTAAAAGATTATTAGTAAGAAACTATATTTGAAAATGACTGATCCAAATCCCTTGTTGATGACATTGGTTGACCTCCTTTCGGATCCGGACTGTGAACCTTTACAACTATGTCGTATCTATGATGATGGGGAAGGCTGGATTTGTATTGAAGTTTATCTATGAGAGGGTTACTATAGATTCTGCGTTGCTCCAGAGCATGTGCCTACTAGTTTTCTGCAATTACAATAAAAATAAAGTGCATATGTGAAAGACCGAACAGTATTAAAGACAAATAATTCTCAAAAATTAAATATAAAATATTTGAAGCCACAATCTTCTACCAGGGTTTTGGGTGGTTTTTCTCCCGGTAGCTAGGATGTTTTCAATAGCATCGAGATTGTAAACGATTGAATAGAGCCACCAGCTATTCCTCGTCAATCGTAGGCTTGAAGAATTCTGAGAATTTTATTAAGTTGTGAAATGAACGTAGAAATAAATATTTGAAGCAGACAACTAGCCTGGTACAGAAGAGGATTACTGAGCCGAGAACCCTAACTTTGATGAGATCTACAAATTTCATGGTTTCTAAGAACAGAAGACTGCTTTCCGGATTAAGAAGAAATTGGATTATCAGTTATATATCATGAATCTCCGTTGGATGAACAGGTTGTGAAGCGATAGGAATAAGTAAGCAAAAATGACAAAATTAATCTAATTTTAAGTCTAAGTAAGTCCGATTATTTTAAAATGCCACGTTTTGCGAAGCGATCTGGTCTTAGAAGCGCAAGGGGGGTACAAAATCCTACTAGAAATATGACAAATAAAACAGAAATTCTAAGAAGTAGATTAAGTGATGATAATGTAATTAATAGGAATAATTCTAACGAAACACTGATTGAGCCTCATCCCAGTGTTAGTAGTATTA
>NC_046663.1:130404132-130408376 GCF_010883055.1 Belonocnema kinseyi
TCCAGAGTTTGATGGTACTAATATGTCCGTGACCATGTTTGTGGAACATTGTCAAGTGGCCCGAAGCATGGTGATGCTTCACGAAATTCCATACTTGACTATCTTAATTCGAACCAGGGTAATAGGAGCTGCGCGTAAACATATTCAAAATAGGGCAGGGATCACTCTTTAAGAAATGTTTAAAAAACTTGAGAGAATTTATTTACCAAAATTAGACATCACACAATTATCACAAGAATTAACTATGGCTGTCAAAAAACCAAACGAAAGCATAACCGACTTTGGGGCACGGGTTAATCAAATATTAGATGAATTAATTAATATAACTTTGGAAAAAACTCCGGGGCTAAAAGGAAATGAAAGAATAGAAGCACATAAAGAAAGTGCGACAGCTACTTTCATGAGGGGATTAAATAGAGAGATATTCGCGATAATAAAAAGTATAAATCCTGCTACTTTGGATGAAGCAATAGTGATGGCATCTCAAGAAGAGATTCAGTTTAAAAGCTGGGATAGGGCTCATTCAGAAGAAATAGGAAAAATTAAACCTGATTTCGATTCAGACTTTAAAATGGGTTCAAATCCTCGTAAGAGGGTAGCGCACGTTAGTATTGAGGAAAATGTAAACAAAAAAAGGAATATTCAATGTTACGACTGTAAAGAAACAGGTCATTTTCGGCGTGAGTGTCCTAAACGAAAAAAAAATAATGTAAACCAGGGCAAAGAGAGGGAAAATTGCACTTATTGTTTTAGGTTGAATCATGATATTAGTAAATGTCATATGAAGGCGAAGCACGGTAAGGAAAGAATGCGAAATCAAGATTTTAAGAATCATCATTTAAACTCGAAACAGGGTCATCCTACAGAGGGCAGGATGTCTCAGGAAATCGGACCCTCTCAACCCGCGTCGTTCTTAAACTCGGGGAGAATAATGGTATAGAGCCCGCCGCGGTGGTAGAATTGCAGCATTATTTTTTTCAGAAAGGCAAAACAAAATTATTGATAGACACAGGTGCTAGTGTAAATTTGATTAAAGAAACAGCTTTGGATTCACACATAAAAATTAATCGGGAACATGTTTTAAATTTGATTGGAATCGGATCCAAAATGATTCCAACACAGGGTGAAGTTAAAATGCTACTCCGAGGCGTAGAAACATCCTTTCATGTAGTTTCAAAAGCTTTTCCTATAACTGAGGATGGACTGATAGGAATAACTTTCCTTCGGAAACAGCGAGCCATTCTTAATTTTGTAGATGATAGTCTTGATCTGGGTGATGAAAATTTTCCATTGACGTGTTACTCCACTATTAAATTACCTGCAAGGACAAAACAATTAGTACAGTTATCAGTAAATGGACCTTATATAGTTGAGGGTTATGTAAAACGTCTTGATTGTGGTCCTAGAATTTTTGCAGGGGAATCTTTGGTTAAAAGTGTAAACGGAAAAATTAGAATTTTCATCATAAATTCTACTCAACAAGATGTAGAATTGACAGTACCACCGGTTGAACTTGAAGAATATACAATAATACCTCCTTTAGCAAGATCGTGTGGTGGTTTAGAAAGTGTAGAAGGGCAGAAAATTTTTGCATCTAGATTTTCCGAATTATTGAAAATTCTTGACCTTAAGGATTTAAATGAGGAGGAAAAATCGAGTCTTTTACCCATTCTGTTAGATTATTCCGCTCAATTTTATCTACCTGGAGATAAACTAAATTCAACTACGGCAATTACCCATAAAATCACTACTGTCGATAATAGACCAGTTTTCATCAAAGATTATCGTCATCCTCCCGTACACAGAGATGAGATATTAAAACAAACTAAACAGTTGCTCGAAGCAGGATTAGTTCAACTATCCGTTTCACCATATAATTCTCCTGCAATGATTGTCCCTAAAAAACCTGATCCACAAGGGAACAAAAGGTGGAGAATGGTAATAGATTACAGAGCCGTGAATGAACGAACTGTAAGCGATGCTTATCCATTGCCAAATATTGTTGAAATTTTAGATCAGTTGGGAGGAGCAAAATATTTTTCCGTAATGGATCTTGCAATGGGGTTTCATCGACATTACGAGTATTACGAGTATCTTCGAATGCCTTTTGGACTGAAAAATGCTCCAGCAACCTTTCAAAGACTGATGGACCAGGTTTTGACCGGTCTACAAGGTCTAGAATTATTTGTTTACATGGATGACATAGTCGTTGATGCTTCTTCATTGCAAGAACATTCCAGAAAATGGAAATCCTTACTAGGGCGATTAAAAATCGCGGGATTAGCATTGCAACCTGAGAAATGTTTTTTCTTGAGACCTGAGATAATATATTTAGGACATGTTATTACTCGGGAGGGTGTTAAACCCGATAAAAAAAATTGAGGCTGTAAAAAAATTTCCTGTTCCAAAAGGGAAAAAGAATGTAAAACAATTTTTAGGTCTCGTAGGATACTATAGGAAATTTATTAATAACTTTGCGAGAATTGCAACACCTTTTACTTACCTTTTAAAAGATAAGGTCGAATTTAAATGGACAAATGAGCAGCAAACAGCTTCTGAAATTCTGCGTGATAAAATCTGTTCCGACCCATTGTTACAGTATCCTGATTTCTCAAAACCTTTTGTATTAACGATTGATGAATCGAATTACGCTCTTGGTGGTGTTTTGAGTCAGGGAGTTATTGGTCAGGATTTACCCATTGCATATGCTTCCAGAATCCTTCAGAAAGCTGAAATCAATTATTCAACAATTCAAAAAGAGTTACTTGCAATAGTGTTTTGCGTGAGGCATTTTATACCTTATTTATATGGGCGAAGTTTTTTTTTAGTAACAGACCATAGACCTCTTGTATGGTTACATGGGTTGAAAGATCCTATTTCAAAATTAACTCAATGGCGTATAAAACTTAGTGAGTATGACTATGTAATAGTCTACAAACCTGGGAGGATAAATTCTAATGCAGATGCCTTGTCGAGGAATCCACCACAGGGTGACGGTGATTCGTCGTCTTCTTCGGTTGAACTGGATGGGTCCGCTTCGATTACGGCCGGTCGAGAGCGTGTTTGTCTTGTTTCCGTCGGGGAGGGGGATCGAGTTGTCAGTCTGGACAACTGTGTCGAAGAACTGTTTGACGGATTGTTTGCCAGATTTGATGACCTCAACCTATATAGCGCTATAGAAATGAAAAACAGTGAAATTCTGATAGATAATACTCCGATGCAGCATGAAAATGCTGGAGAGTATGCTGAGAATAGCCGTCATAATCACATTCTGACGGTTCAGACTTCGGTACAGCATGAAAATGCTGTAGAGTGTGCTCAGAATGACTATCAAGGACCTCGTGCTCCAACTTACTACGTCTGGTGGTCCACATATTCAAGAGGTCATCGGCATGATTTCCTAACCAATGACCAAGAGATGGTGGATTTTCCGTCACTCTCGCGAGGATGGGAACATGTCGACGATGCGGATAGTTTGGAAAATAGTATTTCCGGTGTGGATGGTGCCTGTGTAAACGGTGAGGAAGATTCAATGGTTGCAAACTGCAACAGTTGTGACACCGATAGTTGTCCTCGTGAAGAAATTTCTGTCAGAGTAGTGTCTGAAGTATGTATAAGTTACAGTAAGGACAAGTTATACATGGGCAAGGGACAGATAGTCCATTTTATCTCTGCAGATGGTGATAATTCCTGTGAAGCAAACAAGGAATTAGTAGAGCACAAGCTATTGTCTCCGGATGAAATTAGAAAAAAAATTCTAATGTAGGTGAGGTAATAGTTTTCTTGAAAAATAATAGATATATTTTCAGTCTGATTGTGCATGAAAGATAAGGCGATCAAGTCTTTCTAAATCAAGTCTCTAAAACTGTGTTAGCATTGAAAAAGCCCATGATTAAATTAAATGTGAAAAGTGTCAAGGTACCTAAATATGGGAATAATTTATCATGGACTGCTGTTGAACAGGTCTTTAGACAACACTTCTCTGGAACTGGGTTGTTAATAGTAGTTTCTTCAGGTGAGATAATTATTCCACCAATAACTCAGTGAGATGAAATTACTCGGGAATTCCATGAATCAGTAGTCGGAGGTCATAAGGGCATGTCCAAAACATATTGGAAAATACGAGATAAATATTATTGGGTAAACATGAAAGCGGATGTACAAAGAATTGTAGGAACCTGCAAAATATGTCAGAGAAACAAGTTAGTCCGCAGGGAAACTCGACAACCTATGATCATCACAGA
>NC_046663.1:130408476-130415806 GCF_010883055.1 Belonocnema kinseyi
TGATAATTTTATTTGAAAAATAATAATAAATATTAGAAATTGTAGAATACTGATTTAATTGATTAAATATATGATTTTGAGTCTTCTAAAAATTGTTAGGAAAAGCAAGAATAAAAAATTTTTTTTCTTTCCTAGCAAAATGTCCACAGAATAGGGGAGGAGAATGCGCCAGTGCGTCACTGCTATGCATTAATTTTTGCCACCTATGAAATCGGGTGGACCTGGCGTTGTCAGGTTTGCGCACAACAAGGTTTGCTACCCCCAGGGAATGAATGGCAAACTTATGAATTGCATTATGCAGTGGCCCTTGAATTGACGGTGCAAAGACCTTGTCCTGGGTGCAATAATTCAGCATTCAATATTACACCAGCCGGGGGATGTTACATGTGCACCCAGGCTATGCTGGAAAGTGGATGGCTCAGTAACGGGTTGGAGCATCACAGGGCATTGGTCATAAATGTAGTCATGCCGGGCGGAAGGGTCAACTGTAATATATTAAACCCATTGATGGTTCCACCGATTGAACGTTTCTTTTTTTAAACTATACAATTCAATCGTCAGGGTAATATCCTTTTGAACCCTAAAGAAATCCCTGTAAACATATTGGATGACATATTTAATGTCCTTTAAGGGATGAGGTTACCCTTAATGTTTGAGAAACCATATTATAATCATATATGTATTAAACAAAACTATACTAACATTATTTTTGTACTGATTTTTATACAAAAAGAGAAAATTAAAAATAAAAATAATAAGTTCAAAATGTAAATATTTTATTTTATTTGAAAAACCAGTCTTTAATTTAGTGTGGATATATATGTGGATGTATGTATGTATAAATGGGTATGTATATGTATATATACATATAAGTATATGTGTGTATGTATGTATATATATGCTTCTCTGCGAGATTGAATGCGTAAAATAACGTAGGGAAAATAAGCATGTATGTGTATTTAGGTTACTTATTTGTAGGACGTGCTTCAAGGCGAATTCCATATCCAATTTCACCATAGAAAGTATAACACAGGTCCACCTTTTAGTAAACATCCATTTTATCGAATGGAATGTATAAACAAACACATAAATTCGGAAGGATCACTAGGGTTTTTACGACTAGCTCACACAAAGTCATTACTGATAACAGCCCGATGATTGACACAATAAACAATGACGTGACTATAGGTGTCGCAGCAAAATCATACCCGATTTAATAAAGCTCCATTCACAGAATATTAAGAGAAAAAGAAACATGTGAACTGACTTTTATCTGATTAAGACATTAAAAACAATTTATTTTAGAAATAAATAAATATAAATAACATAACATTAAAAGTTGTTTAAAAATAGGAATAACAACTTTTGAAATTAAAGGGGAAGGTGTGATATGTGACAGAATGCAAAAGTTGGGAACTAAATTCTATCGCGCATAACCAAGATGACGGATGAGCGGGAGAATTCAAATTAGTTCACGAATATACGTGATGTTACTAGGGTGGAATGAAGTTATATAAATGTTACAAGATGGCAATATATGTCAAAACAATACCTCTCTCTGCCTTAGGGTTAAAATAATAATTATACTTAGAATAAACGCAGCGTTAGGTCATCGCTATTTTAGCACCAAATATGAGTCATAGTTAAGTATCTTTACGATATTAAGGCGCAATAAGACAAATGTAAAACGCAATAGCTAAGGACTTTGGACTTACGAATGTTTATATTTCAATATTATAATGAGTCACATTATGACTCATTTCTTGTAGGCGGAGTAAAATGACCTACTTTACTATTGGATAAACGATCGGAAAATTCCATGACGTCAGCATTTCCATTGGTTTTAACCAAAAAGAGAGGGAATCCCCACCCATAAGTTCGCTTGCACGGCGGGAAAACTGCAGATTTTTTGTATCTCGGATCCGCAATTTTTACCTTAAACCTGCGACAATTAACTTAACAAATTTAAATTAAATCTATTCTGAGACTATGTAATAAAAATCAAATCTCAAATAGAAAGCTCAAATTACTTAAACGCGAAGTGCGTCGTCGCGATCGGCTCTCGCCGAATATTATAAACAAATTATGAATATGTAAATCAGAAATTGTGTAACAACCAACTCAATTGTTTGTTAGTTAAATATTTATATGTGCACATAGTGTATAACAATAGAACATTAATAACTTCAATATGCTAACAATATAATTTGAAGTGATAAATTAAATTGAGTTTGATTTCAAGACCTTAGTGTTCTCCCGGTTATGATTTTAATCATACAACGGCAACAACGAATCAGCGTCCGACTACACTAGAATTAAAATTCTACTACAGCGCCAGTGACATAACACGTACATGATAGAGTACGACCGGCCTTTTTCGGCTCGTAACGATGGGAGAAGGCTCATGATCTAATAAATACATGGTATATTACAACACTGATTTTTTTACTTGATCTTGGAAATTTTCGAGAGAAAACTTTGTCTACGAATTACCATATAATGAACTGTGAAAAGTAAATAGGGTTGTTTCACGATTTAAGATAAAATAATTTTTTAATGAATAATTGTAATCCAAACCGAAGGTGCGTTATAATTTTTTTTCTGTTGAGTCGGTCCACAGAAAAAAAATTATTAAAAATTAAAGGCGGTAAAACACTGATTAAAATTGGTGTCACGTGACTCAGAGGTACTCATAATTATCTATCAATGTGACAGTGTGGCTTTAATGAAAACCATGAAAACTAACGAAACTCATGTTAAAGGGGTGAGGTCACGTTCTGCTGTCCATTCTGACTATTTTTATTTCATTGCTTTATTTGTTAAAGTTTATGTGTAAAAAAAAGTGATCCTGTTATAATATTTGAATTAAGAGTCAGTAGTACATTAAAGGAAAACAGTAAATACGATTATTAACATATTTTAAAATCGTACATATTTGCAAATAGTTCAGTCAACATTACTACATCTAAGTACTTTTTCAATGAATTCTTTATACGTACCATAAATCGGGGCATATTCTAAGCCTCAATTAGAACTGACCGAATCCCTATTATACAAAAACTAATAATAAAAAAAAAGGATTTAAAAATCCGATTTTTCTTCGCATGATGTCGAAACTGTTAACATACTTATTTATGTTTGTAGTGCATTGTTGCGCAATTAATCCAATTTTTCTCTCTTTCCTACCTCTATCAAGTTTTAAAATGTATTTTTGCACTGACCATTATCAAGTTATAGAACTGACCTTTTGGTCAGAACTAATCGTTAGAATAGAGCTGTGATTGGTGGAAAATCCGACCCCTTTGACGTCAAAGGGGCCCCCCCATCGACATCGTGATAAAAAAAATTCATATTTCAACATGAAATTAAAAATAGTAAACATTATGAAAAAAATATGTTATGGGTGTTTTTAAAATTACAATTTTATAAACTATAATATCCATTTATTGGAAAAATGATATCTGACTTTGGAAACAACCCAATTAGCATTATCTTATTTTGTATATATTGAAAGTAAGACATGGTAAGACTTAATATTATTCTTACATTAATTAGTTAATAATTTCTCATATGGTACTATTTTAACTTTCTTTTGCATTTACATGTAAATCTGTATGTATGCAATATTTTAGGGGTTCGCCAACAACATTTATTATAATTTTTAACAGTCTGCTAAGAATAAGAAATTTTTGATGGGATACAATGTAATTTCATATTATATCTAAACAGTGGAAAGGTAATAGGGGGTAACTGATTAAATAAAAATTGTACCTGGCAGCGGTAAAACATTGCGTCCAATTGATATCGCCATTTACAAAAAATGAAGTTTAAGTTACTCAACATAGAGGGAAAAAGTTTGATAAAAAAGTCATTTAGTTCGGAACAAACTGAGTTTTACTTTTGAGGTTAGAATTCTATGATCTCTGAAAATTGTCTTCAAATCTTTAAAACAATTTTAACTTTAATTTGGTTTTTTAAAATGGTGAGACTTACCGGGAAGTTTTTGTGAATGTCATAAAAAATATCTTGATCATAAAAGTATTTTTTTTAATGGACCTAAAAATACGATTTTGAAAAAATCATTTTGCATCTACGTGTTCATATATAAATTATATTACGAACGTTACATAAATTGTAAAAAAACAATAAACAACAAAAGTATCGATAATTATCAATAAACATTTAATATATTTATATCCTTCGATCACATTTTCCAGCAAAATTAAGGAAAAGTATTTTTTAATAAAAAAAACACAAGAATTATTATTTTGTATGCCCTGGGCACTGCATTCTATATATTTATTCATTCAGAACTTTCGCACTTGAGTTCAATTTCATTTTATTTGACATTATAATACGTCTGATTGCGATTAAAATATTTCAACATCACAAAATTACAAGAAATATTAATTCTTACATTTTACATTTCAAATCCCTACCATTTATCGCCTTACTTATTCAATATGGAGAAATTAAGCGGTGGGTTCTAATTAATTCCGTTTTTTTTACTTGCGCACAGCTAGACTATGTCTTTATTTTTATTAGATCATGGGTATGCTCCTCAGCCCCCTCCCCACTAACACTGCCTCTGAAGGCCGTGATATGGTGCTGTCGGTCGCGTTCTACGATGGCCGCGGTGTGACGCTACTACGCGCCATTTTTGAAATTATGTATTTTACTTCCTTCAGATTATAGTTTCAAAATTCAAAGTCACAGTTAATAGTTCTTGATATTTCCTTTTTTTGAACTTAAAAATTATTTTGGTTGACGAAAATTTGAATTTTTTCATTTTTAAATCGAAATTGATCTTTTTCTTTTAATTGAAAAATTTTGTTGATTATTACTTTTTTATTGACAAAACTAAAATTAATTTAATTATGAATCTTAATTCGTTGAAATATTAATTAATTAATTAATTTTTTTATTACTTTAATTCAGTGTTAGTAATTAAACTATTTGGTTGAAACTTGGCTTATTTTATTGAATATTCTTCTTTTTTTGTTGTTAAAAAATCATTTTTTGCTTAAGGGCATGCGATACTTAGAAAATTGTCGATTTTACCAGTTTTAGGTTCCCCCGGCTTTTCTTCTAGAATAATAAATATTTTGTCTTAAAAATTTGGGAAATGATAGCGAACATGCTAACGGACGTACCCACGCACTTTTTTGTAGGTTAATTCAGAAACGTTTTAATTTAGCAAAATATGATTAATTTGCATAGCGCTTAGGAAATAGTATTCGATTTTTTCCTAGGATAAGAAATATTTTGCCTTCAAAATCCGGAAAATGATAGCGAACATGCTAACGGACGTCCCCACCCACTTTTTTTGTGTTTTTTTATCAAAACATTTTTGATATTGCTAACAAAGTGCGTGTATATTTCGTAGGTTATGTATGTTACAATTCACCCTTGCATTACTTCCAAACTGCACAATATTTTTGGCCAAAAACTTTGGACTTACCAATAAACATAGTAATTAATCTCCCGGAACTAACCTTGTTTGCAGCTAATCAAAAAAGTTTATTTCATAAATAATTTCCAGATTATCGGAAAGGCAGAGATGAAAAACGACGTAACCTCAAAATAATGCATATGCATAAGATTTTGATTTAGCACAATAATTTTTTTTGTTATTATCCCTCAAAAAAGAGTCCGGGGAAGTCCGTTATGATATTTTATAGCAACTCCGAATTCAGTTTTTAAACACTTTCATTTTTGTGGAAAAAAAGCTTTGGAAACTCTAAGTATCACATGCCCTTAAGGGCATGCCATACTTCGTTATGTGTTCAATCGGGTACAGTTCTCCCGGACCTTTTTTCAAAATAAATGAAAATTTTTTAAAATTGAATTCGGAGATGCTATAAAATATCATAACGGACTTCCACGGACTCTCTTTTGAAGGACAATAAAAAGAACAAAAAAGTATTATGCTAAATAAAAATCTTATGCATGTGCCCTATTTTGCGGTTAGGATCGTTTTTCAGCTCTCTGTCATTCCGATAATGTAGGTCTCTGCCGTACAGATGCTGTCGGTAGCACTTAAGAATAATTATGGGAGAGAATTGTAACACATATAACCTCGAAATACACAAACACACGCCAAATTTAGCAAAATAAATTTTTTTATTTAACCCGCAAAAAAAGTATGCTGGGACGTCCGTTAGCATGTTTGCTATCATGCCCCAAATGTTTAGGATAAAATATTCATTATTCTGGGAAAACAGCCAGGGGAATCTAAAACAGGTAAAAGCGACAATTTTCTAAGCATCACATGCCCTTAAAGATTTATCTCATCAGTTGAAAATTTTAATATTTTTTGTTATTGAAAATTAGTCTTTTTCACTTGAAAATTCAAGATTTTGATTGCACTTTTTTTCGTTACTGAGAAACCATTCTTGGTTGGATAAGAACTTCATGAGAAAAAATTACTCATTTTCACGAATTTCATCCTAATGAAAAGGTACTTCGTAGTCTAATAAATAATAATAAAATAAATACTAATAAATGTGAATAATTACAAAAATCATAAATTATATTATCTACTCACAGGGCATGAAGAGGAGTATGATACATGTACAAGTTTAAACATCATTAAAACATAGACTAAATTTTCTATAAGCATTATTTACAGTGTAATTAAGGTATTCTATTCTTTTTTGGTTCTGTATGGCAAGCCGTTTTATTTTTTAAATGGCTCAAGAAAATGTAGTATCATATTAATGAATGAAATAATAATGAATTTAAATTATGTTCCAGCATAATAATAATGTAACTTATTACAATTATGTTAACAACATAAAAATAATTGCTTGTTTCTTTTTTCGTTAAAGAACAAATTTAAGGTACTTTACAATTTTTTCAAATTATGGTGTGACATGATTTTAATTTGTTGCATTAAAATTACACTGTGAAATAATTTTAATTCGTTTATCTTAACTCTACTTCGACATAGTTTTACCTCGTTGTTCCATTGCTTCGAAGGCTAGTTTTAATTCGGTGCATCAAAATTATGTTGTAACATAATTTTAATTCGTTTCATTTTCATTATGTTTTGACGTGGTTTTATCTCTTTAGTTCACTATGTCAAATGCTAATTTTAATTCGTTACATTAAAATTTTGTTGAATTAAAATTATGTTAAAACATAGTTTTAATTCATTTCATTTTATTATACTTTGGCATAGTTAAACAAAGAATTTCTATCCAACAGATGACGCCAACGAATGGCGAATATTAATACGAGGGTGGATTGATAAGTTTCCGGCCTGACCAAGAGATGGCGCCACTAGGCCTACCTTGAGGTGGCGTTCTATAGTACCATCCTTAGATAG
>NC_046663.1:130415906-130418133 GCF_010883055.1 Belonocnema kinseyi
AATATCGATTCAGTTACAATAGCACATGCTATAGCCGAGCAGTTTATTTCTCGATATGGCTGTCCCCAGGTTATACACACCGATCAAGGTTCAAATCTTATTTGTAAGGTAATGAAGACCTTTTGCAAAATATTCCACATAAAAAAGATTCAATCAGTCGCGTATCATCCCCAGAGTTTGGGTTCAATTGAAAGGAGTCATCATACTCTAATAGAGTATTTAAGAAGATTTGAGGGTTCAAAAAATTGGGATGAATGGTTAAGATACGCTGTTTTTTCTTATAATACCAGTGTACATGAAGCTACTGGCTTCACCCCCTATAGCCTTGTATTTGGAAAAGAGGCTAACATACCATCCAGTTTTTCAACGAAACTACCGAATAAAACATATGCTGGTTATTTAAGGGATCTTTCCGAAAAGCTGGATAAATGTCAATCCATGACTTTCTAGCGAATCCAAAAGGCGAAACAAAAATCTAAATTATATTATGATTGAAAACAAAATCCGAAGTTTTTCAAATCAGGAGATCAAGTTTATTTAAAAAATAATATCAGAAAAGACAAGAAATTTTATCCATATTTTTCAGGACCTTTTATTTTAGAAAAAACAATAGGCGAAAGAAATGCCTTAATTCGACTAGGTCCGAACAAAACTGCAATCGTGCACGTGGACAGATTAAAATTATATTCATACCCATGTGATGATCAATGTGACGATCATTTAATAAATCGGGAATAAGCAGCCAGGCACTTCGAAACATTGAAAGACGAAATTTTCGTACTGAATATAGAAGACTCCGTTTTTCAAAAATTTCATAAGTGAAACCTTGTTGTTTATAACTAGATTTAAATAACAATATAAAATTGAGTGGTAAAAAAAATTGGATCATAATGATCGAATCCTTTTGAGGGTTGAGAAGATGAGAAGTGAGAGCTATTTTCAATCATTCTTCCATTAGGAATTATTTTAAATGGTTCCTTCAATTCATAATACCCCAATAAAATTTTCTTTTGTTTACAAAATGTTATGTATAAATTATGTATATATAGGTACTCACAATTTTTTTTGATAAATCATAATAATGTTCCAAATTGTAGAAGCTGCTTATCTCAAAAAAAAATAATTTCAACTTGAATATACACACAGAAATAGTTCTTCTTAAGAATAATATAAAAAATTAATAATGAATAGATTTGGAACACTTATCTGAATATATAATTTCAAGATTGACCAGCTTACTTTCTTAACCTGTAAAATAAAAAGGAGACGTTGTTAAGAAAAAAAAGAAAACAATAATTAATTAATCAATCATGATCTTACAATGTAGAGTACATTTGAGAGGAGTAGTCGAGTCTCAGCAATCTAACAGAATTCAAATCACGATAATTTCGCGGTTAGTAATTATAAACCTAACCTACAATTTTTACGGAAAGGATTTTAATTTTTAATAAATTAAATACGAAATGAAGATTTGTATGAATGAATCTTGATAAAAATTAGTTAATTATAAAAAACAAAAGGGATTTTATCTTAAGGGATAATATAAATATTTTTTAAATGCACATTAATTTCATGAAGTTAGATTTAGGATCATTTAATCTCATTGGGTCATTCAAATAAGCGCGCCCTTCCACTTGTTGATAGTTTGAGAGGCGGCAGGATAGAAAACATTCTCAGTTTGAAATTGACCCTGATACCGTATACACTTTAAAGAAAGAAAGAAATAAAGAAAAGGAGAAAAGACAACAAGATGGTATTACAATTTATTGTTGAAATAATAACCATAATTGTGGTTACCATTCTGATCAATTTTATGAAGAGTCCAAGGATTCTTGGATTTTTCCAAAGAATTGTACAACGAGAATTGGTAAATCAAGAGCAAGTGGATAATCCTGAGCCGCTTGTCAGAGTGTTAAGCATCAGAGTTTTTAATTAAAATGGTATGAACCCCGAATTACAGGTAAGCTCTGATAAAAGTAGTTTTACTCAAATGTATATGCATGTAGGTATATCGGAAGAAGAATTCATATCGAGAAATTAGTTTCTACGACTCAATTTAACTTAAATTAATTTTCTGTCATTAAAACGTTAACCTTTCTTATTCTAAATATTTAATATTCTTGGATATTTAAATTGTATAAGTGAAGACATTTATTCAAAATAATAATAATTATAGAGAAAATTGAATTTTGATATTATAGGAAATTTATAATATAATTTCAGAATA
>NC_046663.1:130418233-130427214 GCF_010883055.1 Belonocnema kinseyi
AACACAGAGTAGTGAGCAGGCAATTAATGAAAAAGTTTCTTGACCGCGTGGTGTCCTTGACGTAAATAAAGTGCGAATTTTTCACAATTGAGGAGAATGGCTCAATTAAAGCCAAATCTTATTAATTGCTGTGCTTATAAAAATTGCACTAAACAGAGAGCTGATGATGTTGTTATTCTTTTTTACTTTTACGAACAAAAAAACAGCTAAGAATGTTCGATGGATTGAAAGAGCAGGTAAGTGAATGGCTTACTTTCCATAATTTATACTTTTTTAGAAGCCTATATAGAACTTCTTATATATAAATTTTTATAATATATTTCTTTGGAAATGAGCGTTTTTTAAGTTTAAAATAAAATGAAATAGGCAATCCTTTTTTTGACAATTTCAATAAAAATACTCTTTGCACTTAAAATTCAGATTAACTGCTGAACCGGGTAAACGGGGGATTTTTAAAACCAGGAATAAATTTTGTCTTACTTATTCTCGTAGTTTGTACAGTTGTACTCAAATATAATATTTTTATTTTCAATGTTGTTTTTCAAAAATAAAACAATAACTAGTTGTACAGGAAAAAAGTAATTTCTGAACAATTTCCTATTCTTTTTTAGGTGCACAATTTTTGTCAATCTATATCTTTTTGTATCTTGTTTCGTTTTTCAAAAAATGGAATTATTATATAATTAGTGTCGTGAGAAATAAGATGAACAATAAAAAAATTTATTTTTCTGAAAAACGATGCAATAGACGATAAAAAACGAAAAGTAGAAGATTTTAAAGCAACATGTTTCACTTTAAACTAATTTTAATAAAGTTCCTAGGAAAGTTTGGCAGATTTGAAGAAAATATTTTAACATTTTGAACGATTTTTGTAAATTTTACGAAAAATTCGTAAATATTTTTGTAATTTTCTTAAGAATCTTACGGAATTTATATTTATACAGATACAAACACAAACTGATAATACTTGTTTTCTTTAAATTAATTTTAATATATATGTCATTTTTAATGAAAAATTCAACTATTTTTTAAAGAAAAATTTCATATTATTTCGTAGAAAATTATATTTTTCCTTAAAGGTTCATCTTCTTTTTTTACATTCTCATCCTGATGAGAAGGTATTGGTTTTATGTAAAATTTCACTTTGTCGGTTTTCATCGAATCTCTACGTTTTGAGACCCAATGAGTTAGAAAAAACGATTTTTAAGAAGGTGTTTGTCTGCCTGTATGTCTGTAGTCTGTATTCTGTAGGCACGTTAACTTTCGAAAAATTTATAAGATTGGATTCTGCTTTGGCACACTTTTTTAAGGCCTAAAAACGTGGACATAGGAAACACGGGACTAGGCATGCCATCCTAACTTGGGCGAGCGGGGTTGAATCCACGGGAGGGGGGAGAATTCCATGAGTGGGGAGAGCCGCCATCTTACGATGTGCCATTTGATTATGCGCACGAGCATTTTGCGGACAAACTGTGCATGAAAATATAAACATGTGGGCGCTGCCATCTTTGTCGCGGGACATCAAAATGTGGCGGACCTCCCCCTTATTGCATCACCCCCGCAATGGCATGCCTAGTCCCTTGTTTTCTATGTTCATGCCTAAAAAAAAGAACGAGTTGGTAAACCAGATATTTTGGACCAAAATTCAAAAAGTGAGCACGTTTTCAAAATTCTTGAAACTACATTTTTTCAAGATTTTAAAATTCTATGAACGGTTATTGATAGTACTCAGAAACTCGAACAATCTATCCCTATGACTTTTTTGTAAAAAGAAAATTGTCAAAGTTAGAGCATTTTAAAAATCCAAAAAAACAAACTAAAATGAACATTTTAAGCCAAACAACGCACGATATGAAAAAAGTGAGTAGAAGAAAAACATTGCTTCTTGAAAGCCCTAGAAGATTATGATGACAACTTTTTTAATTTGGTTGAATGTGCCCGCGTAGCGAGCAGATTTTTCTTAATTCTTTTCGGTTGAAAATTCAAGTATTCCAGTTTAATATTTATCATTGTTAGTTGTTCCACCATAAAAGCTCTACAAATTTGTTATAAACTTTTCGTATAAAAAAATATTTAAAATGGGGAAAAAAACTTTTTCGCAAAATGGCACAGGCTACAATAACATTTTATTTAACAAAATTGTTCGCTTAAATTATGTCTACAGATTTGCTTAAAACCACTTTACGAATTTGATTCATTCTCATTCTAATGAAAAGGTATTGGTTTAATGTAAAATTTGACATTGATGGTTTTCATGAAATCTTCACTTTTTAACCCCCCTAAGTGAAAAAACCACGTTTACAAAGCTGTCTGTCTGTACAACGTTTTTGAGACAATTTTTTTTTAATATTTAAAAATTGTATATGCAGCTGTTCATTTTACTCTGAAACATCAACATTTTATTCTGATAACTCCTTTTGATAAAAAGGAAATTATCAGGGTTATAGCATTTTGAAAATTAAAAAAAAAAGAAAATTAACATTTTAAGACTAGCATACTGAAAAATCAAAAGTTTCATTTTTTATCAATCTATGCAAGAGACGAGAAAAGATGAAGGAATACAAATTTTGCACAAAAAAATGTTACCTAAAAATGTAACCTCTTGGTTTAAATTAAGCTATTTTGGTTGAAAATTTAAAAATTTCTTGAAAAATTAATCTTTGCGTTGAGTTAAACTGCTTCTTTTTGCAAGTTAAAATCTTTTTAGCGAACATATGAACATGTTTAGTTGAAAATTAAATTATTTTCATGACTATACAAATATTTGTTAGAAAAATTACTTTTTTGTTAGAAATGATATTTTCAGGTTTAAAAGTCAAGTATTTTGTAGATAGCTCGACTTTTTGGGCTTTAAGATTCGAGAAATTTAGTTGAAAAATTATGCAGTTGCTGAAAATTGATTTTTTCGTAAAAAACTAATCTTCTTTGTTAAAAATTCAACCATTTGGTTCAATGTTGAAATATTATGTTTTAAGTTAATTTAGTTGTTGAAAAGTCGTCTGTTTTTGTAGAATGATAATTTTCTTGGTAGACAATTAATAGAGGTGGAAAATTGAACGATTTTCACTCATATTTTTTTGTGTGGAAAATTTAACTGTTTTCTTTAAAAAAATTCTTTTGGATTAAAAATGTACATATGTGCGTAAAAGTTCAACTATTTTGTTGATTTACCGTCTTTTTTGCTTCAAAGTTCCACTATTTGTTTCTTGAAATTTCAACTATTTTTTGTTCAAATTCATCGCTTTTGGTAGAAAATCTGGTTAAAAACCACCTCAGTTGAAAGCATTACAAAGTTATTCACTTCGTTCATAGTAATTGATCGACAGAACATCCCCTGGAGAGTTATGATCTGCAATTCACACTTTCGTAGTAAGGACCTCACTACCCCTGAACATCAGAAGCTGATTTCTGCCGATTCCGTGGAACCTGTGGACTACAGAGAAGTGGACTGCAATTTTGACTTTAATCCTGAGAATGCGGTAAGAGTGTATAATCGTGACCAAGCGGTGACCATGACTGTATCGTCAAAAGTAGACGTAGGATTCCATCATTTTTCGCCTGTAAGAGATCAGTGTCAAATTCAAACGAATACTGCTACAGAGCAAGAGGTGATGACCATTTCAATTCCTTCGCCACCAACAACTTCACCTGATGAAGCGGAAAATATGCTACAAAAGGAAGTGTTGGAAGAATTCATTAAGGAAGATATAGAACTTAACTTACTTAACGAAAATGCTAGATTGCGCTCTATGATAAGGAAACTGAATAATGAATTATCAGATTTCAAAAATAAAACTGTCGCTAAAAATGAAAAATCCTCTGATTCCCATCAAAAAATGGGTGTTGATTAATTTTTAGAAATAATTAAATCGTTTGATTTTTCTCATCCAATTAAAAAAACAATGATAGAATTACAGTTAAGACCTGAAAACTCTAAGGCACCTTACACTGATGCTCAATGGCTTTTAGCAATTCAATGGCACTATTGGTCAGCAGCGTGCTATGAGAGGTTCCGACAAATGGGTTTTCAATTGCCTCATGTCAGAAGTCTTTAAAAAAAATTGCTCAGCAAGATATCAAACCTGGGTTTATCGAAGAGCACAATATTGCTTGCTCAACCAGAGGTAACATATCGGTTGAAGAGGAAGATCCTCATCAGTCAATATCTGAGGCTGAAATGATGCAATTCAATGAACAGCTGGAAAAATGCGACGAGCAAGAAGTGGCTGCAGTTCGTGCTGTTACGTACTTCGAAGAAGCAGGACTTTGCACTGAAAATAACACTGTCGATGATTAATGCATGAGTGATGACGAAAATTCTAGCATTGAGATCGATACTGACGTTGAAGGTGACGGCGACAGTGACGGTGATGGTAACAGTCACGACAAGGTTGATGGTGTCAATGAGGACACAGCTCACGATGGCTCCACTGATGGAAGCTCTCATAATGGTACTCTTTTCGCCAACAAAGTTAAAGAATTACTCCGTTTCACGGAGGCAGAGATGCCTTTTCCAGCATACAGTGGTACGTATGAAGGAAGTTCTTTATCATACTTTGCTGGTTGGTCTGCCCACGTAGCCACGAAGAAGTGCCCATGTGGACCTTGTTTCGAGCAACTTCTGAAGCCCCCAGAAGCATCAGGAGATAGAAATGATTCCTATATAGAGTCCAGAGAGTACGAGTCTAAAACTAATTACAAGGTAATTCTTCTGAAGACGCCTTCTGAGAAATTTCTAGAAATCGTAACAGCAAATTTACTCACTTTTGAACGTTGCGTAACTGCAGAACGTCATCAGTATGGAATTATGGACATGCTCGTGAAAAACGAAATTCGCGATACGGGCATAATATACCCAGAATGGTTTTCTGAATCTGATCCTTGTCATGAACACAGAATATTTGCTCTCAAATCTCTATTTAAAGCCAAAATGCATCGAGTTTGCGCTGTCGACAATAGTAATGCGAATTCTGCAAAGAAGATTAAGCAGCAACAAAATTCTGCTAAAAGAGTAGCAAGGGTCATAAACTCATACGAAACTTAAGGAATCTGCTGCATGAGTGAATTGATCAATGTCGATTCATTAAGAGTAATTTTTAATTTATTTAAATTTTAGAATCATATTGTTACCATCATCGCTTGAAAACAATGATTTATGCATTCATACCGTTTATAACTATAATGTATATATTTTTTATAGATACTTCCTATTAATATATTTTATTTTTCAGCCAAAGACGTAAGCAAAAATGTAATGTATGATTTTGTATTAAATTTACGGTTTCAATACAAAATATTTTGATCATTATATTCAGATTAAAGAATTTTGTATGCGATACTTTATAAATATTTCTGACTTGAATAGAGATTCAAATATTTCATTAAATTTTTTTATTATTGAACATTTTTATTGGTGGAATATTTCTGGTTTTAGGGCCAAACAGAATTTATTTCAATCATTTAATTATTAAACTGACCATTTACATTTTTTCATGCGCAATATCTGATACATTTACGTGTTCAGATGCAGAATTTATTTATAATAAATTAAAGAATAAGTTTATAAAATACACAAAAAACAACAAAAAAACAAAAAAAAAACGTAGAAATAAGATACCTTATAAGACTAATAAATTTTATTTTTTCAGCAATTAACATATGAACAAAAGCCGTGGTTATTTCTACCGTCTTGGAAAAAAACTTACTCTCTAAAGTTTGATGTAAGGGTCATTTTCGTGTTGCAACGCATACAAAAAGAAGCATTACGTCAAAATGAAGATAGTGGGCTTCTTTATGCAAACGGCAGATTTGGCTTGACCCATTTTTCCCTCTCGACGGATTGTTCACCTTAACGCACGGGGTATTTCCTAAATTAAATCTCTTATGTAAAAATAAAAAATCAGGTTGCCCACTAAACTATAATATTTTTTACACGATTATTGAAAAAAAGTTTTAAAAGTGTAAAATTGAAAATTTAAGGCATTCAAAAAATTTCTGGATTTAAGAATCAAATCATAAACAATTAAAAGGTGTAACATTCTATTTTAAATTGGTTTTGAATTTAAGGGTTCAATATCGTTACACTGACAACTGTAAGCCTTCTAACTGAATTAGGCGTAAATTAATGGCCTCCAAAATTAGATAATCCCCAAATAAAAATATTTAGAATTCTGCATTTCAATTCAAAACGTACCAAATTAAATAATTTGAATTGATCAGGTTATACTTGAGGCACATTCAAAATTCAACCAATATTACTGCTTGGGGTTTTAAATTATTAACTCTATGAAAAAGTTTTTCAAATCATACAATTCGTGAAATTTTTGTTCATCATGATTACACAATTTGAATATTTAAAATCGCGAATATATTAAAACCGTGCAATTTTAAATTCCTCTAATTATAGAAAGTTTTCGATTTCGAAGGCTTTACACTTGTTCCAATTTTTCACGAGGTTTGAAATTGAATAATTGGCCATTTCAACTTCAAATTATTTATATCCTAAAGCTGCCAAAAATGTATTGCAGAATTATAAGAAATTCCATTTAAAACGTTTAAAATTAAATACATGAAATAGACATGTTATACTCTAAGGATATTATAAATTTTACAAACACTGAGACTTTCAGTTTCAAATTTATAAACTAGTTTCTTTGAATAATAATTATTTGATTTGTTCGCTTCGAAAAGAAAATGATTACCTTGTAATTTTAATTATTTTCATTTCAAATTTCTGCCATTTACAACCTTTTCATTTCAAAGGCTTTGTAGTTATAATCGAATTTTCAAAATTGAATAATTTTGAATGAAATAATTCTTTAATTGTTAAAATGCCTCTAATTTGAAATAAAATTGTGGAGTAATAAAGTATTTTTATGCAAAATAGTTATGATTAAGTTTAAATGCTTCTTTATATTTTGACATTGTCGACTTCTGAAAAGTTTCAAAAAAAATTTTTTTGACTATGACTGAACACTTTCCATTTAAAAAGATCCCTGTCTCAAATTTCAAGCGGAAAGGTTTCTAAAAATTTTTAATTCAATACATAAAATACTTACAACTTCAAACTTTTAATTAAAAATGAAAAGAGTTTTAATGCATTTCAAAAAGTAATTCATTCTACCGCCCATAATTTGACGTGATATAAAATAATATATTTTATTACATTGTTCTAAGCTTCTAAGTTATAACAATCCTTTCCCGTAAATAAAGTCTCTGTTTTCTGTACTCCATCCAGTAGCCACCCTGAAAATTGCTCCAAAAATTATTTACATTCCAGACTTTTCTTTGGATTTTGAATACTGTTCATATCAATTTTATTTATTATTAGAATACTGCACAATTTAGGATACTCCTGGTGAGAGGGCTCAGTAAACTATGTGGAGATTATTTTAATATCATTTCTTCTTTAGATCTATTCCTTATTATTAGGAGTTAGTTATAATCCTAATTACTTTCCTGAGTTTTTTTCTTGAATTTACCTAATTATTATGAAAATAAGGGAGAAAATTTTTTTTATTTATCCAGTTTATTTGAATACTCTCCATTGTTGAAGCCAAGAAACAATCCACATATCTATATTAAATAAAACTGTTGATGTGCGTATTGTACATAAACTTGTAATTGTACTTACTAAAAACTAAGAATAAAATATAGACTTAAGCCAAAGTTTCTTTATATTTACTACTATATAACCTTTCATTCACTACATAATGATTCAAATGATGCTCTATTTATTTACTAAATTGCATGTAAATATTAAATTCGTGAAATCTGATACAAAAATATTATGCCATTTATATAAAATTTATTTATTATAAAATTTAACTACAGTTTTATTTTAGTTTAACTATATTGTACTTAAATACAGCACCATCTAACACCATTAAACATCTACAATTGTAACTAAACTTTACTTAAATTTAACCAAAATTTAATTTAAATTTTGAATATAACTAAATTGTATTTACTTTTTGAAATAGAATTTTGTTGGAACTTATTTACTTAGTACGTCGAAAATTTCTCTTTTAAAAGAAACCAGACGAGAAATTAATTTAATTTAACAAAAATTTATTTCATTTTTTAATTCACCTCAATTTTATTTAAATTTTGAATTTAGTTAAATTTTATTTCAATTTGTAAGTCATTTAAATTTGGTTGAAATTTGGAATTTAACTAAATTTTATTTAATTTGACATTTATCTCAATTTCATTTAAATTTTAACTTTAGTTTCAATAAATAATTTTTGAAATTTCACTAAAATTCTAAATTTCTAACATTCCAAATCAACCGTAAAAGAAATTAATGAATTAAAAAAAATAAATAAATACAATATGTTTAGGCTCTCGTTAATTTTAATATAATTAGGCTTGTCAGTGTTTACAACCTTGTTGGCATACAGAGCCAGCCGACCTACTCACCTATACCAAAGATTGCTATAGTGATGGCTTAGGCGAACGCGAGAAACAGAAAATCACATTCGGTTTGGAATTCAACAACTTTCAGTGTGCGCCCCGGACCCCACCCCGCCAATTGACGTGTCGAAGGACGCGGTTGCCATAGAAACGACGAAAAGTTGAAGAGGGCAACACCTCAATATGGTTGTAATGAGCGGATATAATTCGCATTCTCGCTGCTAGGAACAGCACAGTCAGTGACGCAAATTCGCGGTTTCAGTTTGAATAAAAAGAAACTCAAATTTGAAAAGCGAGTCTTGAATTTAGAATTTAAGTATTATTTCGAAGAAAAGATTGGCAAGCAACAGTCGGGCAAATCGACATGGAAATGATTGAAATGATAATCGTTTCTTGTAAACGAATAAATGTATACACTAGAGTAAGCGCAATTTCTTGAAAGGAATATTAATGTAACTCAGCTGTGATTATTTAGACATAGGATATAGCAGGTTTGATTGCAGGATATATAAATCTTATATTAGATATACAATTGGCGACACTAGATCGTTAAAAAAGAACTGATT
>NC_046663.1:130427314-130448981 GCF_010883055.1 Belonocnema kinseyi
TAATAATTCGTGTGTCTCGGGAAACAAATGAAAATTTAAACATGCGCACGCGCCCCATCGTCGCCGGTCGGCCGACGTTTGACTGTTGCACGTGGTCTACTTTATTGCCATTTAAATTTTCTTCATAGAATCAAAATGTAAGAAATCAATGTAAAAAATCCAGGAATTTCTTTAAATTTAATTTAGAACACAATTTATCAATAAGTTATTCATCAGTACTGAAATATTGGATATTTGTCATCTCAAATTTTTCATGTTATTGAACATTCACGATATTGATATAACGGATCGAACTTTTGAGTTTAGAAAATATTTTTATCTTAGCGGTTTATAAAAATCAGGATGATTTTTCTCTTTCAGATGCTAATAATTAAATATATAATAAAAAATTAAATATGTTTTCTTGTTTTACTCAAAATTAAATTTTTTCCCTTAGAGCTATTAAGAGAGACAAAATTTTAATAGAAAATCGTAAATATCTGGGAAATTTTTTACAAGATTGAAAAATGAAGAAAAAAATCTTCATTGAAATGTACTGATTTTGAAAAAACAAGCTTTCAGCATTATAACGCTAGACGTATATAATTTTCAAATATCTTCCTTTATAATTTGATAGACTCAATATTAAAATGGAAATTTTTATATTGTCAGAAAGAAATATTTATTTTTACTTAATGTATCTAGATGACAGTTTTCACGTTTCATGTTCGATTGTAATTTTTACATTATGTCCAACTGTCTACTATTTTATGAATTGCTGTTAGAAGAAAGTTATAAAAAAATACCAAAAAGCGGAATTAAATTTTGGTTTTGTATAAAGATCTTTAAAAAGGAGTACAAAATTTTCTTAAAACTAAATCTAACAACAAAGAGCCAGATAATGTATTTTTTGGATAAATTCATCATTTTATTCAAATATGAAATTCCTTCCATTTTTTTTTAATTATGGAAGAAATAAACATTTTTATTGCCCTTTTCAAATAAAAAGTCGGGTTTTTTGCATGATTGTGGTTCTTTTTCCCAAACAATCCTCTTTTTGTTAATGAGGTCATTAATTTATAATGCATTTTTTATTCATATTCTCATTTAAAACAATTTTAAACAAAAATATTAAAATTATTAGAGAATAAATTTGTTGACGAACAAAAAATTTTAAGAGCAAGGTTTTTTATTAAAAGAAACCATTTAAAATAATTATGTTGTCGATATTACAAATTTTGAATGGAATTAAATATGTAAACAGTTAAACGAGTAAAATGCAAACAAACATTAAGAACAGTGTTGGCAGCGAAAATCAAGCCTGCAACCTCCCGTCTACAAACATGACGTGCTACGGCCTGAGCCCAATCGACTAGCCGGAAAGTATATTTTTCTATCCATGACTGGCGGAGAAAATTTAAAAGCGAAACTTCCATAATTGAAAGTGGCATGGGGCGCGGAAAAATTCTAATTATCAAAAATTCTAATTATAGAATAATTCCGTTTTCAGGCGATATCTTAATAAATAAAAAATTAATAATAATAATTTAATTTGATAATCATAATTTTAAACAGTAATACATAACAATAAAAAATAAAAATATTAGACTGAAAAGACATGTGTGAAAAGACATTATATAAAATTTTTAACATTGAAAGGATAGGGGTTTTGACAGGGACCAACAAAAAACTTCGAATTATCGGCGGTTCGAATTATAGAAGTTTCACTATATATACAAAGAAATCAAAGATAAAAATGGCGTCAAGGTCTTGAAAAAAAAACTAAATTAATGTTTCTAAACGTAAGGCCTGGGACTGGCCAAAAAACGAAGTCCAAGAAGAACAGAAATAGTTTATATTTAAACGTAAAAAGATAACACGTGTTGTCACAAGTATAGAAATATAATACTTCAATGACTTTTTGATATAAAAAAAGAACCTAATTTTAAACAAACCCATATTTTTTCTTAATATTAGATTTTTAGAGTATGAGAAAAAATGACATTTTTGTATGATTGAGTTACTTCTTATTTCAATTTGAAAAAAATGGTTTTATTTATAACATGGCCTTAGCTAAACTGTAGAAGCAAGTCGTAACTTCCTTTGACTTTCAAAAATGCTTCTTAGACTTTCCAGCTCTTAAAAAATGCATGTACCACTAAATTCACAAACATTTAAAATATGCAATATTTTAGAAGACATTTTTCCTGGTCTATAAGAAAATTATAGCTTGATTTTTAGTCTTTTGATTACTTCAACCAGAAAAAATAGTAAGTGCATATTTAACCACAATTCTGGTTAATTTCACCAGACATTTTTTTAGTGTATTTGAATTTCAATAAAAGTTAGCTGAATCTTTACATTCACTTTTCTACTCATTTCCAGAATATATATAACTTAAATTTAAAAAAACTTTTTAATTCAAATTTGTTATGAATATTTTATACTAACAATTCTACATGCAAAAAATTACCCCTATCTTAATACACGTAGGAAAAAATATTTAATTTACCAGAATTCAAAATTTTAGGACCTCTTTGCTACATTTTGGGACTAATTTTGATTTCAAAATGTTTTTAGAGTTCTTTAATATCAACTCTTTAGAACCAGCAATTTCATATCTTCGGCTCACCAATCTATTGGATCACCATGTGTAAGTATACATATCTTTGTAAAGATATATTAAAATTATTTTTTCATTCACTTAAAAAGTAAAATTGGATTATTACCATTTTGGATTTTAAATGCACTATAATTTGGCGCGATCGAATATATAGCTGCCTGTCGCACCTCTACAAACATGTGACGGAACCAATCGGTACATGTCGCGCCTCTACAACTATGGCCGAACTAAAAGCAATATATATACTATATATGCAGGACCACAAACTTGCCTGCCGCGCTAACTACCGGCATCTGGTGCAACTAATCTCATGCCGTATCTAGGACCTAATATCTTTGGTATAACGTTGCGCAAGCTTAGAACAAATATTCTTTGCTTAGGATTAGATGCCATTTTATTATTTTATTAGATGCTGCTTTTTAAATACGAAATAATTTTAAAGTACAGTTAGGATCTATACACTTGGTTATTGCTGTACCTCCATACATCTAGCCCTGTGTGTCAGCCATATTGAAACTGTAAATACACAATTAAAATTATAATACTAGCCCACTATGTGTAGGATTAGAGTTCTGAGCCAATTATATTACTTTGAGAACCGTAACGAGAATGAGAATATTACCGAGAATATAACTGAGAAATAAATTCTCTGAGAATTTATGAGAATCTTAGAATTTATTTTAATTAATAGAAAATTGTGTTTTTTTTTATGACTTCGGATGAAAAATCAACTCTTTTTTTTAAAGATTTTATTTTTTATTTTAAGGTTTACCTGTTTTAGCAGAAATTAAATCTTATTTTGATAAAAATGCAACTGTTTGGTTAGAAATTAAGCTATTATGCTACATAACAATTTCGTAAAAAATTTATATTTTGGTATTGAAAAATGATCTGAAATATTTTCTGGATGAAAGTTCCACTTATAACAAAATTTTCTTTTTTAGTAAAAATTCATCTGTTTCAGTACAAAATTGATATTTTTAGATAAAAATACAACTATTTGGTAGAGAATTCCACAATTTGGTTGAAAATTCATCCTTTTTGGTTAAAAATTCATCTTTTTGGATTAAAAATTAACTTGTTTGGTAGAAAATTATTTCTGGTTAAGAAATTCATAGTTTGATCAACTAATTTTTGAAATTTTACCTTTTTGATTTAAAACTTCATCTGGTATAAAAGAAATTTCATTGTTTGTATGAAAATCGCTTTGTTAAGAAATCACTTTTTTGTTAAAGATTTATATTTTAAGTTGAAAAGTTCTCTCGTTGGTAAAAAGTTTAATCATCATGTAAAAAATTAATCTTTTTTAATTGAAAATTAAACTACTTGGGTCAAAGTTAAAGTACATTGTGAACTTTTTCTTTAATGAAGGCTTATATCTGGTTGAAAATTTAACTATTCAGTAGAAAATTCTTCTTTTTTTTTGTTTAGAATTAATTTTTTAACAGAAAATGTAACTTCTCCATTTGTTTAAGATTGATATTTTGTACAGAAAATTTCGCGTTTTTCTTGATGTAGAAAATAATTTTTCAGTTTTTAATTTCCTTTTTTTGCGTAAAAATGCATCACTTTCGTGGAAAATTAATTTTTTGTTGAACAGTCATATTTTTTTAGGGAAAAATCTTTATTAGTTAGAGATTTGTCTTTTTGGTTTAAAAATTCTTTTATTTTGTTGTATTAATTTCATTTTTTAAATTAAAATATAAACTATGACACTTTTTCGTTGGCAATTTGTCTTCTTAGGTTGAATATTCAACTGTTGTGAACCAGTTGCAGTTGATAAATTTAAAAAATAATATAAATTGTTGCTTAAAAGTACAAAAATGTGCAACTATATTATCTTCAGTTCTATTACAGATATTAAAGCGATTCAAACTGCAAACTGTAATGGATAGGCTCTGTATTTATTTTCAATCACCCGGAAGGATGTGTTAGTCTTATTTTTTGTGAAAATCGCGATATTCTTAGACATAGCTCTACAATTATAAACATTAAAAATTAAAGAACTTATTGGATTACTGAAAAATAAATTGCAAATCGTCGAATTTGTATTTATTTTTATTTGGAACACAATTTTTAATTATTTCATTTCAATGACTTCATTTCAAATTAATGTTTATTCTTGAACTCTTCCAGACCAATATTTTTAAGTTTTAAATGATTAATTTTTGTGAATCTCCATCTAAAAATAGGGAATTTTTAAGGCATTACATTAAAAATATAAAAAAATGCAATAGAAGATCGGTAGGATTATAATGTTCAAAATTTATAAATTTTAAGTCTTTGAAGTCGATAATTTTAAAAGTTAAGTTTGTAAATCAGACACACATAGTGGGTCTGATAACGACCATTAAAAGATACATGAAATTTAGTGACGGTGTTGCTCTTAATCTCATGCTTCTTATGATATTGAATTAAAAAAAAAGTGAATAAAAATAAATTAAACCTTTTGAGAACTGAGAGTTAGTATTTGGTATATAATTTCGCTTCATCATTTTCTAAACAAACGTTGTGTACGTTTTAGGGAAAGTAACAATATCCATACATGTACTAAATAAAGTCCTTTGGCTTAACCCCATTGAATCATTATATTTTACGTAGATACAATTTAGCATAAGGAACGACTCTGTGATTAAAAACAACAACGTTTCTAATTTCTCTGTATCCAGGCATCGGATATACATTTCAAAATAGTGATACACATCACTTTCTTCATTACTTAAATTCGGTTCTGTCAGCAAAAAATTCAGTACTTTGACAGCTGTAGGGGTTTGCGTTTCCGAAAGAACTCTGAAATCACACTTTTCCCAAAAAATACTATGTTTTTCAGGAATCACTCCTTGTCGCATCTTTAAAATGAGCCTGCTTGGTTATTTCACGAATGTCTCGTTTGCAATTACTTTCAATCGCTCTAAAAATGCTTTAGAGGATGGTCTTTCATGGAACCGATTCGACTAAAAAAATGCAGCATCGTTTCGATGCGTAATTTCCGAGTTCTTGCTATAAAACGTCCGAATCAATATCCTTGTTTGGATCGCCAATTGACATGAGGGTAATTTTTTACATTTTTGCCTAAAGAGTATTCGTTAACAGCAGCATATGCTGCAAAATGGTCCAATAATGATAAAGTGATCCTGGTGATAGCGTTTGCTTAATTCTAAGTACGGAACTAAACAGTCCTCTCCTTGAAAAAATATACCCTGACACTTTATGAAAAATATATTAAATAATTATTTGGTGAGCCCGCCACCATCGATACCTAGTTCACCTATGAATTTAACTTCTAAGTTTTTATTGACAATTTCCTTATCAGTGTAGAGCTGAAGTAGATCATGGAGACAATTCTGCCTAGATATTTCGATTGTCGTCCTTTCTGTGTCTTATTCTAGAGATGGGAACAGGAAAGAACACTCAAAGTTTAAGATTTCTTCTTGATCGACTGAAATAAATTATCGTTTATAAGTATTCATAATAATTTTAAAAGTTGACCATTTTCTATATCAACACGTTAAATGGATAACTGCTGCAGTGTCTTCATCTGCATCCGAATCTTCAAAATCTTCAACCTGTTCAACTGGATGTAAAAAATGCACCCTCCTCGTTCTTTGAACTCGGTTGTCATAACAATCGCTGAAGTGGAATTTCGAGCTGGTGAATGGGATGAATTGCTGATTGTTATTGTTGGTCCAATTTGGCTAGCTTGAAGCCACATATTGTTAAGAGATCTCGAATATGTCTAGGATAAAGCCTAATTATGCTTTCTTTTATTTCCTCCAGTGAGCTTTTTCTAGCAATTTCTAGCAGCTCTTCAGCTTTCCTTATAAAGAGTAAATTAAATTAATTAATTAGTACATTTTTCTGTGAATCATCTATCTGAAACACGACCATAGAAAGAAAGGAGGGTTCAAAATCGCTTTCAAATATAATTGCGTTGCAGAGGAGTCACGTTAGACGTTAAAAATGAAAAATTTGGAAACCCGACGGTGTTCTGCTGATTTGAATGAAACCTTTCGCATTGTGTTCTTAAAGTTGTGTATTGAAAAGATTCCCAAAAAATCGATTTTAGAGTTTAAAAAAATTGGACAAATAAAATCCTAAAGCCACGAAAATACTGTGCATATGTATATTGGGGTTGCTGAAAAAATTTTTAACATTAATTAAAAAAAAATGTTAACAAACTATTAATATTTGCCATACATATTCTTTAAGGCATTGGTAGGTAACATAAAAATTTAACTCGAAAAAAAGTGTGAAACCATCCAAATGGAGCAAAACACACACAATAAATGGTTTTTGGCTCATATTTTGGAAACGGTGCTTTGAAAAAAATTATTTTCTACAGACAGATATTGCTCTCAAAAATTACAATAAGAACGCCGGTTTGGATTGTTACTCTGCAGTTTATACTTTCAGAGTATTTAACCCTCAGAGTAGAGGGATGTGTATATAACTAAAACCCCCTGAGCAAAAAATCGTACTAGCATTCTTATTGTAAATTGAAAAGCTATTTTTCTGTTAAAAACCATTTTTTTCAATGCACTGCTTCCAAACTAACAGGGAAAAACATTTTTGGGGGTATTTTGCTCCATTTAAGTACGGTGTCACCCTTCATTTCGAGTTCAACTTATTTTATGCTACATAACAATTCCTTAAAAAAGATGTATTTCATGTTTTAATAATTTATGTTGAGTTGTATCTTTTTTAATAAATATTTTAAAAAAGTTTGACTGCTATTTTGAATTATTGATCCTGAAATTTATAATCAGCAAAGCCAATATACACACTGCTTTCCTTGCTCTAGGTCCTCATATTTTTCAGGTATTCAACTTAAAAAAACATTTTTCAGAATTTTTTGTTTAAAAAAATAAATAACAATTAGCAGAATTTTTTTTACTTTTATTGCGAATCTTTAGCAACACAATGCAGAAGGTGAAACGCCGCCAGGCTTCCAAGTTTACATCTTACACGGAGAAAATTTGTTAATTAAAATTTACCCAATTCGTTGGGTAAATGGAGGACATTACTGCATTTAGACAAAATTTATAATTATTGTAGGATTGAGTACATCATAAAATAACGCAAAGTGAGGTAAATTTTTTATTAAGTTAATGGTATGAAGTTTATTTTCTTGTGATATTAACGACTAACCTAAGTGAAAATATAGATTGCAGAATTTTTCTTAGAGATTTTTACTTCTATTATAAGAGAAATTACACATTTGTAAGGTAAGATGAAAATCACTAGGGACGTAAACGTTGTCCGGGCTGAAGTTTAAAGCCAGCCCCCCCCCCCCCCCCTCCCGAGCACAAAGTTTAACATTTTAAGTTGCGGTTCATATAGCAGGATTTAAAATATTGAAAATTAAATAATTTAGGGTTTCAAGGTTACAAAATTTTTAATAATAAAATTATCTAATGTTTTTATTTACTCCCTTTAAATTTATAAGCTCATTCATTAATATAATGTTACAATATCCCGTGTAGAAATGATGGCCGTGTTCGGGCCGGATTCCGGCAAGGTTGCCCTGCTTGTATCCGGAATCTGGTCAGGCTGCCCGGTCGGATTCTAGTTGGTTTCGTCACGCTGCGCTGGTCGGATCCCGGCCGGATGTACCCGATCGGATCCCGGATACAAATAGGGTAACCCGGTCGGAATCCGACCGGTTTTTGACTGTGCTCCTTGATCGCATTTTACTGGAGCCTTTTTACCACAGCGAACATATTCTGTCAACTGGTAGAGATAAGAATCTTTGTCAGCACTTATTTCCACCTGTACAAAGATGTTGGAATTTCAATTTAAGAACTGCATTCATAATAATAAATATATTAACTACAAACATTGATTCAATGTAAGTACTAAAATTTAGGTTATGATTCTTAAGTTTCTATAAGAAATTGAATTGTAAGAAATTAAAGTTAAATTGCATAACAAATTTACCTAAAGCGTAACTTACTTTGCATAGGTTTTTTTACAAGAAATAAAATAAATTTCAGGGGTGTCACGTGACGTCCTAACCTATGAAACCGGTTGAGAAGATTGATTTAACATTAAAGTAGAATAATATTAAAAATGCTTACTTATTAACAAAATAATTCTCTACCTTTATAAATAATCCGCTTGCTCCAGGAAATTTGATACAATTTTGTGAAATTTAACAAATTTCTTAACAGATAACCTGGCGTCCACCGACGTTTTACTGCGTTTTTAGAATTAAACACTCCGGAAGTCGCCGAATCGTTATAACGTGCAAGCATGATAACGTAATTCAAAACCTTGTTTGGAAAAAGTTATTTCTCTTCTTATTACATTTTTTGCTTATTCAAGATAATATATAAATACATTAAAAATAAGCAAAAATCGTATCACAAAAAAAGAAGTATAGTTTCACTGGGAAACTATTTTTGAAAGTAAAAAAGAAATTGGTCAACGATTTCGCAGTCACGGCAAGTCTTGAAACCGCAGAACCAAAAGTGGGAAACCATATAATTAAAGTTAGGTTAATTTTTCTTTCATAATTGATAAAAAAAACACCTAAAACCATTTTGGGCCGACTGGGTCCCGGTGGGAACTCGGTCAGATCCCGGCCGGGCAATTAACAAAATAGTATCCCGGTTTGACCCGGTCAGATTTTGGCCAGAAACCTTCTTCTGGTCGGGTCAAGCCGGGCTATTTGTACACGGGATAAATTCATATATTTATAGAGCGGTAGACTTTGTTTTCGAAACTAAAATAAATAAATAAAATAAATAATAAATAAATCGAAACAAAAGAAAAAAAATATGTAAAAAAGCAGAAGTTTTTCTATTCTATTATTGACTGTTTTAGGGAGGGAGGTCAACTCCAGTGTTACGCTGATGTTAAAATTACATACGCATACTGTAGAGAATGCACTATGCAGTGGTTGGGGAAGGGATGGGGGTCAAATTGACAGAAAAGCTCTATATGCAATATATCTATATCCGTCCATATCTATCTATCTATCTATTTATCAATCTATCTATCTATCACATACATATTTAATATCTATCACGTACATATTTAAAAATGTGTAGCGCAAAAAAGATAAGGTCTGACGACTTTAATTTTGAAAAGAAGATGAGTTTCACATGAATAGCGCGAGTAAAAATACTGAGAACCTTAGAAAAAAATTCTCATCATACCGTTTTTATGTAAATACATGAAAATGTGGGCCTTTTCACTCAAAATGACCCTGTTTTACAACTACAGAGAAAAAATTGATACCTTCCTTCCTACCTGCCTGCCTACCTATTAATTACCTGACTACCAGCTACCTACCTACCTACCTACCTAATTACCTTCCACAGTTTCCAAGTGGAAGTACATCACTGGCATAGTACTGGCCCAGTAATTAAATTCAATAGATAATTTAAATTAGATAAAAATGTCTAAGGTTTCGTATTCCCGGGCTAAAAACCATATAATGACATAAAATGTCATTTTTAATTACTTTTAATGTATTGTAGACTATTTTACAATGGTTAAAGCTTACATAAACTATCACTTTTTCTTAAAATTTAGAATGTATCATAAAGATAAAAATTATTTTTTCCCCCTCAAACAAAAACAAAAAAAATTGTGTTCGAAATATTTCTTTTATAGTTCTTGGAAAATTTAGAACACGTGAACCATACTTTTAAACATATTTTTTATATTTTTCATTCGCAATCACCGTGTTATGAGCCTCTAAGGCAGCCTGAAAAGTAAGCGTTAGGAACCCTGTTGAATTGAAAGCCACATAAAACTTTATTTAGAATATGTTTTCTGCTACATAGATTTCGAATTTCTTATCTCATCTCTATGACATCTTTTTTCCCTATCATATGTACAAGGTCCTAGAATTTTTGGCAATCATTAACAAACGTGTTTACAGTTTAGATTTTACCCGAGCCAAATAATTGTTGTCCAGTCGGACAAGAATTGAGGATTACTAAAACCTCACTTTTTTCATTAATTTTATTCTTTCAATTTCTGAACCACTTTTTTGAATCTATAAAAACTATATGAGTATTTTCTCACTCAAAGAAACAAACTATACGGCCACCGAAAAGTAAAAATAAGTTTTTTCAAAAAAAAAATGTATATCTGTGTGTGCGTGTGTGTGTTATGTGTAATAAGCATGAATTGATTCAATTTTTAATAGCAGAAATAGTTTATTCATGCCGGCAACGAAACAAAATCGAAATGAATACATGAAAAGTCTTGGAATTTTTCCTTCAATAAAGCGGCTTTTGCCAATATAAAGATAGTTTTGTTTTTTAATAGCAGGAGGGTTTCAGTTGTAGGATTTATGTATCTTTCAGCCTTAGGTAACCAATAAATGGATCTGGTACAATGGATCATTAAAATGGCTTTTTCAAATACATGAAAGTTTCGTGCCAAAGTTTTATATTAACTACTTTAATTTGATCATAGAATCAAAAAATGTTGTACTCCCAAAAATATATTTGAACCTGGGTTCTTTTCAAGAACACCTACGTAAATTATGATGATAAAAGAAAATTCTAAATTGAAGAAATGGTATATATAACGAATGGTATATAAAAATTACAATTGTTAATTTTTTCTAGAAAATGTTACTATCATTTTCACAATAATGTAAAGTATTTCCAGAGGAGAAAAAATATTGTTTAACTATCATTAGAATATTTTTTAAATACAGAGATGGGCAAAAGTTTTTCCATACCCCTTTTTCATGACTGATTAAGTTTCCTTCATTTTAATTGTACCAGAGCTAAAACATTTTCTCTTTAAGGGCATGTGATACTTCGTCGTGTGGTCAATCGGGTACAGATCCGACGGCTTTTTTTCCACAAAAATGAAAATTTTCAAAAACTGAATTCGGAGATGCTATAAAATATCATAACGGATGTCCCCGGACTTTTTTTCAGGGATAATAACAAAAAAATGTTATTGTGCTAATTAACAAATTTTATGCATGTGTATTGTTTTTTGGTTAGGGTGATTTTTAGCTCTCTGTCATTGCGATAATGTAGGTGTCTATCGTACCGATTCTGTCGGTAAGCACTCTATAATAATTATGGTGTAATCATGGACCAGATCTGATGAAACTTTGCAACTAATGTTTAATTTTTCGCCACTGGGAAATTATTTATGGAATAAACTTTTTTGATTGCCTGTAAACAAGGTCAGTTCCGGGAGATTAGTTACTATGTTTATTTGCAAGTCCAAAGTTTTCGGCCAAAAATATTGTGTAGTTTGGAAGTAACGCACAGGAGAATTGTAACATACATAACCGCCAAATATACACACGTTATTAGCAATATCAAAAAAAATTTTGAAAAAAAAACACAAATTAAGTGTGCGGGGACGTCCGTGAGCATGTTCGCTATCATTTCCCAAATTTTTAAGACGAAATATTGATTATCCTAGAAAAAAAGGCGTCGGAACCTAAAACTCGTGAAATCGATAATTTTCTAAGTATCACATGCCCTTAAAGGGTGAATTGCTATCGAAAATCTGTATAATATGAGCCGACGGTGAAGCCAATACGTCTAGATTTTAAGTGAATATTGCAAAAATAGTGTATATTTCAATGTTTTCTTAAATTTTCTATAAGTTCTGAAATAATTAACACTTTTCAATGTTCTTAGGTGCATTTTGAAGCTTTTTTCACCGCATCACAACAGCTTATAAGCAAAAATCGTAAAAATTCCCTTTTCGAATTGCAAGGACTTGAAGTTGTAACAAAAAAGTTGGAAAAATTGTAATTTTCTTTTTGATAAAAAAAATATGTTTGTCAAATATATGAAACATATAATAATAAAGTTTCTATGAAATGTCCTAAAATATATTTATTTAATTTTCATTCTGATTTGGCTACAGATAAGATGTTCTCAAATTTTTCGAACATTTTGGTTAGAAAATTAAGTTCTTGCAATTCGAAAATCACGTTTGTAGTATTCATGCGTATAAGCTGTTGTGATGCGATGAAAAAATAGCTTCAAAATAAGCCAAAGAACATTAAAAAATATTACTTATTTCGGAAGTTATTGAAAGTTTAAAAGCACATTGAAATTTACACTTTTTTTGTAATATTTACTCAAATACTAGAAACATTGACTTCACCCTGGGCTCATTTTATACAGAATTTCTGAGCAATCAACCCTTTACAGAGAAAATTTTGTAGTTCTGGTATGATTAGAATTAAGAAAACTTAATCAGTCATCAAGAAAGAGGTGTGCGAAAACTTTTGCCCAACCCTGTTCATTAAAATTCCTTTACACTTGGAATTAAATAATAACAATTGTTTATTATTATTTTCACATAGAAAAAGTTAATGCAAATCTCTTTAACCAAATTTTGAAGCAGCTTCAGTGCAAAAAATATATCCCAGACATTGGTCAGCAAAATCAAATAATATTTAGATGCCATATGCAAAAATGAGAAAAAGATATTTCAAATTGCGACTGTAAAAGAGAATGCTGTTTTTCAACTTTGATAAATCCCCTTGAGCCCGACAACAAACAACTGATGTGATTATGTGAAGAGCAGATATGTTCTTTTTAGAAATAAAACATAGACATAAGTATTATAAAAAAAAAAAAATCATTATTTGATCACAGTGAAAACTATTATTTAAAATAGTAAAGCATGATAATGTTTGTGAAAGCGTCATACATCAAAATTTTCTTGAAATCCTAACCTCTCTAACCTTAGGTACAAAATAACTTTCGTGAAATACGTTTTATAGGAAGCATGCTAATCTAAAAAAATTGTATTGCTGTCGTATAACTTAAATTATTTTTTCTTTTAAACAATAAATAAATCGTCCGGGACGCTTTAAAGTGAAATTGTACTAAGTGAACTTCTTCTGACGACTTGGAAATTTTGAAGTGCGGCAGAAATATAACCTGAAAAAGACATTTAAACTAACTTCAGCCTTCGAATTAAACTATGTCGACTAAATCTTTCATAGAAGAATTCGTGTATAGTTTATTCATGTATATCGGTGACGCGAAATTTATTTTACAAATTTTACTTTTTCGTTTTTATCACGTTCTTCAAGTTTTGCACTAAAAAAATCAATATATCCTTTATTTTCCTGCACATACAAATTTGCACAATACATTTAGAGAAGTAGCATATACATACATGTGCACTAACACACGCTCAATAGTTCACAGACCAAATGTACGCGACACTAGTGTTGCACATGTATGGCCACCATATTTCCATTGTGTTGACCGCCCCTGGATCGATCACTGTAATTTTCCGGTTGTGAACTCTTTTGTTGAAGTACTTCCTTCTTTAGCGAACACATTCTGATCACGTATTTCGTGGTTCGCACTCGATTTTCCCAAAATATCAAGTTTTCTAGATTATGCTCAATAATTTTATATAAAATATAATACATTTTTTATTTACCTCTGTTTTGGATTGTGTATAAAGATTTTGAAGAATAAAGTACAAATTGTATTTATCATGATTAATTTAATGTTTGTTATACATCAAAATTAAATCATATTAATTCTTATTTCCTTGTTTTTATCATTTTATTTATTATTTTTAATCTTGTTTTTTACGACTAAAAAAATACGTTTCCTATCAAAACAATATTCGTAAAAGATTTGTTAAATGTTTGTAAAATTTTTTTGGTGGAATAAATTTTTTCAGAACGCAAATATAATTTCTTTATTCTTAATTTTGTTTTTCAAAAATAAAGCAAAAACTACTTATCCCACAAAAAAGTAATACCTAAAAATTTTGCTATTTTCATTTAGGTTGCGATAAAAACTTAAATTTTCGATTTTTTCTGAGCAAAATTCAAAAAGTTCTTCGCGCAATCTTGTAGGGCCTTGAAAAAGTCACGTTTTTTTGCTTGACATTTTCCCATATCACGCTTCGTTTTGCTTCAAATCTTAATTTTCATTTTATTTTTTTTTTATTTTGAAGATTCTATAAGTTTAGTCGTTTTTATTTTAAATTAAATAAAAACTTAGATTTTCGATTTTTTGTTAGCAAACTTCAAACAGGTCTTTAGGCAATCTTGTAAGGTCTTAAAAAAGTAACGTTTTTCTTATCTTTACTTTTTCCCATACCACACTTTTTCTGGCTGCAAAAGTTCATTTTCGATTGGTTTGTTGAATTTTGAAAATGCTATAATTTTGGTAATTTTTATTGGATAAAAAAAAGTAATTGAAGAAAATTGTTCTTATTTTAGTCTACTATAAAAATATGTCGGAAGAATTTTCAAATATTAAAAAAAAGTGGTCTCAAAATGTTCAAAATGCTCCAACTTTTTACAATTCCTTCAAAAAAAGTTGACTAACGAACTTGTCCTTTCTTTTCATATCTTTATACAGTGTACAAAAGGGACATCCAATCGAATAATTTCTTCAAATGTTAACGTGTTTACAGACGACAACAACAACGACAGACAGCGACATAAAAACTATTTTTTCTGACTCATGGTGTCTCGAAACGTCGACATTTAATGGAATCCGCGAAAGTCATTTTTCACACAAAACCAATAAGGTAATCTGACCATTACTGGGGCAGTTAGGAAAAGCTAACCCACATAAACACAATTTTAAAATGGGGAATTGGAATTTTTGATACAAAAACCGTTATAATATGAGACCAATACATTATTTGATCTTTTAGAACAAAAAATACATTCATAACTATATAGTTTATTAATATAAATCATTTTTTAAGGTAGTCAGATCGCCCATTAGTGGGACACGCATTTTGGGACATATCCTCAAGTGGGACACCAAAGAAGCCAATACTTGCACAAGGAAAATCTAATGGAGTTTATCAAAATAAAATGGCAGAATTGACTAATAATTTATGACAGAATACATTAAAAAGCAGGAATGGATTGCGATTACTGTTTCATTATTTGTTCTAAAACAGTTTTTTAAAGTCGTTTATTGAAACCTCTAATTCTAACCTCAAATTTTGCCATCTGCTTAGGTAAGCAAATTGATAATAATTCATAAATTTAATTTGTTAATAAAATTAGTAAGTATGCATAAAAATTTAATATTACAGAGTAATATTATCGATTTACTTGCAAAATTAAACTATTTGTAAGTAAATTTTGAATTAGAATTCATCTTAATTCAAGTTAATAAATGAATTGAAAAATGTATTGAAGCGATTTAAATTATTTTTTGGTAACAAATTTTATTGTTTGGTTGAAAATGTAATTGACTGAAAAATATGTTTTGATTAGTATTTGAACTATTTTGGTGAAACTTCGTCTTTATGTTTCGAAAGTTTATCATTTTAATTCTAAATAAAAATTTTTTAGAGAAAAATGCAACTGTTTTGTTAAAAATGATATTATTATGGTAGAAAATTTAACAATTTAGTTGTAATATTTTTCTTTTTTTAATAAAAAATCTTATTTGGTTAAAAAATCATGTCATGTTTAATTTGTAATCAAAACATTTTTTGTTTAAAATATCGACTATTATATGTTGCGATAAGAAATCATCTTTTTTGATAGAAAATTAGTCTTCTTTATTTTAAAATTGAAGAATTTGTTAGAAAATTGAAGTATTAGGTTAATCAAAAAAGTTAAAATCTAATCAAAAAATATAATAGCTGATATGTCAATCAAAAACATTTTAAATACATATTGTAAGCAGTCGAAGTATTTAAAAAAGAACGAATTTCCAATCAAACTGATGAAGCCTGAACCTAAATAGATTGATTTTCAACGAAAATTGCATTTTTGGCTTAAGAAAGATGAAATTTGTGATTAGACGAATTTTCAAAAAAATAGTTCAAATGTTAATCAAAAAAAGATTTTTCAGCCATGAAATTAAAAAAGGATTTTTAGTAAACTGTTGAATTTTCAAGTCAAAAAGATGAGTTTTCTTTAAAACGGTTATATTTTTAATTTGAAAATATAAATTTTTAACAGAAAAGTTAATTTACTTCATTCATCTTAAAAAGTAAAATGATAACATGAATGTTATTAATACTTCATATAAATCTATAGTATTACCCCAGATAGCACAAGAGTTTGCAGCAAGCTTGCCTAAATCTTGCCATGCAAGTTTCGGAAGCTTGCATCGCAAGGTTCCTGCAAGCTTCCCGCAAATAAGAAAATGTCCGTCATGTGGCAATATTGCTAAGCAAGATTGAAGAAACGTTTCCTGTCAATCTTGAACTTGATCCATTGCGCATTAGTTTTGCATGGCACCTAGGGCTGCGCATTAGTTTTTTAATTTTCTCCCAGAATGCCGCCTTACGTGTCTACAAAAACGTATGATATATGGTACTTAAAAAAAGGAATTTGTAATACGACTTACCGACGAATCTTCCTCCAATGTTCCATCAATATTGCAGGCAAGCTTGCGGGAAGATTCCCATGGCAATGGTCCCTTAATCTTGCCTCTCAATATTGCCGCATGGCGGACATTGTCTTATTTGCGGGAAGCTTGTCTACGCCTTGCAAAGCCAGCTTCCGGAACTTGCATCGCAAGGTTTAGGCAAGCATGCCGCGAACGCTTGTGCTAACTGGACATTTTAATGCATACTTACTAATTTTTATTGAAAACTTTAATTTATGAGATGCTATATTACATTAATTCCATAAGCAGTTGGAAAACATTGAGGTTAGAATAGCGGGTTTACATAAAACTACTTTGAACAACTTTTTTCGAATAAATAATCAATTGAACGACAAGGTTGTGTCATATCATGGAAGCGCAATTTCGCAACTCACTTTCAAGTGTCTGAAACTGAGCCAGTCAGCGACAGCTCGTCCCGGTTTAGGCAACTTCACAAATAGTTTTTACTGCTCGACCGGGTTTAGGCAACTTCACAAATAGTTTTTACTGCTGAGCAGGTTAAGGACAGGTAAGAGTATAGTCAAACCGAATACCTGAAATGAAGTACTCGAGAGCAGTGTTGCAAATCGAACATACGGCTTCGATCCAGGGAGAACCCAGAAGATTTTTCTAAGTAGGCAATTGCAAATTTTTTAAACCAAGTTTTCAAATAGATTATAATGAGACGATTAATTTCCTTTTATTTATATTTCTTAAGTATAATGTTTACATTCGTAAAACAAAATGTAAAAAAATGTCTTACTACTTTATTAAAAGATAATTTTTCTGTTTAAAATTAAGTTGAAACAACCAAGCAGTTGAAAATTGAACTATTTGGTTAACAATTCATAAATTTTACATGAGGATCAAACTATTTTGTTGATAATTCGACTTTTTTGGTTAAATTCAATTGTGTTTTTCTTCCAATTTAAATATTATTTGACTGAAATATCAAGTATTATATTTGTGCTTGAAAGTTTATCTTTGTATGCAACTATCTTTGTATCCAACTATTTAGTTAAAGAATCTTCTTATTTGATTGAAAATTAATGTTCTTGATTGAGAATTCAACTTTCCGGGCACAAGTTGCGAGTCGGTAAATGACGAAAGTTAGCAATTTCTGAAATGATTTACCTATGAAGTTTCTGCTCAATTAGTTACCACAAATATATCTTTGTTGCCGATCAGGTGTATATAATATGGATATTATTACTACTATATATATTATTGATGTTAATATTATAATTATAAAATATTATATTATTATTAATAACTATTTGACTATTTTTAAATATAAATAATTCAACTTTCAACTAAAACAATTCGTTTTCTGCACAAAAAAAAATATTTTGAATAAAATACATAAATTAAAAAAATGGTTGAAATTGTTTTCAACGAAATAGCTAAATTTTTAAACAAAAATTTAAATTTTTATCCACAAGGCTGAATTATATACTAAAAAACGGAATTTTTAATAAAATATATGAACTTTGCACAAAAGAAATTTATTTTCCACCAAGTCTAATTTTCTATAAAAAAATTTATATTTAATCACAGTTAATTTTTCGACAAAAAAGAATTATTTTCTTGTACTTAAAAAAATTAATTTTTAAACAAAAACAAACAAAAATTGTCTACAAAATAGTTAGATTTTTTCAACTAAATTGATACATCAACCAAAAAAAACTACATTTTTAACAAAGCAGATCCAATTTTAACCTAAAAAGTTGAAAATAATTAAAATTCTTTGGAAATGCTTTAAATGATTGAAATTAATTGAAAATGTTTGGAATGTTTTAAAACATCCTAAAATATTAAAAATCCTTTGAAATCTCTTGAAATTTTGCAGTGCTCTTGAAAATTCCTGGCAATTTTAAAAATACCCTAAAATATTTTAAATCCTTTAAAATCTCGTACTAAATTATTAAAATCAATCGAAAATTCCTTGGAGTCTATTTAAATATCCTAAGATATATCAAATCCATTGAAATCTCATATTAAATTACCGTAATCAATTAAAGATTCCTTGCAACATCTTGAAATCCTCTCAAATATTGCAATACCTTCAAAACATTTTGGCCTACCTTGACCTCTTTCTTAAGATTTTTAAAGTACTTTAAAATTCTTTGAAATACCTTAAAATTATAAAAATAAAATGAAAATTCCTTGACTTCTTTTAAAACATCCTCAATTATTGACAATCTGTTGAAATCTTTAAAAAAAATTTAAAGCTCTTGAAAATTCCTTAAAATTTAAAAAATATCATGAAATATTTCAAATCCTTTAAAATCTCATTTTAAATTACTGTAATCAAATGAAAATTCCTTGGAACCTTTTAAAATACTCTCAAGTATTTCAAACCTTCAAAATCTTTTGAAACACCTTGACACCCATTAAAGATTTCTACCATACTTTGAAATTGTTTTAAATAACTCTGCTAAAATTGCTAAAATTATTTGAAACTCCTTTGAATTATAAGAATAAATTAAAAGTTTCTTGGCATCTTTTAAAACATCCTCAAATATTTAAAGTCCTTAAAAATCTTTTGAAATCTCTTGAAATTTTTAAAAGATTCAGATTGAAATTTAAAAAAAAAATTTCAAAACGTTAAATATTATAATTTTGTAGATTAGAGTTTTGAAAATGGAATCGATACAAACCCAAAACTTTCGAAATCTTATTTCCAACTATGAAATATAAGTAATTTTCCACTTGATGGAATTCAAGTCTGCAAAGTTTGAATTGTAAACTTAGAAGTTTATTAACAAAAAATTATTGATCATAAATAAATTTAAAGTGTTGAAAATTTAAAAGTATGTTTAAAAAAAATATATATATGTAATTATATAAAAAAAATCGTTTTAGAAATAGTTAAACTTTAACTCGAGTAATTTCTATTAACACTTTAATTTAATACTATAACTAATCTCCAAACATTAACATTTTTAACATTTTGAAATTTTTCTGTTTTCTAAATTCCAGTCTGAAATACTTTCATTTAGAGATTGCCCAATTGAAAAACGCACGTTTAAATTTTGAACGCTTTCAATTAATTCATGATTATTAATTTTTTATATATAAATCAAAATTTGAAGACTTGAATCTGATCGAGTTGAAAATTATTCTTATTGAATAGTTGAAAATGTTTGAAAATTATATTTCCAAAGCAATATTTGACAGTATTTAAAAATGTTCCAAGGAATTTTTGATTGTTTGTGTTAATTTAATATGAGATTTGCTTTAAAATATGCATACAATTTAATATATTTATGCATATTAACTGTTATTAATAGGGAGAATAGGCCCAGTTCGCCCCTGGATATTAATGATTTAGTAGACAAAGTAAGATATGAAAAAAATAAGATATATATGTTCGTTTTTTATTCTTGCAGTTGATTTCTTCAATTTCTAAGAATTCTGCGAGTCACTCAAAAAAAAAAACTGTTTAAGTAAACCGTCTGTAATTAAGTCTATTAATAAACATTACGAGTTTACCGCAACATCAATTTTTGTAAATGGAAATTTTCAATTAAGTAATTTCATTTCATGATCAAATGTTTTCCAACTGTTTCTAAACATTATTGATTCAAAAGAAAATTTTAATTGCAAATGGGTTTTCTAATATTATAGGAAATAACACTGTTCTTAAAATTTTTCTATCGTTGTATACAATTTGTAAATTTTCAAGCTTTGAAAGAGGTAAGAACAATGAAATACATAATGGGAAAAAAACTTAGAATATCTTAATGTATTAAATAATTGTGTTTTGATTTTAAAACGTGTAAAACCTTGTTTCGGAAATCCTGCTGATCCAAAATAGGAATTTTGTGTATATTTGATTCAACATCTTTTACTATTTCCATCATTTGTTTTGCCTTAGTTTTTATAACACGGTTACTAAAACCTTGACCTAATCTGAGAATATCTGTGAATGAATCAGGAATTTGAATATCTGTCAAATTAACAAACCAAGGATCCTTACCTCCTTCAAAAATCCTATGTAAATTTAAATTTTGTTCTTGAACACTAGTTTGCTGATGAATTTAATTTGAAAGTTTGTTATCATGTTTTACATCACTGCTTAAAAATCTTTGATTGAGGAGAATCTGATGCTTTAAAAGATTAATAATTTCATTTTGTTGCAAACAAACTTCTAATTCACTTCTTATTCTTGAAATTCTTGACTTTAAAAAATTAACATGATTTGAAACATCTTTGATAAATAAATTTAGTAGTGAAAATTTAAAATTGTTTAAAGTGTGTTCAAATTTTGTATTGCAAAAATTACTGTGAAAAGAAAAATCTTGAAATTTGTTATCCAGGAAAAAAATGTTTTTAGGTAAAACATCGTTTCTTCTACATTCAATCAGAAATTTTTTTTGAAGAAAACTGCCTCTTAATTTCTTATTGATATCACACCATAATTGCACCTTTCTGAATACCTCAGGACCATGTTTAACTCTTATCTGATTAAAAAACATAATATCCTAGAAATTACCTCCAGTCCAAGTCAGCTAAATCAAAATTTACAAAATTTAAATTAGACCAAAATCCAAATTAAAAATCCCATTTAACGTCCAATAATCAAATTGATGCAAAATCTTGTTATACAAAACAAGAATCCAACGACCAAATTTGGACCGCAACGAATAAACGAAAACCAAAAAACCCTATTGTAATCTGAAAAAAAACCCAAAAAAAAACAAAAAAAAAACAACAAAAAAATAAAATAAAA
>NC_046663.1:130449081-130450451 GCF_010883055.1 Belonocnema kinseyi
CCAAACGAACATCACTTTTGTGCTCCTCTATCCTATTATTAAGAAGTCTGCCAGTCTGTCCCACGTAATTCATCCCACAGATCCTGCAAGTGGTCTTATAGACAACACCACCCTTTTCAAAATTATTCAAAGGATCCTTGCAAAAATTTATCACCGAATCCATTTTAAATGGGGTGTGGAAAATAGTATGAATTTAAAATTTTTTTAACATGAGTTCAATAGTTTTAGAAATTTGACCAAAAAATGGAAGAACAAAAGTATTAAACTGCAATTTTGTCTTGAAAGGGATGAGCAGAAAGGAAATTCAAAATTCTACCTGAATATCTACTTTTTCTGTACCAATTGGTAATAATATTACCATTCCAACCCTTAATTGCTTCTATGTCCAAAAAACTGATTTTATAATCCTGTTCTATTTCATGAGTGAATTGAAGTTTTGGATGAAAACTGGATATAAGATGGACTGATATTAACACTGAAGACACAGTTCTTGCAAGATGTTATGGGTTGAGAAAGATTCACAAAGATGGTTATCCCTTAAGAATAGTTATTTCAACTATTAATACTCCCACCAAATTTTTAGAACAAAATTTTAATTTGATTCTCAAGGACTCTATCACAACTTCTAAATACAATGTCAAAAATAGCTGGGAATTTCAAAAAAGTATCATTCAAGAAAGGGTTCCGGATGACCATGTCATGATTTCTTTGGATGTTATTGCAATCTTTCCGAGTATACCCCTTGAATTAGTTAAAAGGGCAATTTTAAATAGATGGACTAATATAAAAACCCGTACTCGTTTATGTCAAAAATATTTTATTGAAGGGATATTTTTTATTATGGAGTCAACTTATTTTAAATTTAATGGATCTTTCTATAGACAGAAGTCTGGTACTTCCATAGGTTCAGTCATTTCTCCGATTTTAGCAGAACTAGTGATGGAAGATTCGGAGGTTTTTGTTTTTGGGAAATTAGATTTTGTTTTGCCTTTTTATTTTCGGTTTGTCGACGATACCTTATTATGTGTTCCTCTGGAAAAGTTACAGATTGTCATTGATACTTTTAACAGTTTTCATCCAAAACTTCAATTCACTCATGAAATAGAACAGGATTATATAATCAGTTTTTTGAACATAGAAGTAACTAAGCGTTGGAATGGTAATATTATTACCAATTGGTACAGAAAAAGTACATATTCAGGTAGATTTTTAAATTTCCTTTCTGCTCATCCCCTTCAAAACAAAATTGCAGTAATTAAAAACTTAGCTGACAGAGCTTTAGGTTTGTCCCATTGTTCATTTCACACAAGAAATTTGAATATTGTTAGGAATATCCTTTTTCTGAATCATTATCCAAAGGAGTTAATTGA
>NC_046663.1:130450551-130451867 GCF_010883055.1 Belonocnema kinseyi
GACCGGCAATCGTGCATCTTCGAGTTTTCAAATTCAGAAGAGGAGAAATGGGTTGTGCGCGCAACTCAGTCATTTACAGCGTCTCCTACTATATTCACACGGGCATAGCCCTGTCATAGTATTGGACCGCATCCCGTTTCAGATCTGGGATCACTGTCCAATACTATGCCTATCACACGTCTATGTCCGTGTGAATATGGTAGGAGACGGTATAAATTCCTGGGATGCGCGCGCAACCCATTTCTCTTCTTCTGAATTTGAAAACTCGAAGGTGCACGATAGCCGGTCGGAACACTTCGGCGGTTCTATTTATATCTCTATCTGCTTTGAAATAAAATGAAGAGATTGGGATTTTAATATTTTTAGATTTCGTAGCTGGGCTGGCCATTCTCATGGTTTGAATATTTCGCGCGCCTCTTTATATGCGTGTATTTTGAGGTTACGTTACTTCAAGTATAAAATATAAATTATATAAATATTAATACTATTATATATAATATATTAATATTATTTGATTGAAAAATTAATTATTTTGGTAAAAATGTAAGTATTTTGTGAAAAAGGCCTCTTTTCTATCAAAAGTTTAATTACTTAGTTAAAATTTTTATTTCTTTTATTCGAAGGTTCATCTCTTTCGTTGAAAATACATTTTTGAAACTGACATTTAGTCCATACCGTTTTTGGTTAAAAAATAATGTATTTTGTTAATAATTCGTTTTTCTTTGTAGAAATTAAATTGCTTTATACAAAAATTTATACTTTTTGATTAAAAATTACATTTTTCTGTTGAATTATCAACTGTGCATATTTTTTGGTTGCAAAGTCGTTTTGTTGTAAATGCAACTATATTGTTAAAAATTAAAATCATAATTTTTGGGTGGCAAATTCGATTATTCAGTTAAAGTTGAACTACTTAGTAAAAAAATTAATTTTTTCTTATTAAAGATTCATAATTATATTTGAAAATGGAACTATTTGCCTTTAAATTAGGTTAAAAATTCATTTTTTTGTACAGAATACTCTTTTTGACTTTAAAATTTAAAAATTTATTAAAATTAAATGGACCTTTTTTAGTAGAAATTTAATCTTTTGGGTTGAAAATGTTTCATTTTTGGTCAAAAATGCAATTGTTTGGTTAAAATATGAACTGTTCATCTTCTTGGGTTTAAAAGTCAATTATTTCACTAAGAGTTGAACTACTTTGTAAAAAAATCCGTTGAAAATTCATGTATTTTGTTTAAAATTTGTCTTTTTTTGCAGATCATTTATTTTCTTGGTCGAAAATTCATCGGATTGGCTGGCAATACAACAACTTT
>NC_046663.1:130451967-130453212 GCF_010883055.1 Belonocnema kinseyi
GGGTTGCGCGCGCAACGCAGGTATTTATATCGTCTCCTACCATATTCACACGGACATAGACGTGTCATAGTATTGGACCACGTCTCGTTTCAGATCTGGGATGACTGGTTCAACCACGAATATACTCAAGAAAGCAGAACTATGGCAAGCCGTTTTACTTTTAAATACTAACTAGGATGAAGTACAGAAAAGAAATTAAACTTGCCTGTACATAATTTTTATTCGAACATTCTTATTATGTCAGGACTTAAAAAAAATTGATTTAAATGATGGCTTACGATAAAGTAAATTATGAATGCATTGAGAGTATATGAGGATACCTGCCTTTATTATTTTACGTGGACATAAATTTAATTCATTTTTTTTGTCTCAGTATGATAACATTTCTTTTCATATGACAAACGATAAATTTTGTGGAATTTATTTTCTAGGGCATTACTTTTGTGCTTTACCAAAATCTAAAAAAATGAAACATGTTTTTCTTATTCACCGTTAATGTTATACCTAACAGTTAGAAGTATTTTTTTGTCTAGATATAATTCTAATGCGTTGCATTAAAATTATGCTGTGACATAATTTTAATTTGTTTCATTTTCATTATACTTTCACATGGCTTACCTCGTTTCTCCATTATTTGAAATGCTAACTTTAATTCGTTGCATTAAAATTATGCAGTGGCATAATTTTAATTTCCTGCATTAAAATGATGTCACAACATAATTTTAATTCGTTTCATTTTCATTGTACTTTAACATGGTTTTTCCTCGTTGCTCCACTGTGTAAAATGCTAATATTATTGATGCAAAATCCTGTTAAACAAAACAAGAATCCACTGACCAAATTTGGACCACAACGAATAAACGAAAACCAGAAAAACCCTATTTTAATCTGAAAAAAACCCAAAAGAACAACAAAATAATAAAATAAAATTTTCGGAAAAAAATAAAAAAGAGGAAAGAAAAATGAGAAGACAGCCAACCACATCCCCTTCCTTCTCTTTTTCTTTCTTTCGTCTTTTTTATTTTTATGACCATCAAATTACAATAAAATGAAAATAAAAAACATAAATAAATAAATTTGCGTTACCAACGTTTCGGTACTCGTACAGTACACTTATCAAGGCAAGAAAAATTTAAGTGGTAAAAATTGACAGCACCCACGAACAGGTGCGCTCTCTTTGATACCTGAGAATCGAATGAGGGTCAGTAGGCCAATCTGTTGTAAACACAATATAAATATCTGTCA
>NC_046663.1:130453312-130454701 GCF_010883055.1 Belonocnema kinseyi
CCTTATTGACTAAAAAGTCAACTCTTGTGTAAAATTAATATCTTTTTGGATGAGTTCAACAGTTTTTAATCAAAAATTAAAACTTCTTTTGTTGTTGAAGTTATATCATTTTGGTAGAAAATGTAATTATTTTGTTGGAAATTTTTTATTCTCTTTTTTTTTAGTTGAAAATTCAATTATTTTGATAGTAAGTTAATTTATAACATTTTCAATTGGCGAACTAAAATTTTTATCTCTAAATAACAATGCAAAAATATTAAGCTGGAACAACTTAAAATAAAAACAATGTAACTTTTATTTTTAAAAGTTTTTAGTTAAAAAATTAATTTAATCGTTCAATTTTTAATATGTATTAAACGGTTATTTCGTATTTTAAAATAATTTAATTTAAAAAATTGTAAAATTAAAAGGTGTTAAAAGTTTGTGTTTTATACGTATGAATTATTGAGCGTTTAAATGAAATATTTCTGAATTAAAATTTTTTTTCAAAGCAATTGTATGTATTTTTGAATTGGATCAGAGATTTTTTGATAAACAAAATATAATTCAGATCTGGGACAAGCCATTAAAAACAACAATTGAAAACTATACAAATTTGAACAGAGTGATTAGAAATAAAAAGCCTTGACTTGTTAAAATTGTAATGAGCTAAATTTTAAGTTTGAACGCTATAATTTTAATTTAGAATAATATTCAAAATTAATTTAAAACTTGAAATTATTTGAAATAATTTGAAACACGATGTAGATTTTTGCAGATTTAAAAAAAAGCTTTTGAGAATTGTAAAATATTCAAAAAGAATAACAAAAATTGTTGTGATTGCTAAGAAAATTGAAAATGATTTTTTAGTTTGAAAAATTAATTTTAAGTGAGTATTTGAAAAGATTTTAAAAATTAAAAAAAAAAAGGAATCAGGACGATTTTAAGGCATTTTTTTATTTTGCAGTTTTTTAATTTTAGGAAAAAAATCTAATTAACACAATAAATCAATTTTCAATCCAAAAGTTTACTTTTCAACAAAATAAAGTACTTTTCTATCAAATAATTGGTGTTTTAACTAATAAAATGTACAGGATAAAGTTTCAAACAAAAATGGAATAGTACATTTTCCAGGTAAAAACTGTGCTAAAAAATTGAATTGAACATAAAAAAAAACGAATTTTCAACAAAATTGTTAAATTTTCAAGGGAAAAGGTGAATTTATGACCAAGAAGATTAATGTTTTATACAAAAAAAAAAACGATTTTCCAACTTAATCAATATAAACGATTAATTTTTAATTAATCTTATAATAGTTACATTTTCAGATAAAGATAAATAATTTTTTAAAGAAAAAATTAATTTCAAACAAAGTTGTTAAATGTTCGACCAATCAGATGAATTTTCGAC
>NC_046663.1:130454801-130457048 GCF_010883055.1 Belonocnema kinseyi
TCGGCAATCATCGTACAGCAGAACTCCGAAGTCGAATCGTGCATTTTCGGCTTACATTCGAACTCACAGTGGTAATCATGCACTTTCTGTTTTGCGGCTCCCGAACGGTAGGTATGGTGGGGGTAAATTTCATCCACGATCTGGCAGCTCTGCTTCTAGCTTCATCTTGTTCAATTCCGCGATCTAAAATTTTCTAGTGCTTACTTCTTGGTTAGCTTTTTATTGTTTCTATTTTTGGTTGAGTATCATCTAGTCGATCGCGCGCTTTGGCATCCTATCGTTAGGACGCTTCGATATATAATAGTATAGATATTTATATCATTTATATTTTATACTTGAAATAACGTAACCTTAAAATATACGCATTTAAAGAGGCGCGCGAAGTATTCAAATCATGAGAATGGCCAGCATCGAAATCTGGAAGTATTAAAATCCTAATCTCTGGAATTTATTTCAAAGCAGTTAGCAGATAGAGATATAAATAGAGATATATTTCGTTCAAGTAACGCAACCGCTTAATTCCACCATTTTGTTAGTTTGACCGCGCAGTTTAAGTTTGACGCGTAAGACTGTACGGCGAACTGTTATAGGAAAATGAATTAAGACACATGGTTTAAATTATTTGAAATAATACCAAGCTTGTCATTAATTTTGAATCTTTTCCAAACTTCGACATATCTCTTAAAATTACTATAATTTTGTGTACAATTAATAAGTGCTCAATAGTTATTTATGCGTCAAAATTTAACAATTTCACTTATAAATTAAACACTTTTTAAATAGAACAATTAAAATTGTAATGCTAAAAAATCAAAAGTTCTTTGAAAATCTAAAGATTCAAAGCTTTCTATGTAAAACAAATCAGTTTCAAATTGTTTTCTTTTCAATATTTGGTTTAAATTTATTCGTCTTAAATGAACAATGAAATATTGCTAAATATTGAATACTTATTCGTTTTCTATATTAAGAAATTTCAAATTAAATGGGTTAAAAATTAAATAATTTAGACTCACAATATTTTTAATTTAATAAAAACATTTAATTATGACTATATTATTATGGATTTATTTTTAAATGGAAAATAGTCAAACGCACGTTTACACTTTTTAATGGCTGAAAACATTAATAGAAGTAATATATTAATAAATTTATTTATTAAATTTAATATAAAAAAATATATAAAGGAATACCTGAAACTTTGAATGAAAAATATATTATTGATAAATCATGAGTACAGATCCATTTTTTAAATTATTTATTTATTTAATATTTACAGTTCATAAAATAAAACTGTTTTTTATCAAAAAATTTCAGCTTCAAATACTTTTAATTTTTAATTGTTTAAATCCTCAAAACTGCATTTTAATTATTATTAAAACTGTTAAAATATAGCTTGGGCAGATTTTTCTTCTGAAAATTCGTAAAACTCTCGGTTTCCGAGTCCGACGGCCACCTAGTTCTTTATAAAAAATCTTAGATTTTAAAAACTTGTAATTTTTCATTTTTTCAACCTCTAAAACTACATTTTAAAATTCTTCAATTAAAATGTATGCTGAAAAATAAGAAAATTTAACGGGAAATTTTTTAAGTGACAGATTTTCGAATTAAGTATTCTAAACTAAATGGTATAATAATCTATAAAAATCACAATTTAGGAAATTAAAAAAAAAAACGGTTGAAATCAAAGTTGGACAACATTTTTATTATACAAATTTTGTTACATTCGCGGTCGAAAAATAAATGCACTGTAATTTCCTGGTTTTCTAGGTTTCCCGGTCAGGCGTCCAACCAGAACTTTCCCACTTGACTTCAATTTCTTTCATTTTTTGTCAGCGGAAAGAAGTTATGAAACACATAACCTAAAATTATAGTTAATCCGTATTTTCCTTTAACGATCTTCAACATTATTATAATACATTTTATAAGGATTCAAATATTTATACACCTGAAAAGTACAAGAAATTTTTATTCTTACATTTTGCATTTTAAAGTCCCTTACGTTTGCAGCCTTTCTTATCCAAGATGGAGAAATTAAGCGGTCGGTCCTTATTGGTTCGGTTTTTTTTACTTGCGCGTGGCTAGACCATGTATTTATTAGATCATGGTTAATCGGCCGTCCCCACCACTGACCCATGCCGTGTCTAGGACAGTGATCCCAGATCTGAAACGAGATGCGGTCCAATACTATGACAGGGCTATGTCCGTGTGAATATAGTAGGAGACGCTGTAAATGACGAGTTGCGCGCG
>NC_046663.1:130457148-130460037 GCF_010883055.1 Belonocnema kinseyi
AAATGAATAGTTGACTAACTTTTAATATAAATAGTTAAACTTTCAACTAAAACAATTAGTTTTCTGCAACAAAAAAATTTGAATCAAATACATAATTAAACGGAAAAAAAATTTCAATTGTTTTCAACATAATAGTAAAATTTTAAATAAAAAAATTACATTTTCATCCAAAAAGCTAAATTGTATACTAAAAAAGGCATTCCTAATAAAATACATGAACTTTGCACAAAAGAAATTTATTTTCCATGAAGGCAAATATTCTGAACAAAAAATTAATGGTTAATCACAGTTAAATTTTCGACAACAAAGATTAATTTTCTACCAAGAAAGAAGAGTATTCAATAAAATACAAAAAACTTTAACTAAAAAAGATCACTTTTCATTTAAACATAGAATAGTTAATTTTGTGGTTAAAAAAAATTAATTTTCAACCAAAAAGAAAATAAATTTTCTACAAAATAGTTACATTTTCAGAAAACAGATTTATCCAACTAATTGATGAATCATCAACCAAAAAAAATATTTAAAAAAACGTTAAAATTCTTTGTAATCGCTCGAAATTATTGAAATTAATTGAAAATTCGTTGGAATGTTTTACAATATCCTGAAAATTTTTGAATCCTTTAAAACCGCTTAAAATTTTTGAAAGCTCTTGAAAATTCCTTACAAGTTTAAAAATACCTTAAAAGTTTTCAAATCCTTTAAAATATCATACTGAATTAATGAAATCAATTGAAAATACCTTGGAATCTATTAAAATATCCTAATATATATCAAATCCTTTAAAATTTCATATTAAATTACTGTAAAAAACTGAAAATTCCTTGGAACGTTTTAAAATACTCTCAAATATTTCGAAACCTTCAAAATATTTTGAAAGACCTTGGCATCTTTTAAAGATTTCTAAAGTACTTTGGAATTTTTTTAAATAACCCTGCTAAAGTTGTTAAAATTCTTTGACATTCCTTTCAATTATAAAAATAATTTGAAAATTCCTTGAGATCTTTCAAAACATCCTCAAATATTTAAAATCCTTAAAAACCTTTTAAAATCTTAGAAAAATTTTAAAGCTCTTGAAAATATCTCAAAATTCAATGAATACCCTAAAATATTTCAAATCCTTAAAAACGTCACACTAAATTATTAAAATAATTTGAAAATTACTTGAAATCTATTAAAATATCCTAAAATATACATCAAATCCTTTAAAATATCATTCTAAATTACTGTGATCAATTGGAAATTCCTTAGAATCTTTTAAAATTCTCTCAAATATTTCAAATCCTTTAAAATCTTTTCAAATACCTAGAACTTTTTATAAAGATTTCTAAAGTATTTAAAATTTTTTAAATAACCCTTTTAAAATTGGGTTAATTCTTTGAAATTCCCAATACTGGATTAAAAGTAGAATATTTGTGTAAGGTAGGAAACAAAGGAAGTCACAAACTAATAGCTAGGGCGAGATGTGGTAATTTAGTGGAAAAATCTAGATATTGGTTAGACGAAGGAAGTCAGATGTGCGTTTTATGTAAAAGAGAAAAAGGTACACTGGAACATTTAATTAGAGACTGCGAATTAATAGATAGACCAAATTTAGAAATTGAAGAAATGTTAAATGGTAGGGCAGGCAATAAGAATGTGTGTAATTGGTTAAGACTTTTGGAAAAGCGAAAAGAGGATGTAATTAACTCTAGATAAGTAGAGAAATGTATAATATGAGTGTATAGAGAACCATTATTGTTACTATTAATCCATATAGAAATTCTATTTTGTTTTAGTTATCAAAAAAAATCCTTGAATGCAAGAGTGGACGGATAAGAAAAAGAAATGTAAGCCAAGCCCAATTTTTCAAGGCCGTTGGGCTGAAAAATAAATAAATATCTATCTATCTTTAAAATTCCTATAAATTATGGAAATCAGTTGAAAATTCCTTGACATTTCAAAAAATATTCTCAAATATTTAAAATCCTTAAAAATCTTTTTAAATCTTTTAAATTTGTTAAAGTGCTTGAAAATATCTTAAAATTTGAAACATACTCTGAAATATTTTTTGAAATGTTAAGGAATTTTCAACTGATTTCCATAATTTATGGGAATTTCAAAGAATTAAACCAATTTTAAAAGGGTTATTTAAAAAATTGTTAAGTACTTTAGAAATCTTTATAAAAAGTTCTAGGTATTTGAAAAGATTTTAAAGGATTTGAAATATTTGAGAGAATTTTAAAAGATTCTAAGGAATTTCCAATTGATCACAGTAATTTAGAATGATATTTTAAAGGATTTGATGTATATTTTAGGATATTTTAATAGATTTCAAGTAATTTTCAAATTATTTTAATAATTTAGTGTGACGTTTTTAAGGATTTGAAATATTTTAGGGTATTCATTGAATTTTGAGATATTTTCAAGAGTTCTAAAAATTCTTTAAGATTTTAAAAGTTTTTTAAGGATTTTAAATATTTGAGGATGTTTTGAAAGATCTCAAGGAATTTTCAAATTATTTTTATAATTGAAAGGAATTTCAAAGAATTTTAACAACTTCAGCAGGGTTATTTAAAAAAATTCCTGGTAGAAAATTAATCTTTGTTGTCGAAAATTTAACTATGATTAAACATTAATTTTTTGTTCAGAAAATTAGTCTTCATGGAAAATAAATTTCTTTTGTGCAAAGTTCATGTATTTTAATAGAAATGCCTTTTTTAGTATACAATTTAGCTTTTTGGATGAAAATGTAATTTTTTATTTAAAATGTTACTATTATGTTGAAAACAATTGAAATTTTTTTTTCGTTTAATTATGTATTTGATTCAAATTTTTTTGTTGCAGAAAACTAATTGTTTTAGTTGAAAGTTTAACTATTTATATTAAAAGTTAGTCAACTATTCATTT
>NC_046663.1:130460137-130470342 GCF_010883055.1 Belonocnema kinseyi
ATATAAATAGAAGACCACCGAAGTCTTCCGAAGCCTTCAGATCGGCAATCATCGTACAGCAGAACTCCGAAGTCGAATCGTGCATTTTCGGCTTACATTCGAGCTCACAGTGGTAATCATGCACTTTCTGTTTTGCGGCTCCCAAAAGGTAGGTATGGTGGGGGTAAATTTCATCCACGATCTGGCAGCTCTGGCTATAAGTTGGCCAAAACTAGAAGATGCTCGCTCGCTCCATCAAAACATTAAAGTACTATCTCGGGCGAGCAAAGCATGAAGGTGCTAATTTTTTGTTAAAATTGTAATGAGGTAAATATTAACTTTGAACACTACAATTTTAATTTAAAAAAAGATTCAAAATTAATTAAAAACTTGAAATTATTTCAAATAATTTGAAAGACGATGTATATTTTGCAGATTAAAAAAAAAATAAGACGTTTGAGAATTGTAAAATATTTAAAAAGAATAACAAAAATGGTTGTGATTGCTAAGAAAATTGAAAATGATTTTTTATTTTAAAAAATTAATTTTAAGTGAGTATTTGAAAAGATTAAAGAAATTTTTAAAAAAAGAATCAGGGCGATTTTATGGCAATTTTTTTACTTTGCAGTTTTTTAATGTTAGGAAAAAATCTAATTAACAAAATATATCAATTTTCAACCCAAAAGTTTACTTTTTAACAAAACAAATTAATTTTCTATCAAATAATTGGTGTTTTGACTAATACAATGTACAGGATAAAGTTTCAACCAAAAATGGAATAGTTCAATTTCCACATAAAAGCGATTAATTTTCAATAAATCATAGAATAGTTACATTTTCAGATATAGAAAAACAATGTTTCGAATATTCACAACATTTTCAAAATCTCGTTTGGATAAAAACTCAATTATTTGGTTGAAAACTTAATTATTTTGTTGAAAATGTAACTATTTTGTAAAAAAGTCCTCTTTTCTATCAAAAGTTCAACTACTTTGTTATTTTGTTAAAAATTCGTCTTTCTTTGTAGAAATTAAATTTTTTGTGTAAAATTTATACTTTTTGGTTAAAATTTCAATTTTCGGTTAAAATGTCAACTTTAACTAACTTAAACTTTAATTAACTTTTTTGTTAAAAATTTTACTGTTTTGTAAAAAATGCATCTTCTGGGCGTTAAAAATGAACAATTTGATAGAAAGTTAAACTATTTTGTCGAAAACTACTATTTTGGTTGGAAAATCATATTTTTGGGTTAAAAATTCAGCTTTTTTTGTAGATAAAACTCTTTTTGACTTTGAAATTAAATAATTTTGTTGAAAGTTTATGTATATTTTTGGAAATTGACCTTGTTTGGTAGAAATTTAATGTTTTTGGTTGAAAATGTATTATTTTTGATAAAAACTGCAATTGTTTGGTTGAAATATCAACTGTACATCTTCTTGGGTTTAAAAGTCGATTATTTCACTAAGAGTTGAACTGCTTTGCAAAAAATACGCTTTTTTAACAACGTTTTATAATTATGGTTGAAAATTTAACTATTTAGTTGAAAGTTTCCTTGTTTGATTGAAAACTCATATTTTTCTCTTAAAAAATTCAACTTTTTGTAGATAATTCGTCTTTTTGACTTCAAAATTAAATAATCTCGTTAAAATTCATGTATTTTGTTTAAAATTTGTCTTTTTTTGTAGATCATTAATTTTCTTGGTCAAAAATTTATCTTAATGATTTACAGTTTAACAACTTTGTTGAAAATTCATTTTTTCTGTTAAAAATGATTTTTCTTTATCTGAAAATGTCACTGTTCTAGGATTTATTAAAAATTAATCGCTTTTATGTGGAAATTGAATTATTCCATTTTTGGTTGAAACTTTATCCTGTACATGGTTTTAGTTAAAACACCAATTATTTGATAGAAAATTCATTTATTTTGTTAAAAAGTAAACTTTTGGGTTGAAAATTGATATATTTTGTTAATTAGATTTTTTCCTGACATTAAAAAAACTGCAAAGTAAAAAAATTGCCTTAAAATCGTCCTGATTCTCTTTTTTTTTAATTTGTAAAATCTTTTCAAATACTCACTTAAAATTAATTTTTTAAAATAAAAAATCATTTTCAATTTTCTTAGCAATCACAACCATTTTTGTTATTCTTTTTAAATATTTTACAATTCTCAAACAGCTTAATTTTTTTTAAATCTGCAAAATCTACATCGTCTTTCAAATTATATTTTTTTTTTAATTTCAAATTGAATGGGTTAAAAGTAAAATTTGTTTAGACTGAAATAATATTTGAAGTCATCATGGAAAATAATTTTAAAAACTAATATGTATTAATTCTTTAATTTTCAACGGATTCAGAATCATCTTGTAAATTCAATTATTTTTCTATTTTTAATACCTTAAATTCAATTTACAAAGTTTTATTTAAAAATTCTTTCAATTAAAAAAAAATCATAATCGAAAACATATAAATTAATTTTCTATCAAATAATACGTGTTTTAACTAATACAATTTACAGGATAAAATTTCAACCAAAAATAGAATAGTTCAAATTCCAGATAAAAACTGTGATAAAAAATTTAATTGGACAAGAAAAAAACGAATTTTTAACAAAATTGTTAAATTTTTAAGAGAAAATGTGAATTTTCGACTAAAAAGATTAATGTTTTTTATAAAAAAAAATTTTTTAACCTAACCAATATATACGATTAATTTTTAATCAATCATATAATAGTTACATTTTCAGATAAAGATAAATCATTTTTAACGGGAAAAATGAATTTTCAACAAAATTGTTGAAATGTCAATCATTAAGATGAATTTTCGACCAAGAAAATTAATGACCTACAAAATAGACAAATTTTTAAAAAAATACATGAATTTTCAACGAAATTATTTACTTTTAAAGTCAAAAGATTTGATTCTTAAATTCAGAATTTTTTTAATGCTTTACATTTTTAATTTTTTAAACCATTTTTTAAATTGAATCATCGAGGAAAAATATTACATTTTAGTAGACACCACTTTTTTTACGTACAAAAATTTATATAGGAAATACCGCGTGCACCAAGGTGAACAATCCGTCGAGAGGGAAACATGGCTTAAGCCAAATCTGCTGTTTGCGTGAAGAAACTCACGATCTTCGTTTTGACGTAAGTCTTCTTTAAGTATACGCTGCAACGTGAGAATGACCCTTACGTCAAATTTTGGAGAATAACTTTTTTCTCCCAGACGTCAGACATAATTACGGCTTATAACATAAAAATGACTTGATAACAAAATTTCGTCACTTATTTATCACATGAAAAACATTTGTTCTTGTTCCTGTTTACAAGATTGAAGAAGCAAAAAAAAATCTTGATTGGAATAGATTGATTTTTAAAGAACAAGAAGCTTTAAGCATTATAATGTTAGGCGTAAATAATTGTAGAATATCTTCCTTTTTAATTAAATAGACTCAATATTAAAATGGAAGTTTTAATATTGTCAGAAGGAAATATTTACTTTAACTTCATGTACATATATGAAAATTTTGACTTGTCATATTCAATTCTGATTTTTACATTATGTCTAATTGTCTACTGCGTTATGAATTGCAGTTAAAAGAAAATTGTAAAAAATACAAAAGAGCAGAATTAAACTTCGGGTTCTAATAAATATCTTTGAAAAGAAGTATAGAATTTTTGAAAAAATAAGTCTAACTAAGTTCAGATTATATGTTTTTTGGTTCGATTCATAATTTTCTTCTAATTTAAAATTCCTTTTAAATTTCTTTTTAATTATGCAAGAAATAAACATTTTAAATATCTTTTTCAAATAAAAAAGTCGGGGTTTTTGTATGATTATCGTTCGTTTTCTTAAAAAAACCTTTTTTGCTAATAAGATAATTAAATTATAATGCATAAGCCTTTAAAATTTTATACAAACAAAATTTATTTCCGAATACATTTTAAAAAGCATTTAAAATAATTATTTTTGCAAAATAAAAAATTTTGAATGGAATTAAATATGTAAACAGTTAAATAAGTAAAATGCAAACAAAAGCTTAATCGACCAGCTGGAAAATATATTATTCTATACATGAACGGCGGAGAAAATTTTAAAGTCTCAATTTATTTTTCTGAATAAATACAAAATAAAGAAATAAAGGAAATAATTAAATGCTAATAAAAAAAATTAAGCAGCTTATATTTTTTCTTAAAGTTAGATTTTTGGAGTATCAGGGAAAATGACATTTTTGTAAGATTGAGTTACTTCTTATTTTAATTTGAAAAAATGGTTGATATTAATGATGTGGCCTTAGCTAACCTGTAGAAGCAAGCCCTAATTTCCTTTGACTTTCTAAAATGCTTCTTACACTTTACAGCTGTTAAAGAACTCACCTACCACTAACTTCACAAATATTTAAAAAATGCAACATTTCACAAGACATTTTTCTAGGTCTATAAGGTGATTATAGCTTGCTTTTCAGAATTTTGATTACTTTTAGCGGAAAAAATTAGTAAGAACATATTTAAGCATAATTCTTGCTGATTTTACCAGACATTTTTCGTGAATGTATTTAAATTTAAATAGAAGTTAACTTTATCTTCAGATTCACTTTTCTACTAATTTCCAAAAAAATTCTAACTTAAATAAAAAATAAACTTTTTAATTCAAATTTATTATTACTATTTTATACTAACCTCTTTCCTACATTTTAGGCCTAATTTTGATTTAAAAAAGTATTTAGAGTTATCGAATTTCCTCAAGAGCTTTTGTAGGCAATTAAAATTATTCTGTCATTCACTTATGAAGTAAAATTAAATTATTACCATTTTGGATTTCAAATGCACTTTAATTTGGCGCGACTGAATATATGGTTGCCTGTCACGCCTCTACAAGTATGTGGAGAAACCAATCAGTACATATTGCGCCTCTACAAGTATGTGGCCGAACTAAAAGCAATATATATATATATATATATATGCAAAACCACAAACTTGCCTGCCGCGCTAACTACTGGTATGTGCTGCAATTAATCTCATCCCGTATCGACCTAATATCTATGGTTGAACTCTGTGTGAATATGTAAACTGTTTGGTAGTTGCGGGTGAATACCGAAGGACCTATGCGCCATCTTAAGGCCCGTACGCATTTATGCATTGACTTGCGTAAATGACGGTAAAGAAGGCATAGCATTCGAATTGCGTTGCCTTTCTCGAAAATATTAGGGTGGCGTCCCATGATGGCAGAATTGCGTTGTTTTTTGTGTAATGCGTCAAATCACTAGACATTTTAGTCAATCACAGTGTTTCTCTGATTAACCAGGAGAATATAATGGTTGAAATGTCTAGTGATTTGACGCATTACACAAAATGCAACACACTTCTGCAATCATGGGACGCCACCCTTAGGTTACACCCAGTGGCGTAGCTAGAAGGAGGGTGGGGGCGTGGGAGACCGTTGCCTAAGGGCATGTGACACAGCTAAATACCTATATTACTAACCACAGTTTTTCAGTTCACTGAATGCTTTTTTGAACCTAAGAACTTTTTTTGTAAATAAAATATCGAGCTGAAACTTTGGGAAATGTATTAGAGTACAATATAGTACGTTTAGGTACTGCATTTTGGTAGGAACTTCACTGAAAATTATTTATCTTTTTTCTGAATCTCAACATTTTTTGAACGTTCGAACTTTTTTTATACATAAAATATCGGTCTTAAACTTTAAGAAACGCAAGAGCCGAAAGAAAACTACGTTAAAGTACAAAGCTTAATAATAAAAGATGTAAATAAAATATTTCAACAAAGAATTCCAACGGCATCAGCCGGTAACGTTGTACACGAAAATACGAACCCTCTAGAGCCTCGTCTAGTGGCCGCCAGGTTTCGTATTTTCGTGTACAACGTTACCAGCTGATGCCGTTGGAATTGATTGTAAAAATATATTTTTTTACATATTTTATTATTAAGCTTTGTACTTAAACGTAGTTTTCTTTCGGCTCTTGCATTTCTCAAAGTTTGAGACCGATATTTATGTATAAGAAAAGTTCGAACGTTCAAAAAATGTTGAGGTTCAGAAAAAAGATGAAATAATTTTCAGTGAAGTTCCTACCAAAATGCAGTACCTAAACGTCCTTTTTGTACTCTAATACATTTCCGAAAGTTTCAGCTCGATATTTTATTTACAAAAAAAGTTCTTAGGTTCAAAAAAACATTCAGTGAACTGAAAAACTGTGGTCGGTAATACAGGTATTTAGCTGTGTCACAAGCCCTTAAGGGATTTTCTTTCAACACCTGAAAGAACGGATACTAGAATTTTCATAAAAATAACTAACACTATCTGACATTCTTCAGATTATTTGACGTGGGATTGCTCACTAATAAATAAAAAAAAGTAACTAATGGTGTGATTCTTGTACTAACCGACTTCCAACGTTTAGAAATGTTCTGTATGGATCATCAGAACTGCAAGCACTCTCTTTTGCTAATGCAGTTCTTTGGTGTGCCTCATCTACATTAAAGATACAATACTCGTGGTGTGGGTTTGTTACTGTAACCATGTCCTTGTTTTCAAACTTCACTCCTCTTGCCGCACATTGCATTTCATCTAAATATTTGGCACATCGCATGCATCTGAGAATAAATTTAAGAACATATTGAACTTTTTGTAATCCATTCACCAAAATGAAATTTGGAAAGGACCATTATAATCATTTAGACTGTCAAATGCAGAAAATTACAAGAAGGTTTTTTAATTTAATACTGCTTTAAAGTGAGTAACTAATTGTAAATTAAAACAGATTAAAGGATTTTGGATTCAGCAAAACCCTACTTCATTCAATATTCAGGTTTTAGCAATATAAATTTCCAATTGTTTCTTTACACATGAAATTATAAGATAATTTTACAATTAATTAATATTTGTCCTATTTGAATAACAAAATTGTACATTTCTCACAAATTTGTATTTAAGGGTGAATATAAAAATGTCAATATATTGAAAAAATGGTCATATTGAAAAACTTTTATGCCTATAAAGTGATCAGTAATAGTAATAGGAAAGTAAGAATTAAGAAACTGTAAATTTCATTTCATGAATATATGGCAAAGTGAAGAAGGAAAATTTTTTTCGGTCGATACAAAATCCCAATTTCGAAGTTCCCCGACTTTCATTGACTTTTCTCTGACCAACCTTTTATTATATTTTATTTTATTATATTATATTTTCAGTTAGAACAACTAAATTTAAGAGAAGAAAAAATAATTTTTAATAGTTCAATTCTGAAACAAAGGAACGTTACTTTTAAACTAAAAAGAAGCATTTTTAAGAGATAGTTTAATTTTTAATAAAGAAATATTTTTTTAGCCAATCACGAGAATAAACTACGAATTCCAAACTAAGATCAAAAATAATAGTTTAAGATGTTAATTTTGTTTTTCTACTGGGTCATATTCAATATTATTAAAATATTGATTAATTTTTAAGATTGTGAAAAAACGCTCTCTAGCTCCGCTGGGATATGAGCCCAGGTCCTTCAGATTGTCGGTCTGATGCTCTACCAACTGAGCTACGGAGAGACGAGAACACTTTCCTCACAATCTCCCTACAAGCAGAATCTCAACGTCATAACTTATACTTGTAAGATTTTTCTATCTAAACATGAAATTCATATTTTATTACTGATGTAGGTTTTTTGACAAAATTAACATCGTAAACTATTAATTAATTTCCCCGGTCAAAAAACCTACATCAATAATGAAATAAGATCAAGAATGTTGAATTTTCAAGCAAAGTAATAATTTTTTAAGTAAAATAATAAATATTAAACCGAAATAATTATTTAGTACCAATTATTTTAAATTGCAAGAATAGAAATTAATCTTAAATTACAATTACGAATATTCTACCAAAAATTAAATTTTTTAACCATATAGTTAATTTTTCAATTCCAAAAATTAATTTTAAACAAAAAAAGAGATAAATTTGCAAAAAATACATGAATTTTGTGGACGTTCAGATAACCTTTGAAATGCATGGAAAGGAAGAAAGGATGTCTTAAACACGTCAAAAGCAAAATGGCAAAGAGGTACATTGTACCATTGTACGGTAATAGTTGCTATTAAAAAAAAATTAATTTAAAACCAAAAAACTATTAAATTGAAGAAAAAACGACGAATTTTCAAGCTACAATAAAAATGCGCAATTTCAACAAAATAATAAAATTAGCTTCCTTTATTTCATTTAAAATTACCAGACCGCAGTGTAAACTTCTCTACCTTTCTGAGATACCATGATATGTAGCAGACCCTCATTATCTCAATTTTGCTATAACTCGCTTTTTGTCGATAAAAATATATGAAAATGCGATGATATTATTTTCATTTACCGGAATGAAAGTTAAGTGTTTTTAACTCTTCAAACGAATCTACTTTCGACATAATTCCCTATTCATGAGGGATTTCATATAACAACTGATCTGTATCATAATGATCATTAAATAAATTATTAATAATGTACCTGTAAACTCTTCCACTATCCTTCTCCTTGTATGTTGCACTTTTGTGCCATCTGTGTTCCGTTTTGTAGAAACGGTCATAGCCTTTGCATATGTGCACTGGTGGGGCAGCTAATACTGAATCTGGGGGTGTGCGTTTATCTTTAGAAGCGGTTGGTGCTTGCACTGACACTGATGCGACTGCTTGCGGTAGCACAAGAATTCTAGGATGGATATTCTTTGCTTGTGGATACATGTCTGTAATGTAATATTACAATCTGACGGTGATTTTGTTTATGAATATAAATTTTATTTGAATATCCAATAAACTTTCAAAATTTTTAAATAAGATTTTGAAATATCAAATACTGTTTGAAAACATTACGGTATGGAAATGTATATGTCATTAGAGTGAAATGTCACACTTACGAAGCTTGAAAGGATTTTTACAGAAATTTTTTTCAGCAAGAAACAAGTCTACACGAAGAAACGATGACTGAATGTATCATCTGATCGACATTTTGTACCCTTTATCAGTTTTTCGTTTATGTACGAAAATAAAAGTTTAATTTTAAATTCACAAATAAGTTATCAATTAATTCCTGAAATGATCAGAAATAAGTAAACTCATCAAATATTTACAACCGTTGTTTGACATAACCATACATGTAATATTTCGGATATTTTAGTTGAATATTTTGGATATTACAGAATAACTTCTCTCTTTTTAACATCTGCAGATACTAACTTTGAATTTCTAGATTGCTGTCCTATACCTACACATGAAAAATGTTAACCCTGAACATCTAGGTGTTAAATTTAAACATGCATCTTCTCCGTGTATACAAATGATCAGTGTTAAGAAAATTAATGTACTAGAATGCTTATTTATAACTCTACAACTCTTTGTTTGAAAAGATTAGCAGAAATTGTAGTTAATTGTTTTGTTATTATCGTGTATAATAGGAATGTATATGTAATTAGCACTGATATTATGTAGAAAAATTGTTCATTTATAAAAAAAATTACATGTGCAATTCCAGTATAATGAAACTGAAAATAAAACATCCTTCAAATAAAAAACACTTTCGATTTGTCCTAATAAAAATGAAATAGTTTTTAAAGAAAGAAGCTATGTTAGATACTTACTGCCAAGTTATTAACTTCTCTAATACATTGTAAAACATGGAGGCATAATACAACAACGAAGATGTCAACGTGACCGAAACAACGAGAAGTTGGTTGATTTTGGGCAAGCAAAAGAAACACGAACGAAGAAAGGTAAGGCGAATTTCTTCCTCTCATTTCAATCATTGCCAACGTGAAGTTCATATCGGTAGGAACCATAGCAACCAGCCCATGCGAAAAAAATGTATAAATTTATTAATGCTAGTAAAATGAGACAAACAAGTATATATGGAGTTACTCCTTATATTCTTGTGTAAAAGAATCATTTTTAAACGTATTGATATTTTTGCGTATAAAGAAATTGTATCCACTCTGAAATTATTTGAACTAGAGCGCCAAAAGGGCAGCGAATCACGTACCTACATTTTGCAGCGCATGCTATTAAGTGCTGGGGTTCCCCAACACACACACAACTTTTCTTTCCTCATTTGGTTAGTTAAAACAATCACGGGTACAAAACACAGCAACCATGATGCAAAACCAAGATTGAAGCAAAAGAATTTTAGAAGTAGAAAAAGCGTAAAAAGTTTCATATTGTGTGTAATCATTGTTAACTTTT
>NC_046663.1:130470442-130475909 GCF_010883055.1 Belonocnema kinseyi
ACACAGCAACCATGATGCAAAACCAAGATTGAAGCAAAAGAATTTTAGAAGTAGAAAAAGCGTAAAAAGTTTCATATTGTGTGTAATCATTGTTAACTTTTTGAAGTATTATGCATTATAACGAAGTAAATTGTACAAGTAATTAATATTATTATTTTAATTTTTTTATGACATTAATTTGCCATTTCTTTGCTTTTAATTATTTTTTTATTCTCATTTTGAAATGAATGAGAGATCCAAAATTGTTCCTTCAGAGGGGTTCCACAAGTGTTCCTTCCTTGAGTCTCTTTCACATTCCGTGAAAAGAAGTGTTGCACACCCCAAGGCAACATTCTTCAAGCAAAGATTTGCAACATACAAAGAAAAATTATGCCGAATATTGTACAGAATGTACAATAAACAAGTTTTCGGTAATATTCTTCCTAAAAAGATGAAAATAGTTTGGGTAGAAAGATTTCATAAATATGAAGCTGGACGCTGCAAAAACTATGGAGAAAAAGATGAGAAAACTGGAATTGTGACATCAAAATCTTGTAAAGTAATTTTATCCGATGAGGTAGCTATATACGTATTTTGAAGTAGGAGGAAGTGAAAATTCTAAAATTAATTGAATAGTTTCAGCCGAGGGAAAAAATGTGTAGGTTGTTCTTTTTCTGATTTTGTCAAATGAAGACTTCTAAAAAGTTTAAGGATTGGCGTTGAATTTCTTCAACTTTAATTTAATCATTAAAAAAATGTTCATTAATGTTGAATATTGGAGTTTTTCACTTTTTGACTTTTTGAAATTTTGAAAGCAATAGGAAATTTGTTTTGAATTATCAAATCAAAACACCCGTCAGGTTAATTCCCTGGGTTCAAACGTTTAGACTAATTGAAGCATTTTCACATCACCGTCATTTATAAATATAACAATTAACCAAATTAACTCTTTCGTATGCAACTTTTTTAGTAATATCTAATTGTATAGATAGTAGACACTACTGACAGACTGAGGGATATTCTGATCCATGAAATGTGCTATGCTGCCGTATGGCTAATAAACGGGGAAGCATTCGATGACCATGGACCATTTTGGCGCAAATGGTGATTTGAAAACGTATAATATAGTATATACGTATAAATTATGCAATTTTCAATGTTCATTTCAAGCTTGCCATCGATTTGAATCTTAAAGTCACTTTTGGTCTCCTTCTTTAAATATTTAGAAAATTTTAATAAAGAATTGAATGAAACTATAAAACAAATGTGTTGTAAAAATAAATCACTTCTGAAAAGAACAAATTATGTTACATGCTTTTTGAAATATATAAAATTACTTGGTATCAAACGGTCAATTTCAAAAATTGTACAAGTCTGCAATAAACATCGTAGTTGTTGAAAAATGTAAAGTTTGAATAGTTCAATAATTGAACCTTAATGCTTTTAAAATCGAAAACCTTTTAATAGGTGTGTACGGCAAAGTAACTATTGTAAATGATCTTATTATGTTAAAAATTTAATTTTCAGTTTAATAAATCAACTGAATTTTAAAAAATGAACATTATTGGCTTAAAAATTTGACCATTTGTCTGAAAATTCATCTTTGCAGGTTTCATGTTCAACTATTTGGCTGAAGCTTTAATTATTTTGTTTAAAATTCGTCTATTTTGGTTAAAATTTCAATTTTCCAGTCTGATAATTCAACACTCTTCTGAAAAATTCGTCTTTTTGGCTTGAAAATGCAACTGTTTTGAGAAAGCTTTCTAATCGCTTTTATTTGTTTCAAACGACCATTTGACTGAAAATTGAATTATTTTGTTTAAGTCATCTTTTTTTGGTTGACATTGTTTTTTTTCAATTCCACTGGCTTCTAAAGAAATTCGTCTTTTAGCTTGTAAAAATAACTTTTCAGCTTGATAATTCAACTCGATTTTAAAAAATTCGCCTGATTGACTTCAACATTCAACTAATCGGTTGAAATTTAATAGGATTACCTATACAAATCTTTTATAGTTAAGGGCGTTGAAAGCAGGACCCAATATTATTATTGCATTATGTAAATTCTACAAAAATGATGTAGTTTATAATTGAAAGAAACAGATAATAGTTAAATAATAACAAACGAAAACGTTGAAAATGAAATAAATAAAATTGAATAATGAAGAAAACAGTTTTAAGTCAAGTCAAGTCAAAGTTTGATTATTATTATTATTATTATTATTATTATTATTACAGGACGCGCCTAGTTGCTCGATGCTTTCCCGAACTACCTCCAATCCGGGAACGTCATAGCTATATGAAGAGAAAAGTTTATACATAGGTACACCTGCTTCACTTGCGAGAGAAGATTTAGCAGAAACAATCGGCACGTAAATTTCACTGAGTGCTTCGAATGTGGTGGAACTCTGGTAACGCGGAAAATTTACTACTGAGGTAATATTCACTGAAAATGCAGATAAGTCTTAGTTTTTAGAGCATTATAATTCTTTGACAACGTCTTAAAGTGGGAATAAGTTAAATTAAAAAATCCCATTACCTATTACTAATCCATCTCCTTATAAAGGTCTTTTATTTTTTCAGATGATGGCACGTGTTCGTTGAAATAATTACGTATACGTTAAAAGCTCAATTTAACATAATGTTATGTAATATGGGTAAGTGAAATATATAATATTTAAAAAAGGCTTACCTGATTTATATATTTTTAATCTGTAAGTCATCCTTGGAGTTTAGAAAGCTGTAAACGAGTTGCAAGAACAATAGCAGTTTAATATTAAGTTTAGTATAAGTACCAGTCAAATATTAAGTACCTATAAAAGAAGAAAGAAAATTTCCATCAAGGACGACATTCGAATACGAAAAAAATCGCAAACCGGAAATGATTATTTGCGTAACATGAGGCACGGATCCAGAGAAGTGGCTGGAGGGGGCGGTCTTGGATAAATTTCTTATTAGCAGTCAAATATTTTTTCATAAAAAATAGCGTTCAGAAGCGGACTGAGACTCACCAAACGATCTGATAAAAGTCTTGCAGACTAGTCCTAAAAGCGCCATTCTACACAATTTTTCTGAAATATTTCCAGTGATTTAAAAATATTTCAACCAATTTTAAGGGAATTTATAGAATTTCTAACGATTTTAATTATTTGAACAAATTCTCAAAGGTTTTAAAGATTTTAAGGAAATTCAAATGATTTTATGGCAGTCGAAGGGATTGCAAAAGAGTCAATGAAGTGATTAAATGTTACTTACAATATTTTAAGTGATTTTTGACGGATTTCAATAGATACACAAAAAGTCTAAGCATTTTATAATATTGCTATAAACTGCAAAGAATTTCACAAAAATGAGGCGATTTGTAGGATTTCAAAGATTTAAAGATAATTGTGAATATCTCGGTTAATTTGCGTTTTAAAAGAATTTCCTTAAATTTCGAAAGATTTGAAAGTATTTTATAGGATTTCTAAGACTTGAGAATATTGAAAAGGATTCCAAAGTATTTAAGAGAATTTTCGTGATTTACAAATAATTCAAAGGACTTTTAAGAGGTTTTATAAGATTTCGGAGCATTTCAGTAATTCTAAAGGATTTCAAAAATTTCAATTTTCCTCGGTCTCAATGAATTTCATAGGGCTTCAAATATTTCAAGATATTGAAAAGAATATCATCAGTATTATCATTTGTATTAGATTTCAAGAAGTTTAAAGGTTATTTTAAGAGATTAGAAGGACATTAAAAAAAATTACCAAGAATTTATAAGCTCCTACAAAATTTCAAGATTTTTAAAAAGATTTCAAAGAATTTGACACATTTTGTGTATTTCCAAGGATTCTAACGAATAATCATTTCATTTAAAAAATTTGAAAGAACTTCCAAAGATTCTTATGATTTTAAGTAATTCCAAAAATTGTATGTGGTTTTCAACAATTTACTAGACTTTCAGAAGATTTAGAAGGATTTTATAGGGACTATGAGGTTTTAAGGGATTTTAACATTTCAAAATATTATTTTTTCTATGATAAAAACATTTGGCGGGTCTGCAATATATTACTTCATTATGTTTTCTTTTTTTGTATCTGCTGGCGCACTTTTTTATTATATAAATATTATTATAGGCCCGACAAATGCTTTTTTATCTTCTTTAATTTCTGGTAATTGACTTTATTTTATCATGTTGCAACTTATTGTATAGATAAATAAATATAATGTTAACTATATATCATTTAAAAAATTATATTCCCATTTATTTCTGTTTTAGGTTAAAAAAAATTTTTTTACACTTTTTGAATGTTTCCAAATTTAAAAAGTACTATTATATGTGAAGTTTCATTATTTCATTTTTTTTGCTATAATTATAAGAATATAGTTTCAAATGAAGCAGTTAAAGTATTGCTCCAGAAAATATGAATGATATTCTTTTATTAATGTCTAATGATAATATATGCATATTCGCGTAATTTAAGTTTTGAAGAATCCTAATTTAAAGCCTTCGACATTAGCGAACGACGCCTCATCGTACCTAATAACTGTGATAAAGTTTTTAACCAAATATTGTCAGGCACATAACCTCAAATTGACATACCATTATTAAATTTTTGAACAACAGCTTCACGTGTTTCGGGCACAGATCCTAATGAAAATCAATAGAATTCGTAAATTTAAAATTAACAAAATATCTATAACCCCAAACAGAAAATCATTCACGGCGAATCAAAATGAAAAATTATGAAAAAATACACTTTTTATTGTCCGGTCGCTTTTCACTTAATGTAACTATTTTTGAACTTATTTAATTACCTTTAAATTTATCCAATTTCACTTTACTAAATTAAAAAGAACTTATATTCTTATTCAACTTTATTACATTTATTATTTTTAAAATTATTGCCAGCTCTTCTTTATTGATGACTCGGAGTCTGCATGTCACGCCGCCAAACGTATATTTTTGGTACCACTCAGTCACCGCATCCTACATTCTAAGTACGCACACGACCCTCTTTCGAGCAAAACTATCCGCTGTGCACAAACTATAGAGTTTTAGTTGAAATGACATTTAGGTGAATAGGTACCCACGAGTCCAAGCGATTCTTCGATTCTCTCTTCCCCCTCCCTTGCAAATGTCTATCTCTTTCCCTCTTGTGCATATCCTGCCTGTCTGTCAACAGGTGAGAGGCAGGCAGCCGCCTTTAGAGATTCCACAAGATTGAGAGAGATGAAGAATTGACCGTCTCTTCTACTCTTATTGCCTTTCTGCAGGCAAGTGGACCAGTGATCCCAGAACTGAAACGAGACGTGGTCCAATTCTATGACACGTCTATGACCGTGTGAATATGGTAGGAGACGATATAAATGCCTGGGTTGTGCGCGCAACCCGTTTCTCCTTTTCTGAATTTGAAAACTCGAAGGTGCACGATTGCCGGTCGAAACACTTCGGCGCTTCTATTTATATCTCTATCTGTATTTTGAGGTTACGTTACTTCAAGTATAA
>NC_046663.1:130476009-130494633 GCF_010883055.1 Belonocnema kinseyi
GAGAGAAACTGTTGATTTTCTCTGACCCATCTCTCCCTCCGCTCTAGACTTCTCTTAGCGTCAGATAGTATCCGTATTCTCGCAACAATATGCTGCTTGATGCTCAGCAGCTTTGAATGAATGAATGAATTAATATTTATATAATTTATATTTTATACTTGAAGTAACGTAACCTCAAAGAACACGCATTAAAGAGGCGCGCGTAGTATTCAAATCATGAGAATCGCCAGCCCAGCATCGAAATCTGGAAATATTAAAATCCCAATCTCTTAATTTTATTTCAAAGCAGATAGAGATATAAATAGAACCGCCGAAGTGTTCCGACCGGCAATCGTGCACCTTCGAGTTTTCAAATTCAGAAGAGGAGAAATGGGTTGCGCGCGCAACCTAGGCATTTATATCGTCTCCTACAATTTCACACGGACATAGACGTGTCATAGTATTGGACCACGTCTCGTTTCAGATCTGGGATCACTGAATTGGACTGCCACTGCCGACCATAATGCGCATGCTCGCCTGTTATTCGAATTTTCCAAATTAATGTGGGTTACGTAACTTCCGGTAATTAGTGTTTAATAGTTTAAGTAAACAAAAAACACATATTTTAATAATCAAACATTAATTTATCAAATAAGAAAATGTATTATCGCTTGAAAAATAAGTTTTAATTAAACAATTCTGTTAATTTTCCAAAATAATGTAGGTCTGCGTCACTTCCCGTAATTAGTGTTTAATCGTTTAAGTATACAAAAAACGCATATTTTAATAATCAAACATTAATTTAGTAAATAAGAAAAATATATTATCGTTTGAAAAATAAGTTTTAATTAACCTATTCTTTTAATTTTCCAAATTAATGTGGGTGTGCATCACTTCCGGTAATTAGCGTTTGATTGCTTTATTAAACAAAAAACGCAAGTTTTAATGACCAAACATTAATTTAGTAAATAAAAAAATATATTATCGTTTAAGAGATAAGTTTTAATTGAACTATTCTTTTGAATTTTCCAAATTAATGTGGGTGTGCGTCACTTCCGGTAATTAGTGTTTAATTGCTTGAGTAAACAAAAACGTATATTTTAATAACCAAACATTAATTTAATAAATAAGACAATTATGTTATCGGTTAAGAAATAAGTTTTAATTAAACTATTCTTTTAATTTTCCAAATGATTTTGGGTGTGCGTTACTTTCGGTTCTTAGTATTTCATTGCTTAAGTAAACAAAAAACACATATTTTATTAATCAAACATTAATTTAGTAAATGAGAAAAATATATTATCGCTTAAAAAATAAGTTTTAATTAAACTATTCTTTGAATTTTCCAAATTAATGTGTGTGTGCGTTACTTCGGGTAATTAGTGTTTAATTGCTTAAGTAAACAAAAAAGATATATTTTAATAATCAAACATTAATTTAGTAAATAAGAAAAATATATTATCGCTTAAGAAATGAGTTTCAATTACACTATTTTTTGAATTTTCCAAATTAATGTGGGGGTACGTCACTTCCGGCAATTAGTGTATAATTATTTCAATTAAAGAGAAGTCGTGCAGTTAAATAATCAAGTAATGATTTTGCAAAGAAAAATTGTAATACATTCTTAGCAAATTTTTTTAAATGTTCGATTTGTGATAGTTTCAACGTAGATCAGTCATTGATTAAATTATTAGAAGAAGAATAAACCTAACTTCCGGTCTCTGTTGTGTCATTATTTCAATTAAATAAACGACAAATCGCCTACTAATTTAGGATTAATTTCAAAAATAAAAATATTATAGATTAAAAGTTAATTTTAAACAAATTATTATTTTAATTTCCAAAATGATTCTGCGCATGCTCACTCGAACACTGCACATGACTGCCGGATTGCATATATGTACCAGGAAAATTGAAATTTTGTCACACGATTTCGGCAAAGTTTGAGGGGCAGTTCTGTCGTGGAAAAGTTTTTCTACTCTTCGTATTATTTGTAGTCAGCATTATATATTATCCCTGGTTTTTTCTTTTATATGAACAAAAATACGTGATGGCCGCACCAAGTGCAGTGTGGTTTTGCTTTGAAAAAATTGGTAACAATAAGGCGCGATGTTCTAGGTGTCTAGCAGTGTTAAGTTGGTGCCGCAGTACAACATCACTTGCAACACATTCAAACAATGTTCATCACATACAGTTGAATGCTTCGACTCCGACTAAGCGGAAGAGATTCGCGAGTTCGATTATATCCAGTGATTGTTCGATTCCGAACCTCGACCCTGATGATGAAATCCTTGAAACCCATGAAGAATGTGAAGCTGATGAAGCTACGCCTTCGTTCTCTCGTGAGGTGAGTTTTTCCCATAAATGATTTTTGCTATTTTTATTAATATTTTCTGTTAATTTGATGCTATTCTCAAATAGCTACAAAATTCTCAAGAATTCAAATACACATGGTGGTAAAAAATGGAATTGTTCGAAAGTTGAAACTTCATATCCATTAAACAGAACAAAATTTGCAATAAATCAAGTAGGCTGAATTATTTGGCTGATTTTGCTTGAAAGAAGCCCGAATTTTCTTTGAAAAGGACAAATTTTCTAGAATCAACAAAATAATAGAATCAGAATAAATAATTGAATCCAGAATTCATTTAATTCTAGCAAATAACTATTGAATCAATTTGTTACATTATACATATTTTCACGAAATTTAATAAAATATTGATTCAAGCACACTCATATACTTATTTTGACTGCTATTTTAATTGAAACAATTTTCATGTAATTGAGAGAAGAAAACGAATGTATTTAGCAAAGAAATAATTTCTCTTAGCATGATGCTCGAATATTTTCCTTCAAATAATTATTAATTTAATACGAATGCAAAGAATTTAAACTGAAACCAAAGATTTAATTTTTCCTTAAAAACTAATTCTTTTATTCGGCAACAGGAATTTTTTCATAATTTTGAAATTTATATTCTTCCTTGCTACCTGAGGTAGCGCCAAAAAATCAATGATTTTTACACATACAATGAATGTCAAGCATTAATTTGTGTCTAAGGGAAATAGTTGTGCACTTTTCAGTTTATAGTCAAACATTTTTAAATTGAAACATCCAAAGTGTTAAGTTCCGAATTTAAATGCAAGAAAGCTATATAGCATGGGTAATATAGTTTCTATAATTTAAAATTCACAGCTTTCAAACTCTAAAAATTAAAGTGTGTTTCTTTTGAACAAAATTAAGTATTTTTATTTATAAGAATAAAAATTTAGCAGTTTCAAAAAGGAACTTTTTCACGCGTTTCTTCACCTTCACGTTAGTGTGAATTTTGTCAGGATGATCCGATTGTACTTTTACTATAGTGTTTTGGTGAGCTCTTTTCATGCACTTCAAGAGTATTATAACGATATATTAAAAAAAATTTTTTTTTGAAAATTCAAATTGATTTCTTGAAAAAAAAACCATATTAAAAATTTTTCTCTATTAAAAAAATAGCTTTTTTACTACTCTTTAAAATCATGTAAAATAAAACGTAGACAGAAAATTTTTCCTGGGTTAAATTTAAATTTTTACGCTTATTCTGAATAAAATAAAAGTTGTGAGATGTAATGTATAACGTAATTTATATATTTCTGCACAGCTAATCATCTCGAAAAAGTAAAATATAACTTTAGAGCACATTAGACCCGACAGTATTCATCCCCGAGCGCTGTGGAAGCTTAACGTGGTACCCTTGAGCGTAAAAATCCAAATTTGACTAAGAAAACATTTTCAGCACACTTTTTATTCTACTTCTACATGTTTTGAAAGAGTTTTTTAAAATAGAAAAAAATGTTTAAAATATAGTTTTTTGAGGAGGTATGTACAGGGTGATAATAATTTGACACTTGTTTCCTTGATCTTTAGTTCTTTATTCGTTAATCAAAGACAGCACTTTTCCGTAACGCTTGAATCCGCATAACTAATTAGTACGAGCGCGAGAGCTGGCAGAGGCCTGTATCGATGGAGGGGAGTGAATAGACAGGAGAGAGAGAAAAATCCCCACACTAACATACAAGTACGTAGGCGCAAACATTCTAACATTTTTTTAAATTAATTAATTTCAATTTTGATTTTCAAACCAAATAAAAATATATAATTTGTTATAAATATATCGTTGCAATAGTCCTAAAGTACATGAAAAGATATTTCCAAAATACTATAATAAAAGTCCAATCGCATCATCCTGAAAAAATTTACATTAATGTGAAGGTGAAGAAACGCGTAAAAAACTGAAAAATTCAGGCCCCTGCATATTGACAACCGGTTGATAAAAGAACCTATGGTTTGGTGGATTAATGTACGTCCACTATTAATTAACAAAAAGCCACTTTCTCGTGATTCACAATGACCAATTGTTTGGAATTAATAGTTTCATATAAGATATGAAAGACATTTATGCACAATCACAATTCGTTAGGAATAGCTGCCGTTCAAAAAATATTTAGACACTGTTTATGAACAAAAATTTATATTTTTTAAATTAAAAATGGCTAGTTATTTAAACAAAATTTTCAAACAAATTCACAGTTTGCCCATTCTTCGATGATGACACCTTTGATGAACACATATAAATATTTTTAAATAAATAAATATAAATAATAATATAATATAAATATAATAATAATAAATATTATTTATAATGACCTTGACTTTTGTATTTTATGCCGCAAACATTAATTAATTAATATTTTGATTTATGCAGGGTAGACACGACTCCGCTATAAAGCTCAGATTCGGTGGCCCCTTGGATTCATACTTCGAGATATCAGCTTCATTCTCTCGTATGTAATGATATAATTTTTAATTACATCTACTGATTGTTATTTTATGCATTATTATTTTTATTATTCCATATTTAATGATTTATAATGATTATAATGATTTATAATAATTTTCATATTATTATTACTAAACTTTTACTCGGGTAAACACGGTTATACATGATAGCCACGGACTGCGTCAAGTCACTGATGAGATTAGAATGTTATAAGTTAATTCAAATAATTTAATACGATGGTTGAAACCTCCTGCGATGATGTTGTAGGTATACAATTACGAGCGGCCACGAGCCCTGGAGGTGACAGGTCACCTCTGGATGTTTTCTTAGAGCTACCATCTGCCACTCCACGGGCTTTTAGTCGCTCGCTTCCTGATGCTCAAGAAAGTTTCTTACAATGCGACAGGTGTTTAATAGAACCGCCTTCTGAGCTGCTGCCAATACCTCACTGACTCCTAAATGTTCAAGATGTTCAGTGCATCTTGCGTGCACATTGCCTATAGCCGAAATAACAATGGGATGAATAGATGCAGGATTCACATTCCTCCATATGGTCTTTACTTCATGCCTTAACTCACTATACTGCACTATACTGCAAATTTCGGTTAAGCGGACAAGCAATGTCGATGATGTAGACTCTTTCACCTTTTTTTCTCGCATAACGACGTAATCTTCGCTTTCTAAAACGGGCATTGGAATGTATCTATAGAAGGGCGTCCATTCTTTTAAGTGTCCTAGGTTTAGGGCAAGTTGTTGATGTACAATGCCCGCTACATCATTATGTCTGTGCGTATATTCTCTCTGAGCCATTACGCGACAGCCATCAATAATGTTCTCGTCTTATTACCATTATATCATCTTATTATTATTATCCAGTGTTTTTAATAAACTTTTACTCGGGTAAACCCGGGCATACATCATAGCCACAGACTTATTATTATTATTATTATTATTATTATTATTATTATTATTATTATTATTATAAAAACATTTCTGTGTTGAAATTTTGTCACAGGCTTATACTGCCCAACATGTCGAAGGCATTTTTGGTTCGAGATGGATTTTTATTTGATCATTTTTGCACGGGGCTGTCCCAGTATATATCATCAGTCACGGACGCATTTTTATAATGCAATCAAGTGATCTGATGAGAGCAGCCTGCCCAGAAATATTGGACAAAGCCTGGTTTTTACTCCATCATTGACGGACTGGGTTGTAGTCAAGTACACATTATTATTATTATTACTATTATGTGTTTTTATTAAACTTTCACTCGGGTGAACCCGGTGATACATTATAGCCACGGACTGCGTCAAGTGACTGATGAGATTAGAATGTTATAAGTTAATTCAAATAATTTAATACGATGGTTGAAACCTCCTGCGATGATGTTGTAGGTATACAATTACGAGCGGCCACGAGCGTTGGAGGTGACAACAGTCACCTCTGGATGCTTTCTCAGAGCTACCATCTGCCACTCCACGGGTTTTTAGTCGCTCGCTTCCCGATGATCAAGAAAGTTTCTTACTGTATGTACTCTTCGCTTTCTAAATGGGCATTGGAATGTATCTATAGAAGGGCACCCATTCTTTTAAGAGTTCTAGGTTTAGGGCAAGTTGTTGATGTATAATGCACGCTGCATCATTATGTCTGTTCGTATATTCTCTCTGAGCCATTACGCGACAGCCATGAATAATGTGCTCGATGGATTCGTTGGTATCTCCACATAATCGGCACCGGTCAACCACGTCTTGATGTAACACGTGTTTGCGATAATTCCTGGTGCTGACAACCTTGTCTTGTATTGCAATGACGAATCCTCCCGTCTCTGGATACAGAACACCCTTTCTTAGCCAAATCTTAGATGCCTCACTATCTACTTCACTTTGATCTAACGTGTTGGGGTGCTCGCCATGGATGAATTTCTGCCTCCATTTTATTTCTAATTCCTGCCTCCATTGCATTTTTAATTCCTCTATGGTTTCCGCCTTGATATTCAAGGCCCCATCTGAGGACAAATTTAAGGGCGTGTATTCAAGATCCTCTTGACAGATGGTTATGTAAAGCGCAACATTTCGTTTGCTGTTAAAATAGTCTCGTAACTTTATAACTTGTGACTCACACAGTTTTTTGACATCTACATCGCCCTGAATCGCTGAATTTCTGTGGGGCATTCGATGCTTCGTCATTTCTACGCGAACAATTCTGTTTAACTTTTCAAGGTCGGTGTTAGACCATTTTATGAGCCCGAAGGAGTACGTGAGGACAGGGATAGCATATGTGTTGATCGCCCTGATTTTGTTTGCCGAGTTGAGAAAACTCTTCATAATTAATCTGAGTCTCGTAGTAAAGGCAGTCACTAGGCTTGTCTTAACTACCGTATGTTGAATACCCTTAGATTCAAGAATACCCAGATATTTATATGATTCGCCTGCAGCCATTGTCTCGATATCATTTTCGAACTCGTTCTCTAACTCTGCGGTCCCTAATTCCCGTCTGATTAAATGCACTGTTCTGCATTTATCTAGCCCGAACTCCATGTGGATATCATTGGAAAACTGCTTTATGACATCGATCATTTACTGCAGTTTCTGGCCTGAACTAACGTACAGCTTCAGATCATCCATGTAAAGAAGATGGGTCACTTGATGACCATCCTTATTATCATGAATTCTGAACCCATGAGACATGCTGTTTAGTGTTTTGTTAAATGGATTCAATGCTAAACAGAACCATAGTGCGCTGAAGGAGTCTCCTTGAAATATACCTGTCGTAAAGCGTATTGATCTAGTTATCCTTGGTTGTCCATGATCAAAATACTTGATTCTTGTACCCCAGAGACTCATCGCATGGCTTAGAAAGTCAATAATGCGTGGACAGATTTTGTAAAGTTTTAAGACTTCAAGCAAATAGTCATGAGGAACGGAAGGAAACGCTTGCTTGTAGTCAATGTATGCCATGTGTAAGCTCCTTTGATGCTTACGAGCTTGAGTCATGGCAACAGCGTCTATAGTGACTAGATCTTTACAGCCTCGTGAGTTTTTACAACATCCTTTTTGTTCTTCTGTAAGAATGCCATTGTCGTCGCAATGAGCATATACCTTATCTGCAATGATAACTTTAAGACATTTATAAATTGTTGGAAGACAGGCTATCGGTCGAAAGTCAGATGCATTTTGAGCGTCTCGTTTTTTTGGTATCATATACGTAGTACCTTGAAGCATAAAACCTGGCATCAAATCTGGGTGTTTAATGATCTTCTGAAAACACCTTGCCAACGCAAGATGCACACTCGTCAGGTACTTGTACCAGAAGTTGTGCACCATGTCCGGACCTGGAGTTTTCCAATTACTTGCCCTCTTCAAGACAACTGAAGCATCCAAAGCTGTGATGTTTGCCAAATGCATTTCTGGGCTATTGCTTGCCATTGCTTCTTCCAGTTTGAACCACGCAGTGTCCAAATTGCATCTGTTCATTTTCCCCAAACACCCGACCAGTAGTTAGTCATATCTTACAATTGAGGAACTTCGGTGCCTTGGTGGTTATTTGGTTTTACTCTCAGTTCACGATAGAACCTTCTTTCATCTGCCTGAAAGTTTTGGTTTTATTGCCTTCGTGCATTACTTTTCTTGTACCGACGCAGTCTGGCAGTAAGAACATCAAGTCTCTGCCGTTAAAAGTCTAAAATTTCATTCAATATTGCTGGTGTTACTGTCTCGATGTGCTGAGGGTGGATGATTTTAGTAACATGGTTTATCAGCTTTCTGGTTCTATTTCCTTTTTTATATTGAGTTAATCGACCCAATTTGCACCTTACTTTGCTGACATCCATATCCAACTTGATCTTCCATGGTGGATCTCGATCCCTTGCTGAGACAAAAACTGCATACGTAGGTAAAACCTTGCTGTCGAGATGTGCTATTAATGCACGCAGATAATTTGTTATGTTCATTTTGGGGAGAGAATGCCTTAGTGTTGGATCTACATATCTGAACTCTAGTAAAGCATGACCAAAATCCCTTTCCAGGTGCTGTAGTTTTCTGAGATTTCCCTATCCACATCATCGTTAGCAATATCCGGATATAGTTCTAATGGATCCGGCGCATGATGTTCATTATCCCTAGGACCTATGCCTTCACCATCAATCAAGTCTTCTTTATCTACATCCTCCAAGGCGAGCTCATCAATAGGAAGCTGCCGTCCCACTTCCTTTTTGATAGCAGCTATTTCAACAGCCGAAAGCAGTCTGTTTACAGATATTGAACGTTTTTTATTTGCCAGATTCTGCTCATTTATTTTTGTGGATTGCTCTGGGTATTTAAGTAAGAAGAGTCCCGGTATATATCATCAGTCACGGACGTATTTTTATAATGCAATCAAGTGATCTGATGAGAGCAATCTGCCCAGACATATTGGACAAGGCCTGGTTTTTACCCAATCCTTTAAGCCAATCTTTTTTAAACAAAATCTTATTTCTTGAATAATTTGATTGTATCAAAAATTTAATAAATGTATGTACCTTATAGCTATTTTATTTAATTAAATTTTACAATCCATTTCAGGCGGAGGACAAAAGTACAACGAGATAACCAATGCAATCCTATACATGATAGAAGTCGATAATGAACCACTATCACTTACGGAGAGATAGGGTTTTATAACATACTCATAGTATGTGAACCCACTGTACAAGCCTCCGTCGGAAAAAACGATCACCAGCATGATAGATGCAAAATACAAGGTTTTGCAGGGAAAAGTGAAGGGCATTCTTTCCATGCAGAAAAATTTGATACCACTGACATTTGGACGGAGTCAATGACTACGAAGAGTTTTGTGGGAATCACTGTACACTATTTGGATGGTATTTTTATACATTATATAGGTATCTAACCACTTTAAACGAGCATTAGAATTTATTTATCAATTTTTTTTAGATACTGAAATGAAATCCGTTACGATTGGAGCAAAACCTATGCTCCAAAGGAAGACGTCACGGACAATGGGACTAACATCGCCGGCGCTTATAGAAGGGTTTTTGGCGCAACGAAGCACATAGCCTGCTTCGCACATCATTTGAATATCGCGGCAATGCATGCCCTTGGCTTAAATGAAAAGGTCAAAGATGGTGCACTCCCGGTGCCAGAAACCAAAGTCAGCGATGAGGATCCGATCGACAACGATGATGACTTTGATTATGTGGAGTTAGGGGTACCTACAATCAAACTACTGAAGGAAACTCTCAAACAAATAAAAAAGATTGTAGGGTTCTTTCGAAGAAGCGAAAGGGCTACAGAAGAATTGAAGAGTCTTTAAACGAAAGAATGGGATACGGCAGAGTCGGAGTGTCTGAAGCTGATCCAGGAATTACGGCGAGATTGAACTCAGCGTACCAAATGCTGGACCGATTTCTGAAGTCAGATTTCATTCGTCGATTTTTGGCGACAATTGCGAGGGAGAAGACGAGCAAGGAGAAACCACCGGAAATGATCACGACCTATGAAGAAGAAAGTGTTACGAAGGTACGGGATTTGCTCAGGCCATTGGACCAAGTAACAAAGGAAGTTTGTGCAGAGAAGTCTGTCACTTTAAGCAAATGCATTCCTCTCAGACTGGGTCGACTACCATGGGCGCGTTTGACCAATTACAGCGACACTAGCGCAATCTACAAGCAGGTGGAAAACTAAAGCGTATCCATGTGTTCGTGCACGTAAATGTGTATATTATTGGAATGTGTTGCATGAATTAAAATTAGAGAAAATAAACGAATTAATTTAAAATTACACAAATTGAAGACGAAAAATGTGTAAATACTGTTTCCTCTACCATTTTTCTGCATAAATTTGTACAATTTTGCAATAATTCTCCCATAAATGAAGAATTACATAACACATGAAATGTAACCTTTTTTCAACATTTTATTTATTCGCATTATAATAGAGAAGTGAAATCAGTGACATCCTGGTACAGCACAAGCATTTCAATTTATTTAACTTTGTTTTTTTTTCAATGTCCTGATTTAACTGATTTCACTTCATACGGCGAGACACAAATTTTTCAAATTTAGCAAAAATTGAAGTTTGTTGACGAAACCAGAACCTCAACGAACACTAGAATGGCGGTCACAAGATATTTTATAAAAATACTACCCCCACTTATGGCCCTACAGTAGAGCCATCTATAATGAGGTAGATAACTACAAAAGTATATGTGATCACACGTGCCAATGGGAGTCGACCCAGCCTGATCCCTCTAGTGACCCTCCTTTTGCAAGTAAGTAATGATTATTATTAATTTTCTAGTAAAATGATTTATTGTACTCATATTTAGTATTATAATTGATTTTTTTTTCCAGACTCCAGAGGTGTATCAGCTATGTCATGCTGCCGCATATAATTAGAAAGAGCGATTACTGACATTACTCGAAAAAAGGTTTGGAAACCTCGAAAATCTAAAGCTTGCTGCTATGGCCACTTTATTATATCCCCTGTTTAGAAGGATACCCTTCCGGATTGCTCTGTCTGTGTCCGACGCTGTTCGAGCAATTGATAATAATTTAAGTTTGCGTTTTTCTGAACAATTCGTCCTTTAATCATACACATATTAACTACATTTTTTATGTCAGGAAGGAAGTGAAATTCCAAATCAGGGCGGAATCGAATTGTCATGGTGGAAGAAACAACGCTAACAATACCATCCGTAGCTCCTACAAAATTAAATGATATTTGGGTACGCTTCGCCCATATAACTGTTTCGTCACGAACAGTCAATCCATTTAACGAATGGAATGACATGATGCCGCATTAGCCGCACCTTTATGAAGTGGCCATGGAATATCTTCCAATCCTGGCAACATCGGTTCCATCCGAAACGATTTTCTCCAAAGCAGGACTCATCATGACGAAGCTGCGAAACAGACTCTTGGGGAAACGTCTCAACCAATTATTATTTCTATCATCAGTCTCAAAGGCGTTATGGTTTCAGAAATAATTCTATGTTACGGTTATGATCATGTATTTAAATATGGCCTAGATTGAGCACTTTTTTAAAAATTCAAATTTGGATTTTTTTAAATGCAAAATTTTAATTATGTGCATGTTTAGATATGTATTTAGATGTTTATCATTTTATTTACTTATTTATATTTAGGTTTATTATTTATAATTATTACTCATTTGTTTGAAATGAGTGCGGGCTTTTTGGCACATGCGCATTGAACAGGGACTCGAGTCTCTGATACGAAGCTTCGATTACTTGGTCGAGAAACAGACTCGAGTCCAATATTTGATTCTCAGCAACCACTACCTATCCCTACTATACATTTACTGCCAGACTTGACCCTTGTGAAGTTAGCACCCTAATTTTCACTAATTTGGAAATATCAAATTTTTTCTTTTTGTAATCGTTTGTTGGTCGTTTGTTGGTGTTTGTTGGTCAACTTTCGACGTTTGTTGGTTAAAATTGCAAAAGTCATTATTATTTAAAGTTTCGGGTGCTAACTTCACACTAGCGCCAAAAAAATGTTTGCTAGCGCTCTAATTTTTTATATTTCCTAAAAATTCTTCACGGTATCGTTTTTTTGGTCCTTTTTTGGTCAATTTTCAATGTTTTTTGTTGAAAATTGAAAAACATATTGAATTTTGAAAAATTTCTTGCACCCGGGGTATAATTATCACCGCGCAGAGGCCTCCTCGGCTTGCTCGGATTCTGCAAAATTGAGATTAACTAATTTTGAGAAACAACTAATTCTAAAAATAACAAAATATATTAATGCAAGAATGAAAAAGGTATCCTTTACTTAATATCATAAAATTATATTAAAAATTAATAGAGTTAATTATCCTAAGCTGATGACAAAATTGAAAAGATCTCTTGCTTATTTTATCAGCGGTGCATCTAGGGAAAGTATCGCCCATGGTACTTAAAAGTGTCAATTCGGAATTAAATCTACCCCCTCAAACACTTTATTTTGCTCAGAATTATTATAAAGGAAAAACATTTCAGTGTTGAAATGTTGTCACAGGCTTATACTGCCCAACATGTCGAAGGCATTTTTGGTTAGAGTTGGATTTTTTATTTGATAATTTTTTCACGGGACTGTCCCGGTATATATCATCAGTCATGCACGCATTTTTATAATGCAATCAAGTGATCTGATGATAGCAGTCTGCCCAGACATATTGGACAAAGCCTGGTTTTTACCCCATTATTGACGGACTGGGTTGCAGTCAAGTACACGATGGGGGGACCTACAGCTTAAGGTGGGTTTCGAACCACCAGAACATCGGTAAAGGTACACTGAAAAATTTCTAGAGGTACCGGCTCAGGGATCGAACCCCGAACCTCTGAGGTGAAGTCCGAGTGTCTAACCAACTGAGCCAATACTGTACTGTACCAATACTGAGGTATTGGTACAGTACAATAATATTACCATAATTATAAGTAATTTTCAATTATTAACAGAAACGTTATTTGTTTTGATTTTTTTTTAAGTCGGCTTATTTTTAACAGAATCGAAATCAAGGTTGCCTTTTTGTATATTTGATACATATTTTATTTGTGAAATGCCTATTTATTTCCACTTCTTTACTGGTATAATTATAACTACTGATTATCAAAGAAATTAATTTTATTCTATATATTATTGAATTGTTTAAACAATTATTGATTATTTATTTCACATTTTTCAGCCTGATGTCCAATTTTCGACGTTCGTCGATTAAAAATGAAAATGTTATTAATATATAAAGTTTCGAGTGCAAACTTTACACTAGCACCAAATATATATTTGCTAGCGCTTAAATTTTAAATATTTTCCAAAAACTCTTCGCGAAATCGTTTGCTGGTGGTTTTTCGGCGTTTATTGGTCAATTTTCAATGTTTTTTGTTGAAAGTTGAAAGAGATATTGAATTTGGAAAAAGTGCTTGCACCCGGTCAAAGATATTATAAACGTAGATGCGGTGCGGACTTCGTTGCCCGCCGTAAATATAGACAGCGCGTCCGGCGAAAAAAGTCACTTCCCCTCTACACACCGCCACCCGTAGACAGCACCCACGAACTCCCATCGATATATTTTGCCAACAGCCACTTGGAGCGCTGTAAGCAACTCTCAGTAGGCCCCTCGAGACGCACTGATAGTAACTTAGCTCAGACAAGAACCATTCGGATTGAAAGTAAATTTTTAATTGAAACATTTTTACATTTATAACTTTGCAAAACATGGTTAGGTCAATAACCTGTTAGAGCAAGGTCGGTGGGTGCACGAAATTATGATTGAGAACCGAATTTAATATAAAACTGAAGTTTATTCAGAACAGTACAAAAAGTATGTGTATCGTGTAACTGTTCACAAGCAACTGAACTAAGGGAGAATAGTGAAGTGTGTAGATGTATGACTGTAATATGTATGTGAGGCACAGAGCTGTCCTCTATAGGAAATAGTTCATATGAATATTATTGAAGGGTGCGTATTGCGAATCCCAACAATAAAAAAAATAAAAATAAATTTTGATATAAATCGTTGTTGAATTGAATCCAGCAAGGTTTGTTTCAAAAATTTTATTATGTAGATACGAAGAAAATTTAGACTGAACATTTTTTTATTTCAAAGCGCACGTGTCTTTTAATGTATTTTTTAATACAATTTTTATAAAATTATTATTCAGGTGCCGGAGATTTCATTTTTTGGCATTTTTCGTTCTTCCCTTTCGGGAATATTTTCAGTGGTGCCATATTTTTATACCTCCTCTTAAGATTATGTAATTTTTTAAAATAAAAAGTGAACATTTCAAAACATTTTTCAATCATCAAAAGTATCAATTCTCTTTCAAATTATTTCAAATCTTTTTAAATTATTTTTTTTTTTTTTGATTTTTCGGAACTTTTAAATGTCTTTCAGACTGATTTCGATTTTTCGTAATATTTTGGTCAAATCCTGCACACAAAATTGTTTTAAGAGCTTCCAGATTTTTTCTAATATTTTCAATCTTTTGAAATGTTTTGAAATATTTTTAAACACTCTCTTTGAGTTATGTACTTTTTCGAAATAAAAAATCATTTTAAATCTTCTCAGAAATTTAAATTTTTTCCCTAATATTTCAGAATTCTTGAGAAGCTCCAAATTTTGTTCTTTTCTTTGAAACGTGCAGAAACCTCCAGCTTAGTTGATTTTCTTCTAAATTAATGATTATTTAACTGCTCTTTAAGAATCAAAATGAAATACTTTTATCTTCGAAATACAAATAAAACAATTATAATTGTAACATTCAAAGTTTAAATTTGTCACTCTGAAATTGTAAAAATTCATTTTCAAATTGATTACTATTGAATTTTTTTTAGTTTCCGAGTTAAATAGATTAAAAATGGAATATTTTATACTGAAATAATACTTCAAAAAGATTTTGAAATTGAATAAAGGCGTTCATTTAAGAAGTCATTAATTCGAACGTTTGCACCTGTGTCACTACTAAGGCTTTCGAATTAAATTAGTTCAAATTTTAACGTTGAAATATGTAAATTATATCATTTTGAACAGATTTAGAATAATTTTGCGAAATCAATCACTGTTAAATTTTTAATACTCGAACTGCAGTTCAATTTTCAAATTTACTTTCATTTCCCGATTTGTCCCGGTTGCGAGTCTAGCTTAATATTTAGAACTTTCATTTTTTTGAAAAAGTAATTTTTCGGTTTGAACTTACAGGACAATCATTTTATTCTTTGAAAGATTTTCTACAAATCTTGTTGATAATTTTGACATTCCCATCCAAAATGAGAAGGTATTAGGTTTTTATGGAAAATGACTTTTTCGGATTTTATCAAATGTCGACGTTTTGAGGCCCCTTGAGTCAGAACAACAAGTTTTTACGTCGGGGTCTGTTTGTCTGTCCAGCGTAGTCGTTATTGTCTGTATACCGGATAACTTTCGAAAGACTGGTCGGACTGAATTGGGCTTTGACTTTGATAACTTTTTATGATAAAATCAAACTGACCAAAGTTAAAGGATTTTCAAAAACCAAACGAAAATAGACATTTGAAGCAAAAAAAGCTTGCTATGGAAAAAAGTCAAGAGTCGAAAAACGCTACTTTTTCAAGGCCCCATGGTCATAGCATAGCTATGGTCATTTTTATCCATAATGAGAAGAGTTTTATGCGAAAAATGAAGATGACTTTCGTTTTTACGTCCATATCTGTCTGTCTCCCTGGCGTACGTCGTCGTTGTTATTGATGTTGTGGTTGTCTGTATATCGGATAACTTTCGAAATAATAGTCGGATTGGATTTTGCTTTGACACACAGTTTTTTCATTTTAAGAATTGTATGTGAAAATTGTACTATTTTTATTTTTATAAGAAATATTTTTCTTCAATTAAATTGTTGCAATAAAAGTGGTTCGAAGAGATTTTTGAAAAATTTTTCGGGGAATAAAATTAGTATTTATAGGTCGACAAATGTTTGCTTTCTTCACCAAATTTAGCTTTCGTCTAAATTTTTCCAGTTGTTTTTACTATAGTACAATTTGCGATTGAATCTCGGACAAAGAAATCCATTCTATTGTTTGACAAATATTCTTTGTAAGGAAATATTTTTCACAGAAAATTACCCCGAGTGACCTTAAATTATAATTTTATAAGCGTGAAAAAAACCACATTTCAATGTTTTCTATGAAAAACACAATCCCTGAGTGACAGAACGAAATCGGAAACAATAAGAGTCAATTTATTCAGGAACAAGGTTTTTGAACAAAAATGACCTTGAGTGAAGCTTTAATATATATTTGCTAATTTTTACAAAAATCAGGCGTTATTTCCTTACAAAAAAAATAATAATTTGTGGGGGTGACAAATGATAAAAAAATTAATAAAACTTAAAGTTGTACCATTTTAATTTATAACTATATAATTTGAGAGGTTTCAATCTCAAATTATCCAACACTTTCTATTCAAAAATTCAGATGACATATTTAAATAGTTTTAAGGCCATGTGATGAGTGGGTCACGTGACCAGATTCCTACCTTACAGCCACTTTTTTTATTCCCAAACATATTATCACATGAAACGCCACATCAAGTTGAAAATTCGGGATACTAAACAAGAAGCACTATGAATGGTGGGTCTGGTCCTAAATTTGTGTAATTGTGAAAAAAGTTTTTTTTTTGTAAATAATTTTTTTTTTTGTTGCTTTTTTCACAATTATACAAATTTAAGACCAGGCCCACCTTTCTTAGTGCTTCTTATTTATTATCCCGAATTTTCAACTCGACGTGGCGCTTCGTGTGAAAATAACTTGGGAAATAAAAAAAGTGAGGATAATGTAGGAATCTCGTCACGTGATCCACTCGTCACATGGCCTTAAATATGAAATTATTCAATATACTGAAGACTACAAATTTAAAATGTCTCAACTATTAAGGCTTTAAATATTTTTGAAATTGCTGTTCTGGAGACTAAATAGCACTTTTTCTTTTATTAAGAAATCACAACCAAAATTGGAAAAAAAAGTTTTTAAAAGAGTTTTAAAAACCTTAAAAAAGGTCAGAAGTTTTAATAGTTTAATATATGTGATAGAACCTCTTTAAATTTGAAATTAGTCTATACTTTTTCATGTTTGAGCTACAATTATTCCATTTTAGAAGTTATATATTACAATCGTGAAAAACAAATAAAATGTTTTAATTAATTTATATTTAAAACAAAAAACCTTTGTATAATTCAATCTAAATGCAGCTGCAAACATTTAATTTGAAATGTGTTAAATTAAAGGTATATTTTAAAAAGATAACTAAAAGCAAAGGATCGACTTTCAAAAGAAACGAAAGAAAGTGACTCGCTGGATTGCAAATGAACATGGAAAATGGTGTATTTTCGCAATTTTAAATTTTAAATAAAAAATTTTTTGCGTTGTAACAATTTCGAATCCCAGAATGTTATTTTTGACCTAACCGACAACTAATGACGAAAATTCTGAAAATTCAAACAATAAGGGTGTATTCTGAAAAGGAAGCAATTTTAACGTAAAAATTCAAGTTCTTAAACTAAAGTCCTAAAAATTTGCAAATTTTACAATTAGTGTTGTGTAAATTGTATTGGTATCTTAAAAGAGTATAAATAGTTCTTAAATTGGTTTTTAAATTTTCTGAAGTTTACCTTTTTTACATACCTAGATGTCAAAAAAGCCTACCCAATTTTTTCAAATTTTAATCACTTATTTTCTAAGACAAAATCACCCCCGTTTACCAGTGCCTGAAATGGATTAGAAAAAAATTGCCAAGATCCCAGAATAAAGATTGGATGTACAGCGAATTTTAAAATTTTTCATTGTGATTATCTTCAAATTTGTGACATCAAAAATTTCCATGCAATTTTTTTTATTAATACTGTAGGAAAAAATCAACAAGATCGAGCACCGAAATTATAATTAGAGCTTTTCTGTAATTCTATGGAAACGGCTGAAATATCCCGAAAAATAAATTTCCCGACTCGGTAAAACTCTCTGTCCCGAAAAATACAATTCCAAAACTAATAAAATTCGGACTTCCGTTTCCAGCATGAAAGTGTAAAGTAGTGTGAATTGTTGATGCTGAGTTTTTCTGATATTGTGGTGAAATTTGAGGTGAGTGGATTATGGAAGAGTGTAGAACAGAGCTGCCAGATCGTGGATGGAAATTACCCCCGCCATACCTACCGTTTGGGAGCCGCAAAACAGAAAGTGCATGATTACCACTGTTAGTTCGTATGTAAGCCGAAAATGCACGATTCGACCTCGGAGTTCTGCTGTACGATGATTGCCGATTTGAAGGCTTCGGAAGACTTCGGTGGTCTTCTATTTA
>NC_046663.1:130494733-130497348 GCF_010883055.1 Belonocnema kinseyi
AATTTAGACTTTTGCAGATTAAAAAAAAAAAGCTTTTTGAGAATTGTACAGTATTTTAAAAGAATAACAAAAATTGTTGTGATTGCTAAGAACATTGAAAATGATTTTTTATTTTGACAAATAAAATTTAAGTGAGTATTTGAAAAGATTTTAAAAATTAAAAAAAAAGAATCCGGAAGATTTTAAGGAAATTTTTTTATTTTGCAGTTTTTTTAATTTCAGGAAAAAATCTAATTAACAAAATATATCAATTTTCAACCCAAAATTTTACTTTTTGAAAAATTGAATTATTTTTCTATGAAATAATTAGTGTTTTAAGTAATGCAATGTACAGGATAAAGTTTCAACCAAAAATTGAATAGTTCAATTTCCAGATAAAAACGATTAATTTTTAATCAATCCTAGAATAGTTACATTTTCAAATAAAAAAATTATTTTAATCGAAAAAACGAATTTTCAATAAAGTTGTTAAATTCTCAACCAATAACATGAAATTTCGACCAAGAAAATTAATGATCTACAAAAAAAGACAATTTTCAAACAAAATACATGAATTATCAAAAAATTATTTAATTTTAAACTAAAAAAAAACGAATTATCTACAAAAAGTTGATTATTTTCAGCGAAAAATATGAGTTTTCAACCAAAGAGGTAAACTTTCAACGAAATAGATAAATTTTTAACCATAATTATAAAACCTTGTTGAAAAAAACAGTATTTTTTTTAACAAAGTAATTCAACTCTTAGTGAAATAATCGACTTTTAAGCCCAACAAGATGTACAGTTCATATTTCAACCATACAATTGCATTTTTGACCAAAAATGATACATTTTCAACCAAAACGATTAAATTTCTATCAAATAAGTTCAATTTTCAACAAAATATATGAACATTCAACAAAATTATTTAATTTTAAAGTCAAAACGAGTATCATCTACAAAAAAGCTGAATTTTTAACCCAAAAATATGATTTTTCAACCAAAATTTTAATTGTCGACCAAATAGTTTAATTTTCTATCAAATTGTAGACTTTTAACTCTCAAAGATGCAATTTTACCAAAAAATTAACATTTTTAACAAAAAACTTAATTTGAAGGCAAATAGTTGCATTTTCAACTATAATTATGAATCCTTAATAAGAAAAAATTTAATTTTTTACTAAGTATCAAAAGTTCAACTACTTTGTTAAAAATTTATTTATTTTTTTATTCGAAAGTTCATCTCTTTCGTTGAAAATTTAACTGTTCTGATGAAAATATGTTTTATGCGTTGTTTAAAATACATGTTTGAAACTTACAATTAATCTATACCATTTTTGGTTAAAAATCATATATTTTGTTTAAAATTCGTCTTACTTTGTAGAAATTACATTGTTTTATGGAAAATTAACACTTTTTGGTTAAAAATTAAATTTTGCGGTTGAAATATAAACTGTAATTATTTTTTGGCTGCAAAGTTGTTTTGTGGTAAATGCAACTGTATTGTTAAAAATTAAAATCATAACTTTGGGTGGAAAATTCGATTAATCACTTACAGTTGAAGTACTTAGTAAAAAAATTAATTTTTTCATATTAAGGATTCATAATTATAGTTGAAAATTCAACTATTTACCTTCAAATTAAATTTTTCGTTAAAATTGCATCTTTGAGCGTTAAAAGTCTACAATTTGATATAAAGTTAAACTATTTGGTCGACAATTAAAATTTTGGTTGAAAAATCATATTTTGGGTTAAAAATTCAGCTTTTTTGTAGAAGATACTCTTTTTGACTTAATGTTGTTGAAAATTGAACTTGTTTGGTAGAAATTTAATCGTTTTGGTTAAAAATTTATCATTTTTGGTCAAAAACGCAATTGTTTGGTTAAAATATGAACTGTACATCTTCTTGCGCTTCAAAAGTCGATTACTTTACTAAGAGTTGAATTACTTTGTTAAAAAAAAATACTGTTTTTTTTCAACAAGGTTCTATAATTATGGTTAAAAATTTAACTATTTGGTTGAAAGTTTAACTCTTTCATTGAAAACTCATATTTTTCGCTGAAAATAATCAACTTTTTGTAGATAATTCGTTTTTTTGAGTTTAAAATTAAATAATTTTGTTGAAAATTCATGTATTTTGTTTGAAATTTGTCTTTTTTTGTAGATCATTAATTCTCTTGGTCGAAAATTCATGTTATTGGTTGAGAATTTAACAACTTTATTGAAAATTCCTTTTTTCGATTAAAAATTAATCGTTTTTATCTGGAAATTGAACTATTTAATTTTTGGTTGAAACTTTATCCATTACATTGCATTACTTAAAACACCAATTATTTCATAGAAAAATAGTTTAATTTGTCAAAAAGTAAACTTTTGGGTTAAAAATTGATATATTTTGTTAATTACATTTTTTCCTAAAATTAAAAATACTGCAAAATAAAAAAATTTCCTTAAAATCTTCCGGATTCTTTTTTTTTAACTTTTAAAATGTTTTCAAATACTCACTTAAATTTTATTTGTCAAAATAAAAAATTATTTTCAATGTTCTTAGCAATCACAACAATTTTTGTTATTCTTTTAAAATACTGTACAATTCTCAAAAAGCTTTTTTTTTTTAATCTGCAAAAGTCTAAATT
>NC_046663.1:130497448-130499549 GCF_010883055.1 Belonocnema kinseyi
TGCAATTCGACGTCCTCAAACGATTTCGGTGGTTTGCCGCGGTCAGCGTTTCTCACATCAAAATTGCCACTTTTGAACTTGTTAAACAACTCATTACACTGCATTCGACCAAGAGCATGCTCTCCGTAAGCTTGGAAAAGCATTCGATGAGATTCTATCGCCGATTTACCCAAATGGAAACAGCAAATTAATGCTCCTCGCAAATCGTTGTTTGAAGGCACGTATTTCGACATTTTCAAGAGCGAAAAAAATCACGATGTCATATGAAACTTGAAATGTTTGGTATTGGATATTGTTGACAGATGACAATACGCCAATTAGCACAAACGGTAAGTTCCGACAGTGCCTACAAGTGTGCCTACTGGCCGCTAGATGGCAATACCGGTTTCATATATATACACCTGGTAATACTTTTTGATCGTATTAAAATTTGAAGAAATGCGGCACTTTTAAGAAAATCCAAAATTTTGGAATTCACAAATGTTAAAAGTGTTCAGAGTTCCAATTGGGATTCTGGACTTAATGATGGCAGATCTACAAAAAAGTTGTATAACACTTTTCGATCGTATCAAAATTTGAAGAACTGCAGCACTTTTAAGAAAATCCAAAATTTTGGAATTCCCAACTGTTGAAAGTTCTCAGAGTTCTGATTGGAGTTCTGGGCCTAATAAAGGCAGATCTACAAAAAGTTTCAGGACACTTTTCGATTGTATCAAAATTTTAAGAACTGCGACACTTAAGAAAATCCAAAATTTTGGAATTACCAAATGTTGAAATTTATCAGAGTTCCGATTGGAGTTCTGGATTTAATAATTGCATATCTACAAAAAAGTGTTATAACACTTTTTGATCGTATCAAAATTTGAAGAACTGCGGCACTTTTAAGAAAATCAAAAATTTTGGAATTCCCAAATGTTGAAAGTTCTCAGAGTTCAGATTGGAGTTCTGGACTTCCTAATCACAGATCTACATGAATGTTTTATAACACTTTTCGATCGTATCAAAATTTGAAGAACTGCGGCACTTTTAAGAAAATCCGAAATTTTGGAATTCCCAAATGTTGAATATTCTTAGAGTTCTGATTGTAGTTCTGGACTTAATAAAGGCAGATCTACGAAAAAGTGTTGTAACACTTTTCGATCGTATCAAAATTTGAAGAACTGCGGCACTTTTTAAGAAAATCCGAAATTTTGGAATTCCCAAATGTTGAATATTCTTAGAGTTCTGATTGTAGTTCTGGACTTAATAACGGCAGATCTACATAAAAGTTTTATAACACTTTTCGATCGTATTAAAATTTGAGGAACTGCGGCACTTTTAAGAAAATCCAAAATTTTGGAATTCCCAAATGTTGAAAGTGTTCAGATCTCCAATTGGAGTTTTGGACCTAATAATGGCAGATCTACAAAAAAGTTATATAACACTTTTCGATCGTATTAAAATTTGAAGAACTGCGGCACTCGTAAGAAAATCCAAAATTTTGGAATTCCCAAATGTTGAAAGTTCTCAGAGTTCTAATTGGAGTTCTGGACTTAATAATGGCAGATCTACAAAAAAGTGTTATAACACTTTTCGATCGTATCAAAATTTGAAGAACTGCGGCCCTTTTTAGAAAATCAAAAATTTTGGAATTCCCAAATGTTGAAAGTTCTCAGAGTTCCGATTGGAGTTCTGGACTTAATATTTGCAGATCTACAAAAAAGTGTTATAATACTTTTTCATCGTATCAAAATTTGAAGAACTGCGGCACTTTTAAGTAAATCCAAAATTTTGGAATTCCCAAATGTTGAACGTTCTCAGAGTTCTGATTGGAGTTCTGGACTTCATAATCACAGATCTACATAAAAGTTTTATAACACTTTTCGATCGTATCAAAATTTGAAGAACTGCGGCACTTTTAAGAATATCCGAAATTTTTGTAAATCTCTTATGTTCAAATTTCTCAAAGTTCTGATTAGAGTTCTGGACTTAATAATGGCAGGTCTACAAAAAAGTTTTGTAACACTTTTCGATCGTATCAAAATTTGAAGAACTGCGGCACGTTTAAGAAAATCAAAAATTTTGGAATTCCCAAATGTTAAACGTGTTCACAGTTCCAGTT
>NC_046663.1:130499649-130501186 GCF_010883055.1 Belonocnema kinseyi
ATGGCAGATCTACAAAAAAGTGTTATAACACTTTTCGATCGTATCAAAATTTGAAGAACTGCGGCACTTTTAAGAAAATCAAAAATTTTGGAATTCCCAAATTTTGAAAGTTCTCAGAGTTCCGATTGGAGTTCTGGACTTAATAATTGCAGATCTACAAAAAAGTGTTATAATACTTTTTCATCGTATCAAAATTTGAAGAACTGCGGCACTTTTAAGAAAATCCGAAATTTTGGAATACCCAAATGTTGAATATTCTTAGAGTTCTGATTGTAGTTCTGGACTTAATAATGGCAGATCTACATCAAAGTTTTATAACACTTTTCGATCGTATCAAAATTTGAAGAACTGCGGCACTTTTAAGAAAATCCGAAATTTTGGAGTTCCCAAATGTTGAAAATTCTTAGAGTTCTGATTGGAGTTCTGGACTTAATAATGGCAGATCTACAAAAAAGTGTTATAACACTTTTCGATCGTATCAAAATTTGAAGAACTGCGGCCCTTTTAAGAAAATCAAAAATTTTGGAATTCCCAAATGTTGAAAGTTCTCAGAGTTCCGATTGGAGTTCTGGACTTAATAATTGCAGATCTACAAAAAAGTGTTATAATACTTTTTCATCGTATCAAAATTTAAAGAACTGCGGCACTTTTAAGAAAATCCAAACTTTTGGAATTCCCAAATGTTGAACGTTCTCAGAGTTCTGATTGGAGTTCTGGACTTCTTAATCACAGATCTACATGAAAGTTTTATAACACTTTTCGATCGTATCAAAATTTGAAGAACGCGGCACTTTTAAGAAAATCCGAAATTTTGGAATTCCCAAATGTTGAATATTCTTAGAGTTCTGATTGGAGTTCTGGACTTAATAATGGCAGGTCTACAAAAAAGTTTTATAACACTTTTCGATCGGATCAAAATTTGAAGAACTGCGGCACGTTTAAGAAAATCAAAAATTTTGGAATTCCCAAATGTTAAACGTGTTCACCGTTCCAGTTGTTGTTCTGGACTTAATAATGGCAGATCTACAAAAAAGTGTCATAACACTTTTCGATCGTATCAAAGTTTGAAGAACTGCGACAGTTTTAAGAAAATCCAAAATTTTGGAATTCCCAAATGTTGAAAGTGTTCAGAGTTCCAATTGGAGTTCTGGACTTGATAATGGCAGATCTACAAAAAAGTGTTATAAAACTTTTCGGGCGTATCAAAACTTGATGAATTGCGGCTCTCTTAAAAAAATAAAAAATTTTGGAATTGCCAAATTTTGAAAGTTCTCGGAGTTCCGATCGGAGTTTTGGACTTAATAATGGCAGATCTACAAAAAAGTGTTATAAAACTTTTCGGAAGTATAAAAATTTGAAGAACAGCGGCACTCTTAAGAAAATCCAAAATTTTGGGATTCCCAAATGTTGAAAGTTCTCAGAGTTCTGATTGTACTTCTGGACTTCATAATCACAGATCTACATGAAAGTTTTATAACACTTTTCGATCGTATCAAAATTTGAAGAACGCGGCACTTTTAAGAAAATCCGAAATTTT
>NC_046663.1:130501286-130502542 GCF_010883055.1 Belonocnema kinseyi
CCAATTGGAAATCTGGACTTAATAATGGCAGATCTACAAAAAAGTTGTATAACACTTTTCGATCGTATCAAAATTTGAAGAACTCCGGCACTTTTAAGAAAATCAAAAATTTTGGAATTCCCAACTGTTGAAAGTTCTCAGAGTTCTGATTGGAGTTCTGGGCCTAATAAAGGCAGATCTACAAAAAGTTTCAGAACACTTTTCGATTGTATCAAAATTTTAAGAACTGCGACACTTAAGAAAATCCAAAATTTTGGAATTCCCAAATGTTGAATATTATTAGAGTTCTGATTGTAGTTCTGGACTTAATAATGGCAGATCTACAAAAAAGTGTTATAACACTTTTCGATCGTATCAAAATTTGAAGAACTGCGGCACTTTTAAGAAAATCCGAAATTTTGGAATTCCCAAATGTTGAAAGTTCTCAGAGTTCCGATTGGAGTTCTGGACTTAATAATTGCAGATCTACAAAAAAGTGTTAAAATACTTTTTCATCGTATCAAAATTTGAAGAACTGCGGCACTTTTAAGAAAATCCGAAATTTTGGAATTCCCAAATGTTGAATATTCTCAGAGTTCTGATTGGAGTTCTGGACTTAATAATGGCAGATCTACAAAAAAGTGTTATAACGCTTTTCGATCGTATCAAAATTTGAAGAACTGCGGCCCTTTTAAGAAACTCAAAAATTTTGGAATTCCCAAATGTTGAAAGTTCTCAAAGTTCCGATTGGAGTTCTGGACTTAATAATGGCAGATCTACAAAAAAGTGTTATAACACTTTTCGATCGTATCAAAATTTGAAGAACTGCGGCACTTTTAAGAAAATCAAAAATTTTGGAATTCCCAAATGTTGAAAGTTCTCAGAGTTCCGATTGGAGTTCTGGACTTAATAATTGCAGATCTACAAAAAAGTGTTATAATACTTATCGATCGTATCAAAATTTGAAGAACTGCGGCGCTTTTAAGAAAACCAAAAATTTTTGTAAATCCCTTACGTTGAAGTTTCTCAGAGTTCTGATTGGAGTTCTGGACTTAATAATGGCAGATCTACGAAAAAGTGTTGTAACACTTTTCGATCGAATCAAAATTTGAAGAACTGCGGCACTTTTAAGAAAATCAAAAATTTTGTTAATCCTAAATGTTGAAAGTTCACATAGTTCCGATTGGAGTTCTGGACTTAATAATTGCAGATCTACAAAAAAGTGTTATAATACTTTTTCATCGTATCAAAATTTGAAGAACTGCGGCACTTTTAAG
>NC_046663.1:130502642-130503929 GCF_010883055.1 Belonocnema kinseyi
ATAAAACTTTTCGGAAGTATAAAAATTTGAAGAACAGCGGCACTCTTAAGAAAATCCAAAATTTTGGGATTCCCAAATGTTGAAAGTTCTCAGAGTTCTGATCGGTGTTTTGGACTTAATAATGGCAGATCTACAAAAAAGTGTTATAAAACTTTTCGGAAGTATAAAAGTTTGAAGAACAGCGGCACTCTTCAGAAAATCCAAAATTTTGGGATTCCCAAATGTTGAAAGTTCTCAGAGTTCTGATTGGTGTTTTGGACTTAATAATGGCAGATCTACAAAAAGGTGTTATGAAACTTTTCGGACGTATAAAAATTTGAAGAACAGCGGCACTCTTAAGAAAATCCAAAATTTTGGAATTCCCAAATGTTGAAAGTACTCAGAGTTCTGATTGGAGCTTTGGACTTAATAATGACAGATCTAAAAGAAAGTGTTATAACACTTTTCGATCGTATCAATGTTTGAAGAACTGCGACAGTTTTAAGAAAATCAAAAATTTTAGAATTCCCAAATGTTAAACGTGTTCAGAGTTCCAGTTGGAGTTCTGGACTTAATAATGGCAGATCTACAAAAAAGTGTTATAAAACTTTTCGGGCGTATCAAAACTTGAAGAACTGCGGCTCTCTTAAAAAAATAAAAAATTTTGGAATTGCCAAATTTTGAAAGTTCTCAGAGTTCCGATCGGAGTTTTGGACTTAATAATGGCAGATCTACAAAAAAGTGTTATAAAACTTTTCGGAAGTATAAAAATTTGAAGAACAGCGGCACTCTCAAGAAAATCCAAAATTTTGGGGTTCCCAAATGTTGAAAGTTCTCAGAGTTCTGATTGGTGTTTTGGACTTAATAATGGCAGACCTACAAAAAAGTTTCGTAACACTTTTCGATCGTATCAAAATTTGAAGAACTGCGGCACGTTTAAGAAAATGAAAAATTTTGGAATTCCCAAATGTTGAAAGTTCTCAGAGTTCCGATTGTAGTTCTGGACTTAATAATAGCATGTATACAAAAAAGTGTTATAACACTTTTCGATCCTATCAAAGTTTGAAGAACTGCGACAGTTTTAAGAAAATCAAAAATTTTGGAATTCCCAAATGTTGAATGTTCTCAGAGTTCCGATTGGAGTTTTGGACTTCATAATGGCAGATCCACAAAAAATGTTTATAACACTTTTCGATCTTATCAAAATTTGAAGAACTGCGACAGTTTTAAAAATATCCAAAATTTTGGAATTCCCAAATGTTGAAAGTTTTCAGAGTTCCAATTGGAGTTCTGGACTTAATAATTGCA
>NC_046663.1:130504029-130507523 GCF_010883055.1 Belonocnema kinseyi
TTTTTATTTTTTTAAGAGAGCCGCAGTTCTTCAAGTTTTGATACGCCCGAAAAGTTTTATAACACTTTTTTGTAGATCTGCCATTATTAAGTCCAGAACTCCCATTGGAACTCTGAACACTTTCAACATTTGGGAATTCCAAAATTTTGGATTTTCTTAAAAGTGCCGTAGTTCTTCAAATTTTAATACGATCGAAAAGTGTTATATAACTTTTTTATAGATCTGCCATTATTAGGTCCAAAACTCCAATTGGAACTCTGAACACTTTCAACATTGGGGAATTCAAAAATTTTGGATTTTTTAAAAGTGCCGCAGTTCTTCAAATTTTGATACGATCGAAAAGTGTTATAAAACTTTTTTGTAGATCTGCCGTTATTAAGTCCAGAACTCCAATTAGAACTCTGAGAACTTTCAACATTTGGGAATTCCAAAATTTTGGATTTTCTTAAGAGTGCCGCAGTTCTTCAAATTTTAATACGATCGAAAAGTGTTATATAACTTTTTTGTAGATCTGCCATTATTAGGTCCAAAACTCCAATTGGAGATCTGAACACTTTCAACATTTGGGAATTCCAAAATTTTGGATTTTCTTAAAAGTGCCGCAGTTCTTCAAATTTTGATACGATCGAAAAGTGTTATAAAACTTTTGTGTAGATCTCCCATTATTAAGTCCAGAACTACAATCCGCACTCTAAGAATATTCAACATTTGGGAATTCCAAAATTTCGGATTTTCTTAAAAGTGCCGCAGTTCTTCAAATTTTGATACGATCGAAAAGTGTTACAAAACTTTTATGTAGATCTGTGATTATGAAGTCCAGAAATCCAATCTGAACTCTGAGAACTTTCAACATTTGGAAATTCCAAAATTTTGGATTTTCTTAAAAGTGCCGCAGTTCTTCAAATTTTGATACGATCAAAAAGTATTATAACACTTTTTTGTAGATCTGCAACTATTAAGTCCAGAACTCCAATCGGAGCTCTGAGAACTTTCAACATTTGGGATTAACAAAATTTTTGATTTTCTTAAAAGTGCCGCAGTTCTTCAAACTTTGATACGTTCGAAAAGTGTTATAAACTTTTTTGTAGATCTGCCATTGTTAAGTCCAGAACTACAATCAGAACTCTAAGAATATTCAACATTTGGGAATTCCAAAATTTCGGATTTTCTTAAAAGTGCCGCAGTTCTTCAAATTTTGATACGATCGAAAAGTGTTGTAAAACTTTCATGTAGATCCGTGATTATGAAGTCCAGAACTCCAATTTGAACTCTGAGAACTTTCACAATTTGGGAATTCCAAAATTTTTGTTTTTTTTAAAAGTGCCGCAGTTCTTCAAATTTTGATACGATCAAAAAGTGTTATAACACTTTTTTGTAGATATGCAATTATTAATTCCAGAACTCCAATCGTAACTCTGAGAAATTTCAACATTTGGGAATTCCAAAATTTTGGATTTTCTTAGGTGTCGCAGTTCTTAAAATTTTGATACAATCGAAAAGTGTTCTGAAACTTTTTGTAGATCTGCCTTTATTAGGCCCAGAACTCCAATCAGAACTCTGAGAACTTCCAACAGTTGGGAATTCCAAAATTTTTGTTTCTCTTAAAACTGTCGCAGTTCTTGAAACTTTGATACGATCGAAAAGTGTTATGAAACTTTTTTGTAGATCTGCCATTATTAAGTCTAGAACTCCAATCGGAACTCAGAGAACTTTCAACATTTGGGAATTCCAAAATTTTTGATTTTCTTAAAAGTGCCGCAGTTCTTCAAATTTTGATACGATCAAAAAGTGTTATAACACTTTTTTGTAGATATGCTATTATTAAATCCAGAACTCCAATCGGAACTCTGAGAACTTTCAATATTTGGGAAATCCCAAATTTTGGATTTTCTTAAGAGTGCCGCAGTTCTTCAAATTTTGATACGCACGAAAAGTTTTATAACACTTTTTCGTAGACCTGCAATTACAAAGTCCAGAACTCCAATTGGAACTCTAAACACTTTCATCATTTGGGAATTCCAAAATTTTTGATTTTCTAAAAAGAGCCGCAGTTCTTCAAATTTTAATACGATCGAAAAGTGTTATATAACTTTTTTTAGATCTGCCATTATTAAGTCCAGAACTACAATCAGAATTCTAAGAATATTCAACATTTGGGAATTCCAAAATTTCGGATTTTCTTAAAAGTGCCGCAGTTCTTCAAATTTTGATACGATCGAAAAGTGTTATAAAACTTTTATGTAGATCTGCCATTATTAAGTCCAGAACTACAATCAGAACTCTAAGAATATTCAACATTTGGGAATTCCAAAATTTCGGATTTTCTTAAAAGTGCCGCAGTTCTTCAAATTTTGATACGATCGAAAAGTGTTATAAAGCTTTTATGTAGATCTGTGATTATGAAGTCCAGAACTCCGATCAGAACTCTGAGAACTTTCAACATTTGGGATTTACATAATTTTTGATTTTCTTAAAAGTGCCGCAGTTCTCCAAATTTTGATACGATCGAAAAGTGTTAAAAAACTTTTTTGTAGATTTGCGATTACAAAATCTAGAACTCCAATCGGAACATTGAGAACCTTCGACATTTGGGAATTCCAAAAATTTGTTTTTTCTCAAAAGTGCAGCATTTCTTCAAATTTTGATACAATCGAAAAGTGTTATAAAACTTTTTTGTAGATCTGCCATTATGAAGTCCAGAACTCTAATCAGAACTCTGAGAACTTTCAACATTAAGAAATTCCAAAATTTTGGATTTCCTTAAAAGTGCCGCAGTTCTTCAAATTTTGATACGATCGAAAAGTGTTATAAAACTTTTTTGTAGATCTGCCATTATTAAGTCTAGAACTCCAATCGGAACTCTGAGAACTTTCAACATTTGGGCATTCCAAAATTTTTGATTTTCTTAAAACTGTCGCAGTTCTTCAAACTTTGATAGGATCGAAAAGTTTTATAACACTTTTTTGTATATATGCTATTATGAAGTCCAGAACTACAATCAGAACTCTGAGAACTTTCAACATTTGGGAATCCCAAAATTTTGGATTTTCTTAAGAGAGCCGCAGTTCTTCAAGTTTTGATACGCCCGAAAAGTTTTATAACACTTTTTTGTAGATCTGCCATTATTAAGGCCAGAACTCCAATTGGAACTCTGAACACTTTCAACATTTGGGAATTCCAAAATTTTGGATTTTCTTAAAACTGTCGCAGTTCTTCAAACTTTGATACGATCGAAAAGTGTTATGACACTTTTTTGTAGAACTGCCATTATTAAGTCCAGAACAACAACTGGAACTGAGAACACGTTTAACATTTAAGAATTCCAAAATTTTTGATTTTCTTAAACGTGCCGCTGTTCTTCAAATTTTGATACGATCGAAAAGTGTTATAAAACTTTTTTGTAGATATGCAATTATTAAATCCAGAACTCCAATCGGAACTCTGAGAAATTTCAACATTTGGGAATTCCAAAATTTTGGATTTTCTTAAGTGTC
>NC_046663.1:130507623-130510559 GCF_010883055.1 Belonocnema kinseyi
TTGGAATTCCCAAATGTCGAAGGTTCTCAATGTTCCGATTGGAGTTCTAGATTTTGTAATCGCAAATCTACAAAAAAGTTTTTTAACACTTTTCGATCGTATAAAAATTTGGAGAACTGCGGCGCTTTTAAGAAAATCAAAAATTTTGTAAATCCCAAATGTTGAAAGTTCTCAGATTTCTATTCGGAGTTCTGGACTTCATAATCACAGATCTACATAAAAGCTTTATAACACTTTTCGATCGTATCAAAATTTGAAGAACTGCGGCACTTTTAAGAAAATCCGAAATTTTGGAATTCCCAAATGTTGAATATTCTTAGAGTTCTGATTGTAGTTCTGGACTTAATAATGGCAGATCTACGTAAAAGTGTTGTAACACTTTTCGATCGTATCAAAATTTGAAGAACTGCGGCACTTTTAAGAAAATCAAAAATTTTGTTAATCCTAAATGTTGAAAGTTCTCAGAGTTCCGATTCGAGTTCTGGCATTAATAATTGCAGATCTACAAAAAAGTGTTGTAATACTTTTTGATCGTATGAAAATTTGAAGAACTGCGGCACTTTTAAGAAAATCAAAAATTTTGGAATTCACAAATGTTAAAAGTGTTCAGAGTTCCAATTGGAATTCTGGACTTAAGGATGGCAGATCTACAAAAAAGTTGTATAACACTTTTCGATCGTATCAAAATTTGAAGAACTGCAGCACTTTTAAGAAAATCCAAAATTTTGGAATTCCCAACTGTTGAAAGTTCTCAGAGTTCTGATTGGAGTTCTGGGCCTAATAAAGGCAGATCTACAAAAAGTTTCAGAACACTTTTCGATTGTATCAAAATTTTAAGAACTGCGACACTTAAGAAAATCCAAAATTTTGGAATTCCCAAATGTTGAATATTCTTAGAGTTCTGATTGTATCTCTGGACTTAATAATGGCAGATCTACATAAAAGTTTTATAACACTTTTCGATCGTATTAAAATTTGAGGAACTGCGGCAATTTTAAGAAAATCCAAAATTTTGGAATTCCCAAATGTTGAAAGTGTTCAGATCTCCAATTGGAGTTTTGGACCTAATAATGGCAGATCTACAAAAAAGTTATATAACACTTTTCGATCGTATTAAAATTTGAAGAACTGCGGCACTCTTAAGAAAATCCAAAATTTTGGAATACCCAAATGCTGAAAGTTCTCAGAGTTCTAATTGGAGGTCTGGACTTAATAACGGCAGATCTACAAAAAAGTTTTATAACACTTTTCGATCGTATCAAAATTTGAAGAACTGCGGCACTTTTAAAAAAATCCAAAATTTTTGAATTCCCCAATGTTGAAAGTGTTCAGAGTTCCAATTGGAGTTTTGGACTTAATAATGGCAGATCTACAAAAAAGTTTTATAACACTTTTCGATCATATCAAAATTTGAAGAACTGCGGCACTCTTAAGAAAATCCGAAATTTTGGAATTCCCAAATGTTGAATATTCTTAGAGTTCTGATTGTAGTTCTGGACTCAACAATGGCAGATCTACAAATAAGTGTTATAACACTTTTCGATCGTATCAAAATTTGAAGAACTGCGGCACTTTTAAGAAAATCAAAAATTTTGTTAATCCTAAACGTTGAAAGTTCTCTGAGTTCCGATTGGAGTTCTGGACTTAATAATTGCAGATCTACAAAAAAGTGTTTTAATACTTTTTGATCGTATCAAAATTTGAAGAACTGCGGCACTTTTAAGAAAATCCAAAATTTTGGAATTTCCACATGTTGAAAGTTCTCAGAGTTCCGACTGGAGTTTTGGACTTAATAATGGCAGATCTACAAAAAAGTTTATAACACTTTTCGATCGTATCAAAATTTGAAGAACTGCGGCACTTTTAAGAAAATAAAAAATTTGGGAATCCCAAACGTTGAAAGTTCTCATAGTTCCAATTGGAGTTCTGGACTTTGTAATTGCAGGTCTACGAAAAAGTGTTATAAAACTTTTCGGACGTATCAAAATTTGAAGAACTGCGGCACTCTTAAGAAAATCCAAAATTTTGGAATTCCCAAATGTTGAAAGTTCTCAGCGTTCCGATTGAATTTCTGGACTAAATAACGGCAGATCGACAAAAAAGTTCCATCACACTTATCGATCGTATCAAAATTTGAAGAACTGCGGAGCTTTTAAGAAAACCGAAAATTTTTGTAAATCCCTTACGTTGAAGTTTCTCAGAGTTCTGATTGGAGTTCTGGACTTAATAATGACTGATCTACAAAAAACTGTTATAAAACTTTTCGATCGTATCAAAATTTGCAGAACTGCGGCACTTCTGAGAAAATCCAAAATTTTTGAATTCCCAAATGTTGAAAGTTCTCAGAGTTCCGATTGGAGTTCTGGATTAAATAATGGCACATCCACAAAAAAGGTTGAGAACATTTTTCGATCGTATCAAAATTTGAAGAACTGCGGCACTTTTAAGTAAATCAAAAATTTTGGAATTCCCAAATGTTGAAAGTTCCCAGAGTTCCGATTGGAGTTCTGGACTTAATAATTGCAGATCTACAAAAAAGTTTTATAATACTTTTTGATCGTATCAAAATTTGAAGAACTGCGGCACTTTTAAGAAAATCCAGAATTTGGAATTTCCAAATGTTGAAAGTTTCAGAGTTCAGATTGGAGTTCTGGACCTAATAATTGCTGATCTACAAAAAAGTATTATAATAGTTTTTGATCGTATCAAAATTTGAAGAACTGCGGCACTTTTAAGAAAATCGAAAATTTTGGAATTCACATACGTTGAAAGTTCTCATAGTTCTTGACTTAATGATGGCAGAGCTACAAAAAAGTTTCATAACACTTTCCGACCGTATTAAAATTTGAAGAACTGCGGCACTTTTAAGAAAATCCAAAATTTTGGAATTCACAAATGTTAAAAGTGTTCAGAGTTCCAATTGGAATTCTGGACTT
>NC_046663.1:130510659-130511989 GCF_010883055.1 Belonocnema kinseyi
ATAATAAAGAACTTTGGCAATGTTTAAAAAGATTACTGAGATATCTTAATGGTTCGATTGATATAAAATTGACGTACGTTCGAGGTAATTACAATAACATTTCGGTTGGTTATGTTGATTCTGATTGGGGTGGCAATAATGATAAAAATAGAAAAAGTACAACAGGTTACTTATTCAAGTTGTTTGAACAATGTACAATATGCTGGAATACAAGAAAACAAGTATCAGTAGCAGCTTCATCTACTGAAGCTGAGTACATGGCACTTTTTGAAGCTGTCAGAGAAGCATTATGGTTAAGATCATTGGCAATCAGTATCAACATAAATATTTCAAAACCAATTATAATTTATGAAGATAACAATGGTTGTATTAGTATAGCAAACAATCCAACAAGTCGTAAAAGGTCGAAACATATAGACATAAAGTATCATTTTTCAAGGGAACAAGTTGAGAACAATGTTATGAAACTAAAATACATTCCCACAGGAAACCAATTGGCTGATTTACTGACAAAACCGTTACCAGCACCAAAGTTCCTAGAACTCAGAAGAGGACTGAGTCTGGAATAGTCTCACGGTATGAAGGTCTAAATAATAATGTAAAATTATTTTGAAATGGTGATGGTCGGTTTAGGTTTTTCTGGGTTTTCCCTAATCCCTTGCACGAATGTTGGACCATTTGTAAATAGTTTTCCCAGATACCACAATGAAGGTGCATCTTTGCTTTTCTTATATGAATGATTGATTTTTTTTTTAATGATATTAAGTAGATTATTTTTGAAGGGGCGTGTTGGATTATTTCGACTATTGTATATATGTATATAGAGCAAAATATAATCTACATTTCAGAGTAATGAAAATGATATGTTATAAGTCGTGTATGTTCTTCGATTCTAAGATGTTTAGAATAAAGCTTCAAGAGCTATGCGTAATCTCAGTAACAGAAACTGTAAACCATGATTTAAGTGTGTATAGTGTATGAATGTGATATTGGTGATACGTTTCATCGTTAGTTCAAAATCAGATCTTGATGAGTCAAGACGTGCCTTCAAAGTGCTCTTCAATAAATTGATTCTTTTAATTAAATACATTTGTTGTTGTTCACAACCTGTTTCCTAATAAAAGTGTTATAACACTTTTCGATTGTATCAATGTTTGAAGAACTGCGACAGTTTTAAGAAAATCAAAAATTTTGGAATTCCCAAATGTTAAACGTGTTCAGAGTTCCAATTGGAGTTCTGGACTTAATAATGGCAGATCTACAAAAAAGTGTCATAACACTTTTCGATCGTATCAAAGTTTGAAGAACTGCGGCACTTTTGAGAAAATAC
>NC_046663.1:130512089-130518251 GCF_010883055.1 Belonocnema kinseyi
GGTCGGTGGACTTGGAATTGCATCTTCAATCACTTTAATTACGTCAAGTTCAGTTAAATAAGCTTTAATTCTTAATTTCCACGCACTATACCTATCACCATTGAAAGCTTTAATGTTTCTTTTCGCTTTCAGGTTCTCCATTGTCACTTACACTAAGCAATACACAGTCTACACACAAGAACAAAGTTTTCTTTCAGTTATGTCACTTTTAGTTATTTTTATCTAACACAGCAAACAGTTAATATTAATTGTTAACTGGGCCCATAACCTATTAGAAAACAGGTTATGAACAACAACAAATTGGATCTTAAAACTGTCGCAGATCTTCAAACTTTGATACGATCGAAAAGTGTTATAACACTTTTTTGTAGATCTGCCATTATTAAGTCCAGAACTCCAATCAGAAATCTGAGACCTTTCAACATTTGGGAATTCCAAAATTTTGGATTTTCTTAAAAGTGCCGCAGTTCTTGAAATTTTGATACGATCGACACGTGTTATGAAACTTTTCTGCATATATGCCATTATTAAGTCCAGAACTACAATCGGAACTCTAAGAACTTTCAACATTTGGGAATGCTAAAATTTTGGATTTTCTTAAAAGTGCCGCAGTTCTTCAAATTTTGATACGATCGAAAAGTGTTATAAAACTTTTTTGTAGACCTGCCATTATTAAGTCCAGAAGTCCAATCAGAATTCTGAGAACTTTCAACATTTGGAATTTACAAAATTTTTGATTTTCTTAAAACTGTCGCAGTTCTTCAAACTTTGATACGATCGAAAAGTGTTATAATACTTTTTTGCATATATGCCATTATTAAGTCCAGAACTACAATCGGAACTCTGAGAACTTTCAACATTTGGGAATTCCAAAATTTTGCATTTTCTTAAAAGTGCCGCAGTTCTTCAAATTTTGATACGATCGAAAAGTGTTATAAAACTTTTTTGTAGACCTGCCATTATTAAGTCCAGAACTCCAATCAGAATTCTGAGAACTTTCAACATTTGGGATTTACAAAATGTTTGATTTTCTTAAGAGTGCCGCAATTCTTCAAATTTTGATACGTCCGAAAAGTTTTATTACACTTTTTTGTAAATCTGTTATTATTAAGTCCAGAACTACAATCGGAACTCTGAGAACTTTCGACATTTGGGAATTCCCAAATTTTGGATTTTCTTAAAAGTGCCGCAGTTCTTCAAATTTTGATACGGTGGAAAAGTGTTATAATACTTTTTTGTAGATCTGCCATTATTAAGTCCAGCACTCCAATCGCAACACTGAGAACTTTCAAAATTTGGGTATTCCGAAATTTTTCATTTTCTTAAAAGTGCCGCAGTTCTTCAAATTGTGACACGATCGAAAAGTGTTATTAAACTTTTTTGTAGATCTACCTTCATTAAGTCCAGAACTCCAATTGGAACTCTGAATGCTTTCAACATTTGGGAATTCCAAAATTTTGGATTTTCTCAAAACTGTCGCAGTTCTTCAAACTTTGATACGAACGAAAAGTGATATGATACTTTTTTGTAGACCTGCCATTATTAAGTCCAGAACTCCAATCAGAATTCTGAGAACTTTCAACATTTGGGATTTACAAAATGTTTGATTTTCTTAAGAGTGCCGCAATTCTTCAAATTTTGATACGTCCGAAAAGTTTTATAACACTTTTTTGTAAATCTGTTATTATTAAGTCCAGAACTACAATCGGAACTCTGAGAACTTTCGACATTTGGGAATTCCGAAATTTTGGATTTTCTTAAGAGTGCCCCATTTCTTCAAATTCTGATACGATCGAAAAGTGTTATAAAACTTTTTTGTACATCTATCATTATTAAGTCCAAAACTCCAATCGGAACTCTGAGAACTTTCAAAATTTGGGAATTCCAAAATTATGGATTTTCTTAAGAGAGCCGCAGTTCTTCAAGTTTTTATACGCCCGAAAAGTTTTATAACACTTTTTTGTAGATCTGCCATTATTAAGTCCAGAACTCCAATTGGAACTCTGAAAACTTTCAACATTTGGGAATTACAAAATTTTGGATTTTCTTAAAACTGTCGCAGTTTTTCAAACCTTGATACGATCGAAAAGTGTTATGACACTTTTTTGTAGATCTGCGATTATTAAGTACAGAACTCCAATCGGAACTGTGAGAACTTTTAACATTCGGGAATTCCAAAATTTTGGATTTTCTTAAAAGTGCCGCAGTTCTTCAAATTTTGATACGATCGAAAAGTGTTTTGAAACTTTTTTGTAGATTTGCCATTATTAAGTCAAAACCTCCAATCAGAACTCTGAGAACTTTTAACATTTGGGAATTCCAAAATTTTGGATTTTCTTAAGAGTGCCGCAGTTCTTCAAATTTTGATACGATCGAAAAGTTTTATAACATTTTTTTGTAGATCTGCGATTATGAACTACAGAACTTCAATCAGAACTCTGAGAACTTTCAACATTTGGGATTTACAAAATTCTTGATTTTCTTAAAAGTGCCGCAGTTCTTCAAATTTTGATACGATCGGAAAGTGTTATAAAACTTTTTTGTAGATCTACCATCATTAAGTCCAGAACTCCAATCAGAACTCTGCGAACTTTCAACATTTGGGATTCCAAAATTTTGGATTTTCTTAAAAGTGCCGCAGTTCTTCAAATTTTGATACGATCGAAAAGTGTTATGAAACTTTTTTGTAGATTTGCGATCATTAAGTCCACAACTCAAATCAGAACTCTGAGAACTTTCAACATTTAGGAATTCCAAAATTTTGGATTTTCTTAAAAGTGCCGCAGTTCTTCAAATTTTGATAGGATCGAAAAGTGTTATAACACTTTTCTGTAGATCTGCTATTATTAAGTTCAGAACTCCATTTGGAATTCTGAGAACTTTCAACATTTGGGAATTCCAAAATTTTGGATTTTTTTAAAAATGCCGCAGTTCTTCAAATTTTGATACGATCGAAAAGTTTTATAAAACTATTGTGTAGCTCTGCCATTATTAAGTACAGGACTCCAATCGGAACTCTGAGAAATTCCAACATTTGGGAATTCAAAAATTTTGGATTTTCTTAAAACTGTCGCAGTTCTTCAAATTTTGATGCGATCGAAAAGTGTTATACAACTTTTTTGTATATCTGCCATTCTTCGGTCCAGAACTCCAATCAGAATTATGAGAACTTTCAACATTAGGGAATTACAAGTTTTTTATTTTCTTAAGAGTGCTGCAGTTCTTCATATTTTGATACGATCGAAAAGTTTTATGACACTTTTTTGTAGATCTCCCATTATTAAGTACAGAACTCAAATTGGAACTCTGAACACGTTTAAAATTTGGGAATTACGAAATTTTTGATTTTCTTAAAAGTGCCGCAGTTCTTCAAATTTTGATACGATCGAAAAGTTTTATGAAACTATTTTGTAGCTCTGCCATTAATAAGTTCAGAACTACAATCGGAACTCTGAGAACTTTCAACATTTGGGAATTCCAGAATTTTGGATTTTCTTAAAAGTTCCGCAGTTCTTCAAATTTTGATACGATTGAAAAGTGTTATAAAACTTTTTTGTAGATATGCCATTATTAATTCCAGAACTCCATTTTGAACTCTGAGAATCTTCAACATTTCTGAATTCAAAAATTTTGGATTTTCTTAAAAGTGCCGCAGTTCTTCAAATTTTGATACGATCGAAAAGTGTTATATAACTTTTTTGTAGACCGGCCATTATCAAGTCCAGAACTCCAATCAGAAATCTGAGAGCATTCAACATAAGGAATTTACAAAAATTTTTGATTTTCTTAAAAGTGCCGCAGTTCTTAAAATTTTAATACGATCGAAAAGTGTTATAAAACTTTTTTGGAGATCTGCCATTATTAGGTCCAGAACTCCATTCCGATCTCTGAGAACTTTCAACATTTGGGAATTTCAAAACTTTGGATTTTCTTAAAAGTGGCGCAGTTCTTCAAAGTTTAATATGATCGAAAAATGTTATTAAACTTTTTTGTAGATTTGCGATTATTTAGGCCAGAACTCCAATCAGAACTCTGAGAACTTTCAACATTTGGGAATTCCAAAATTTTGGATTTTCTTAATAGTGCCGCAGTTCTTCAAATTTTGATACGATCGAAATGTTTTATAAGACTATTTTGTAGCTCTGCCATTATTAAGTACAGGACTCCAATCGGAACTCTGTGAAATTCCAACATTTGGGAATTCAAAAATTTTGGATTTTCTTAAAACTGTCGCAGTTCTTCAAACTTTGATAGGATAGAAAAGTGTTATAACACTTTTCTGTAGATCTGCTATTATTAAGTTCCGAACTCCATTTGGAATTCTGAGAACTTTCAACATTTGGGAATTCCAAAATTTTGGATTTTTTTAAAAGTGCCGCAGTTCTTCAAATTTTGATACGATCGAAAAGTTTTATAAAACTATTGTGTAGCTCTGCCATTATTAAGTACAGGACTCCAATCAGAACTCTGAGAAATTCCAACATTAGGGATTTACAAGTTTTTTATTTTCTTAAGAGTGCTGCAGTTCTTCATATTTTGATACGATCGAAAAGTGTTAAAAAAACTATTTTGTAGCTCTGCCATTATTAAGTCCAGAACTTCAATCAGAACTCTGAGAACTTTCAACGCTTGGAAATTCCGAAATATTGGATTTTCTCAAAAGTGCCGCAGTTCTTCAAATTTTGATACGATCGAAAAGTTTTATCACCCTTTTTTGTAGATCTGCGGTTATTAAGTACAGAACTCCCATCGGAACTCTGAGAACTTTGAACATTTGGGAATTCCAAAATTTTTTATTTTCTTAAAAGTGGCGCAGTTCTTAAAATATTGATATGATCGAAAAGTGTTATGAAACTTTTTTGTAGATTTGCGATTATTTAGGCCAGAACTCCAATCAAAACTCTGACAACTTAAAACATTTGGGAATTCCAATATTTTTGATTTACTTAAAAATGCCGCAGTTCTTAAAATTTTGATACGATCGAAAAGTGTTATAAAACTTTTTTGGAGATCTGCCATTATTAGGTCCAGAACTCTAATCAGAACTCTAAGAACTTTCAACATTTGGGAATTCCAAAATTTCGGATTTTCTTAAATGTGCCGCAGTTCTTCAAATTTTGATGCGATCGAAAAGTGTTTTAAAACTTTTTTGTAGATTTGCCATTATTAAGTCCAGAACTCCAATCAGAACTCTGAGAACTTTTAACATTTGGGATTTACTAAATTTTTGATTTTCTTAAAACTATCGCAGTTCTTCAAACTTTGATAGGATCGAAAAGTGTTATAAAACTTTTTTGTAGACCTGCTTTTATTAAGTCCAGAACTCCAATCAGAATTATGAGAACTTTCAACATTAGGGATTTACAAATTTTTTATTTTCTTAAGAGTGCTGCAGTTCTTCAAATTTTGATACGATCGAAAAGGCTAAAAAACTATTTTGTAGCTCTGCCATTATTAAGTCCAGAACTTCAATCAGAACTCTGAGAACTTTCAACGCTTGGGAATTCCAAAATTTTGGATTTTCTCAAAAGTGCCGCAGTTCTTCAAATTTTCATACGATCGAAAAGTTTTATCACACTTGTTTGTAGATCTGCGGTTATTAAGTACAGAACTCCCATCGGAACTCTGAGAACTTTGAACATTTGGGAATTCCAAAATTTTTGATTTTCTTGAAAGTGGCGCAGTTCTTATAATATTGATATGATCGAAAAGTGTTATGAAACTTTTTTGTAGATTTGCGATTATTTAGGCCAGAACTCCAATCAGAACTCTGAGAACTTTAAACATTTGGGAATTCCAATATTTTTGATTTACTTAAAAATGCCGCAGTTCTTAAAATTTTGATAAGATCGAAAAGTGTTATAAAACTTTTTTGGAGATCTGCCATTATTAGGTACAGAACTCCAATCAGAACTCTGAGAACTTTCAACATTTGGGAATTTCAAAATTTTGGATTTTCTTAATAGTGGTGCAGTTCTTCGAAGTTGAATATGATCGAAAAATTTTATGAAACTTTTTTGTAGATTTGCGATTATTTAGGCCGGAACTCCAATCAGAACTCTGAGAACTTTCAACATTTGGGAATTCCAAAATTTTGGATTTTCTTTAAAGTGCCGCAGTTCTTCAAATTTTGATAAGATCGAAATGTGTTATAAAACTATT
>NC_046663.1:130518351-130520295 GCF_010883055.1 Belonocnema kinseyi
TTGGAGTTCTGGACTTAATAATGGCAGATCTACAAAAAAGTGTCATAACACTTTTCGATCGTATCAAAGTTTGAAGAACTGCGGCACTTTTGAGAAAATACAAAATTTTGGAATTCCCAAACTTTGAAAGTTCTCAGAGTTCTGATTGAAGTTCTGGACTTAATAATAACAGATTTACAAAAAAGTGCTATAAAACTTTTCGGACGTATCAAAATTTGAAGAACTGCGGAACTCTTAAGAAAATCAAAAATTTTGTAAATCCCAAATGCTGAAGGTTCTCAGAGTTCTGATTGAAGTTTTGGACTTAATAATGGCAGATCTACAAAAAAGTTTCATAACACTTTTCGATCGTATCAAAATTTGAAGAACTGCGGCACTTTTAAGAAAATCAAAAATTTTGTAAATCCCAAATGTTGAAAGTTCTCAGAATTCTGATTGGAGTTCTGAACTTAATAATGGTAGATCTACAAAAAAGTTTCATAACACTTTTCGATCGTATCAAAATTTGAAGAAGTGTGGCACTTTTAAGAAAATCCAAAATTTTGGAATTCCCAAATGTTGAAAGTGTTCAGAGTTCCAATTGGAGTTTTGAACCTAATAATGGCAAATCTACAAAAAAGTTATATAACACTTTTCGATCATATTAAAATTTGAAGAACTCTGGCACTGTTAAGAAAATCCAAAATTTTGGAATCCCAAATGTTGAAAGTTCTCATAGTTCCAATTGGAGTTCTGGACTTTATAATTGCAGGTCTACGAAAAAGTGTTATAAAACTTTTCGGACGTATCAAAATTTGAAGAACTGCGGCACTCTTAAGAAAATCAAAAATTTGGGATTTCCCAAATATTGAAAATTTGAAGAACTGCGGCATTTTTAAGAAAATTCGAAATGTTGGAATTTGCAAATGTTGAAAGTTCTCAGAGTTCCGAATGGAGTTTTGGACTTCATAATGGCAGATCCACAAAAAATGTTTATAACACTTTTCGATCTTATCAAAATTTGAAGAACAGCGAAAGTTTTTAAAAAATCCAAAATTTTGGAATTCCCAAATGTTGAAAGTTTTCAGAGTTCCAATTGGAGTTCTGGACTTAATGATGGTAGATCTACAAAAAAGTTTAATAACACTTTTCGATCGTATCAAAATTTGAAGAACTGCGTCACTTTTAAGAAAATGCAAAATTTTGGAATTCCCAAATTTTGAAATTTCTCAGAGTTCTGATTGGAGTTTTGGACTTAGTAATGGCAGATCTACAAAAAAGTGTCATAACACTTTTCGATCGTATCAAAGTTTGAAGAACTGCGGCACTTTTAAGAAAATCAAAAATTTTGCAAATCCCAAATGTTGAAAGTTCTCAAAATTCTGATTGGAGTTCTGGACTTAATAATGACAGATCTACAAAAAAGTGTTATAAAACTTTTCGATCGTATCAAAATTTGAAGAATTGCGGCACTCTTAAGAAAATCCAAAATTTTGGAATTCCCAAATGTTGAAAATTCTCAGAGTTCCGATTGGAGTTTTGGACTTAATAATGGCAGATCTACAAAAAAGTTTTTTAACACTTTTCGATCCTGTCAAAATTTGAAGAACTGCGGCTCTCTTGAGAAAATCCAAAATTTTGGAATTCCCAAATTTTGAAAGTTCTCAGAGTTCCGATTGGAGTTTTGGACTTAATAATGGCAGACCTACAAAAAAGTTTTTTAACACTTTTCGATCGTGTCAAAATTTGAAGAACTGCGGCACTTTTAAGAAAATAAAAAATTTTGTAAATCCCAAATGTTGAAAGTTCTCAGAGTTCTGATTGGAGTTATGGACTTAGTAATGGCAGATCTACAAAAAAGTCTTATAACACTTTTCGATCGTATCAAAATTTGAAGAACTGCGGCACTTTTAAGAAAATCCAAAATTTTGGAATTCCAAAATGTTGAAAGTTCTCAGAGTTCCC
>NC_046663.1:130520395-130521641 GCF_010883055.1 Belonocnema kinseyi
TGGACTTAGTAGTGGCAGATCTACAAAAAAGTGTCATAACACTTTTCGATCGTATCAAAGTTTGAAGAACTGCGACAGTTTTAAGAAAATCAAAAATTTTGTAAATCCCAAATGTTGAAAGTTCTCAGAGTTCTGATTGAAGTTATGGACTTAATAATGGCAGATCTACAAAAAAGTTTTATAACACTTTTCGATCGTATCAAAATTTGAAGAACTGCGGCACTTTTAAGAAAATCAAAAATTTTGTTAATCCTAAATGTTGAAAGTTCTCGGAGTTCCGATTGGAGTTCTGGACTTAATAATTGCAGATCTACAAAAAAGTGTTATAGTACTTTTTGATCGTATCAAAATTCGAAGAACAGCAGCACTTTTAAGAAAATCCAAAATTTTGGAATTTCCAAATGTTGAAAGTTCTCAGAGTTCCGATTGGAGTTTTGGACTTAATGATGGCAGATCTACCAAGAAGTTTATAACACTTTTCGATCGTAACAAAATTTGAAGAACTGCGGCACTTTTAAGAAAATCAAAAATTTGGGAATCCCAAATGTTGAAAGTTCTCATAGTTCCAATTGGAGTTCTGGGCCTAATAAAGGCAGATCTACAAAATGTTTCAGAACACTTTTCGATCGTATCAAAATTTTAAGAACTGCGACACTTAAGAAAACCCAAATTTTGGAATTCCAAAATGTTGAAATTTCTCAGAGTTCCGATTGGAGTTCTGGACTTAATAATTGCAGATCTACAAAAAAGTATTATAACACTTTTCGATCGTACCAAAATTTGAAGAACTGCGGCATTTTTAAGAAAATTCGAAATGTTGAAATTTCCAAATGTTGAAAGTTCTCAGAGTTCAGATTGGATTTCTGGACTTCATAATCACAGATTTACATAAAACTTTTATAACACTTTTCGATCGTATCAAAATTTGAAGAACTGCGGCACTTTTAAGAAAATCCGAAATTTTGGAATTCCCAAATGTTGAATATTCTTAGAGTTCTGAATGTAGTTCTGGACTTAACAATGGCAGATCTACAAAAAAGTGTTATAACACTTTTCGACCGTATCAAAATTTGAAGAACTGCGGCACTTTTAAGAAAATCAACAATTTTGTTAATCCTAAATGTTGAAAGTTCTCAGAGTTCCGATTGGAGTTCTGGACTTAATAATGGCAGATCTACAAAAAAGTGTCATAACACTTTTCGATCGTATCAAAGTTTGAAGAACTGCGGCACTTTTGAGAAAATAC
>NC_046663.1:130521741-130523337 GCF_010883055.1 Belonocnema kinseyi
ATTGGAATTCTGGACTTAATGATGGCAGATCTACAAAAAAGTTGTATAACACTTTTCGATCGTATCAAAATTTGAAGAACTGCGGCACTTTTAAGAAAATCCGAAATTTTGGAATTCCCAAATGTTCAAATTTCTCAAAGTTCTGATTAGAGTTCTGGACTTAATAATGGCAGGTCTACAAAAAAGTTTTATAACACTTTTCGATCGTATCAAAATTTGAAGAACTGCGGCACGTTTAAGAAAATCAAAAATTTTGGAATTCCCAAATGTTAAACGTGTTCTCAGTTCCAGTGGTTGTTCTGGACTTAATAATGGCAGATCTACAAAAAAGTGTTATAAAACTTTTCGGGCGTATCAAAACTTGAAGAACTGCGGCTCTCTTAAGAAAATCCAAAATTTTGGGATTCCCAAATGTTGAAAGTTCTCAGAGTTCTGATTGGTGTTTTGGACTTAATAATGGCAGATCTACAAAAAAGTTTTGTAACACTTTTCCATCGTATCAAAATTTGAAGAACTGCGGCACTTTTAAGAAAATCAAAAATGTTTGTAAATCCTTATGTTCAAATTTCTCAAAGTTCTGATTAGAGTGCTGAACTTAATAATGGCAGGTCTACAAAAAAGTTTTATCACACTTTTCGATTGTATCAAAATTTGAAGAACTGCTGCACTTTTGAGAAAAAACAAATTTTTGGAATTCCCAAATGTCGAAGGTTCTCAATGTTCCGATTGGAGTTCTAGATTTTGTAATCGCAAATCTACAAAAAGTTTTTTAACACTTTTCGATCGTATAAAAATTTGGAGAACTGCGGCACTTTTAAGAAAATTAAAAATTTTGTAAATCCCAAATGTTGAAAGTTCTCAGAGTTCTGATCGGAGTTCTGGACTTCATAATCACAGATCTACATAAAAGCTTTATAACACTTTTCGATCGTATCAAAATTTGAAGAACTGCGGCACTTTTAAGAAAATCCGAAATTTTGGAATTCCCAAATGTTGAATATTCTTAGAGTTCTGATTGTAGTTCTGGACTTAATAATGGCAGATCTACGTAAAAGTGTTGTAACACTTTTCGATCGTATCAAAATTTGAAGAACTGCGGCACTTTTAAGAAAATCAAAAATTTTGTTAATCCTAAATGTTGAAAGTTCTCAGAGTTCCGATTCGAGTTCTGGAATTAATAATTGCAGATCTACAAAAAAGTGTTGTAATACTTTTTGATCGTATCAAAATTTGAAGAACTGCGGCACTTTTAAGAAAATCCAAAATTTTGGAATTTCCAAATGTTGAAAGTTCTCAGAGTTCAGATTGGAGTTCTGGACTTCATAATCACAGATCTACATAAAAGTTTTGTAACACTTTTCGATCGTATCTAAATTTGAAGAACTGCGGCACTTTTAAGAAAATCAAAAATTTTGTTAATCCTAAATGTTGAAAGTTCTCAGAGTTCCGATTCGAGTTCTGGACTTAATAATGGCAGATCTACATAAAAGTTTGATAACACTTTTCGATCGTATTAAAATTTGAGGAACTGCGGCAATTTTAAGAAAATCCAAAATTTTGGAATTCCCAAATGTTGAAAGTGTTCAGATCTCCAAT
>NC_046663.1:130523437-130524803 GCF_010883055.1 Belonocnema kinseyi
TTCTTCAAATTTTGATACGATCGAAATGTGTTTTAAAACTATTTCGTAGTTCTGCCATTATTAAGTACAGAACTCCAATCAGAACTCTGAGAACTTTCAACATTTGGGAACACCAAAATTTTGGATTTTCTTAAGAGTGCCGCAGTTCTTCAAATTTTGATACGATCGCAAAGTTTTATCGCACTTTTTTTGTAGAAATTCGGTTATTAAGTACAGAACTCCCATCGGAACTCTGAGAACTTTGAACATTTGAGAATTCCAAAATTTCTGATTTTCTTAAAAGTGGCGCAGTTCTTAAAATATTGATATGATCGAAAAGTGTTATGAAACTTTTTTGTAGATTTGCGATTATTTATGCCAGAACTCCAATCAGAACTCTGAGAACTTTGAACATTTGGGAATTCCAATATTTTTGATTTACTTAAAAATACCGCAGTTCTTAAAATTTTGATAAGATCGAAAAGTGTTATAAAACTTTTTTGGAGTTCTGCATTATTAGGTACAGAACTCCAATCAGAACTCTGAGAACTTTCAACATTTGGGAATTCCAAAATTTTGGATTTTCTTAAAAGTGGCGCAGTTCTTCAAATTTTGATATGATGGAAAAGTTTTATAAAACTTTTTTGTGGATCTGCCATTATTAAGTCCAGAACTCCAATCAGAACTCTGAGAACTTTCAACATTTGAGATTTACAAAATTTTTGATTTTCTAAAATGTGCCGCAGTTCTCCAAATTTTGATACGATCGAAAAGTGTTATAACACTTTTTTGTAGATCTGCCATTATCAAGTCCAAAACTCCAATCGGAACTCTGAGAACTTTCAAAATTTTGGAATTCCGAAATTTTGCATTTTCTTAAAAGTGCCGCAGTTCTTCAAACTTTGATAGGATCGAAATGTGTGATAACACTTTTTTGTAGATCTGCTATTATTAAGTCCAGAACGCCAATCGGAACTCTGAGAACTTTCAACATTTGGGAATTCTAAAATTTCGGATTTTCTTAAAAGTGCCGCGGTTCTTCACATTTTGATACGATCGAAAAGTGTTATACTACTTTTTTGATTTGCCATTATTAAGTCCAGAACTCCAATCGGAACTCTGAGAACTTTCAAAATTTGGGTATTCCAAAGTTTTTGATTTTCTTAAGAGTGCCGCAGTTCTTGAAATTTTGATACGTCCGAAAAGTTTTATAACACTTTTTTGTAGATCTGCCATTATTGAGTCCAGAACTCTAATCGGAACTCTGAGAACTTTACACATTTGTGATTCCAAAAATTTGGATTTTCTTAAAAGTGCCGCAGTTCTTCAAATTTTGATACGATCGAAAAGTGTTATAAAACTTTTTTGTAGATCTGCCATTATTAAG
>NC_046663.1:130524903-130526011 GCF_010883055.1 Belonocnema kinseyi
TCTTCAAATTTTGATACGATCGAAAAGTGTTATAAAACTTTTTTGTAGATCTGCCATTATTAAGTCCAAAACTCCCATCGGAACTCTGAGAACTTTGAACATTTGGTAATTCCAAAATTTTGGATTTTCTTAAAACTGTCACAGTTTTTCAAACTTTGATAGGATCGAAAAGTGTTATCAAACTTTTTTGTAGATTTGCGATTATTTAGGCCGGAACTCTAATCAGAACTCTGAGAACTTTCAACATTTGGGAATTCCATCATTTTGGATTTTCTTAAAAGTGCCGCAGTCCTTCAAATTTTAATACGATCGAAAAGTGTTATAACACTTTTTTGTAGATTTGCCATTATTAAGTCCAGAACTCCAATCGGAACTCTGAGAAATTTGAACATTTGGGATTTACTAAATTTTTGATTTTCTTAAAACTGTCGCAGTTCTTCAAACTTTGATAGGATCGAAATGTGTGATAGCACTTTTTTGTAGATCTGCTATTATTAAGTCCAGAACGCCAATCGGAACTCTGAGAACTTTCAACATTTGGGAATTCTAAAATTTCGGATTTTCTTAAAAGTGCCGCGGTTCTTCACATTTTGATACGATCGAAAAGTGTTATACTACTTTTTTGATTTGCCATTATTAAGTCCAGAACTCCAATCGGAACTCTGAGAACTTTCAAAATTTGGGAATTCAGAAATTTTGCATTTTCTTAAAAGAGCCGCAGTTCTTCAAACTTTGATACGATCGAAAAGTGTTATAAAACTTTTTTGTAGATCTGCCATTATCAAGTCCAGACCTCCAATCGGAACTATGAGAATTTTCAACATTTGGGAATTCCAAAATTTTTGATTTTCTTAAAAGTGCCGCAGTTCTTCAAATTTTGATACAATCGAAAAGTGTTATAAAACTTTTTTGTAGATCTGCCATTATTAAGTGCAGAACTCCAATCAGAACTCTGAGAACTTTTAACATTTGGGATTTACTAAATTTTTGATTTTCTTAAAACTGTCGCAGTTCTTCAAACTTTGATAGGATCGAAATGTGTGATAACACTTTTTTGTAGATCTGCTATTATTAAGTCCAGAACGCCAATCGGAACTCTGAGAACTTT
>NC_046663.1:130526111-130528894 GCF_010883055.1 Belonocnema kinseyi
AGAACTTTCAACATTTGGGATTCCAAAATTTTGGATTTTCTTAAAAGTGCCGCAGTTCTTCAAATTTTTATACGATCGAAAAGTGTTATGAAACTTTTTTGTTGATCTGCCATTATTTGGTCCAGAACTCCAATCAGAATTATGAGAACTTTCAACATTAGGGATTTACAAATTTTTTATTTTCTTAAGAGTGCTGCAGTTCTTCATATTTTGATACGATCGAAAAGTGTTAAAAAAACTATTTTGTAGCTCTGCCATTATTAAGTCCAGAACTTCAATCAGAACTCTGAGAACTTTCAACGCATGGAAATTCCAAAATTTTGGATTTTCTCAAAAGTGCCGCAGTTTTTCAAATTTTGATACGATCGAAAAGTTTTATCACCCTTTTTTGTAGATCTGCGGTTATTAAGTCCAGAACTTCAATCAGAACTCTGAGAACTTTCAACGCTTGGGAATTCCAAAATTTTGGATTTTCTCAAAAGTGCCGCAGTTCTTCAAATTTTGATACGATCGAAAAGTTTTATCACACTTGTTTGTAGATCTGCGGTTATTAAGTACAGAACTCCCATCGTAACTCTGAGAACTTTGAACATTTGGGAATTCCAAAATTTTTGATTTTCTTAAAAGTGGCGCAGTTCTTAAAATATTGATATGATCGAAAAGTGTTATCAAACTTTTTTGTCGATTTGCGATTATTTAGGCCGGAACTCCGATCAGAACTCTGAGAACTTTCAACATTTGGGAATTCAATCATTTTGGATTTTCTTAAAAGTGCCGCAGTCCTTCAAATTTTAATACGATCGAAAAGTGTTATAACACTTTTTTGTAGATTTGCCATTATTAAGTCCAGAACTCCAATCGGAACTGTGAGAAGTTTGAACATTTGGGAATTCAAAAAATTTTGATTTTCTTAAAAGTGCCGCAGTTCTTAAAATTTCGATAGATCGAAAAGTGTTATAAAACTTTTTTGGAGATCTGCCATTATTAGGTCCAGAACTCTAATCAGATCTCTGAGAACTTTCAACATTTGGGAATTCCAAAATTTCGGATTTTCTTAAGAGTGCCGCAGTTCTTCAAATTTTGATGCGATCGAAAAGTGTTATAAAACTTTTTTGGAGATCTGCCATTATTAGGTCCAGAACTCTAATCAGATCTCTGAGAACTTTCAACATTTGGGAATTCCAAAATTTCGGATTTTCTTAAGAGTGCCGCAGTTCTTCAAATTTTGATACGATCGAAAAGTGTTATTAAACTTTCTTGTAGATCTGCCATTATTAAGTCCAGAACTTCAATCAGAACTCTGAGAACTTTTAACATTTGGGATATACTAAATTTTGGATTTTCTTAAGAGTGCCGCAGTTCTTCAAATTTGGATACGATCGAAAAGTGTTATAAAACTTTTTTGTAGATCTGCCATTATTAAGTCCAAAACTCCAAACGGAACTCTGAGAACTTTCAACATTTGGGAATTCCAAAATTATGGATTTTCTTAAGAGTGCCGCAGTTCTTCAAATTTTGATACCATTGAAAAGTGTTATAAAATTTTTTTGCAGGTCTGCCCTTATTAAGTTCAGAACTACAATCGGAACTCTGAGAACTTTCAACATTTGGGAATTCCAAAATTTTTGATTTTCATAAAAGTGCCGCAGTTCTTAAAATTTTGATACGACCGAAAAGGGTTATGAAACTTTTTTGTAGATCTGCCATTATTAGGTCATGCACTCCAATCAGAACTTTAAAAACTTTGAACATTTGGGATTTCAAAAATTTTTGTTTTTCTTAAAAGTGCCGCAGTTCTTCAAAGTTTAATATGATCGAAAAATGTTATGAAACTTTTTTGTATATTTGCGATTATTTAGGCCAGAACTCCAATCAGAATTCTGAGAACTTTCAACACTTGGGAATTCCATCATTTTGGATTTTCTTAAAAGTGCCGCAGTTCTTAACATATTGATACGATCGAAAAGTGTTATGAAACTTTTTTGGAGATCTGCCATTATTAGGTCCAGAACTCTAATCAGAACTCTGAGAACTTTCAACATTTGGGAATTCCAAAATTTCGGATTTTCTTAAAAGTGCCGCAGTTCTTGAAATTTTGATACGTCCGAAAAGTTTTATAACACTTTTTTGTAGATCTGCCATTATTGAGTCCAAAACTCCAATCGGAACTCTGAGGACTTTACACATTTGGGATTCCAAAAATTTGGATTTTCTTGAAAGTGCCGCAGTTCTTCAAATTTTGATACGATCGAAAAGTGTTATAAAACTTTTTTGTAGATCTGACATTATTAAGTCCAAAACTCCCATCGGAACTCTGTGAACTTTGAACATTTGGGAATTCCAAAATTTTGGATTTTCTTAAAACTGTCGCAGTTTTTCAAACTTTGATAGGATCGAAAAGTGTTATGAAACTTTTTTGTAGATTTGCGATTATTTAGGCCGGAACTCCAATCAGAACTCTGAGAACTTTCAACATTTGGGAATTCCATCATTTTGGATTTTCTTAAAAGTGCCGCAGTCCTTCAAATTTTAATACGATCGAAAAGTGTTATAACACTTTTTTGTAGATTTGCCATTATTAAGTCCAGAACTCCAATCGGAACTCTGAGAAATTTGAACATTTGGGATTTACTAAATTTTTGATTTTCTTACAACTGTCGCAGTTCTTCAAACTTTGATATGATCGAAATGTGTGATAACACTTTTTTGTAGATCTGCTATTATTAAGTCCAGAACGCCAATCGGAACTCTGAGAACTTTCAACATTTGGGAATTCTAAAATT
>NC_046663.1:130528994-130530550 GCF_010883055.1 Belonocnema kinseyi
AAAAAACGAAGACTTTTTTTGGAAAGGTATCCATAAATTGCCTGAAAGGTGGACAAAATGTGTAGCCAGCGAGGGCGCATACTTTGAATAAAATATTTGTTCCGATTGGAGGTCTGGACTTAATAATGGCAGATCTACAAAACAGTTTTGTAACACTTTTCGATCGTATCAAAATTTGAAGAACTGCGGCACTTTTAAGAAAATCCAAAATTTTGGAATTCCCAAATGTTCAAAGTTCTCAAATTTTTGATTGGAGTTCTGGACCGAACAATAGCAGATCTACAAAAAAGTTTTATAAAACTTTCCGATCATATCAAAATTTGAAGAACTGCGGCACTCTTAAAAAATCGAAAATTTTGTAATTCCCAATTGTTGAAAATTCTCAGAGTTCCGATTGGAGTTCTGGACTTAATAATAGCATATCTACAGAAAAATGTTATAATACTTTTCGATCCTACCAAAGTTTGAAGAACTGCGACAGTTTTAAGAAAATCCAAATTTTTGAATTCCCAAATGTTGGAATTTCTCAGAGTTCCGATTGGAGTCCTCGACTTAATAATAGCAGATCTACAAAAAAGTTTCATTACACTTTTCGATCGTATTAAAATTTGAAGAACTGCGGCACGTTTAAGAAAATCAAAAATTTTGGAATTCCCATATGTTGAAAGTTCTCAGGGTTCCGATTGGAATTCTGGAATTCATACTAGCATATCTACAAAAAAGTGTTATAACACTTTACGATCGTATCAAAATTTGAAGAACTGCGGCACTTTTAAGAAAATCCAAAATTTTGGAATCCCAAATGTTGAAAGTTCTCATAGTTCCAATTGGAGTTCTGGACTTTGTAATTGCAGGTTTACGGAAAAGTGTTATAAAACTTTTCGGACGTATCTAAATTTGAAGAAATGTGGCACTCTTAAGAAAATCCAAAATTTTGGAATTCCCAAATGTAAAAAGTTCTCGGAGTTCCCATTGAAGTTTTGGACTTAATAATGGCAGATCTACAAAAAATGTTTATAACAGTTTTCGATCTTATCAAAATTTGAAGAACTGCGACAGTTTTAAAAAAATCCAAAATTTTGGAATTCCCAAATGTTGAAAGTTTTCTGAGTTCCAATTGGAGTTCTGGACTTAATAATGGTAGGTCTACAAAAAATTGTTATAAAACTTTTCGATCGTATTAAAATTTGAAGAACTGCGGCACTTTTAAGAAAATCCAAAATTTTGGAATTCCCAAATGTTGAAAGTTCTCAGGGTTCCGATTGGAATTCTGGACTTCATGACAGCATATCTACAAAAAAGTATTATAACACTTTTCGATCGTATCAAAATTTGAAGAACTGCGGCACTTTTAAGAAAATCAAAAATTTTAGAATTCCCAAATGTTGCAAGTTCTCAGAGTTTCGATTGGCGTTCTGGACTTAATAATAGCAGATCTACAAAAAAGTTTCGTAACACTTTTCGATCGTATTAAAATTTGAAGAACTGCGGCACTTTTAAGAAAATCCAAAATTTTGGAATTCCCAAATGTTGAAAGTTCTCAGGGTTCCGATTGG
>NC_046663.1:130530650-130532135 GCF_010883055.1 Belonocnema kinseyi
GCGACAGTTTTAAGAAAATCCAAATTTTTGAATTCCCAAATGTTGGAATTTCTCAGAGTTCCGATAGGAGTCCTGTACTTAATAATGGCAGAGCTACAAAATAGTTTTATGAAACTTTTCGATCGTATAAAATTTGAAGAACTGCGGCAATTTTAAAAAAATCAAAAATTTTGTAAATACCAAATGTTGAAAGTTCTCAGAGTTCTGATTGGAGTTCTGGACATAATAACGGCAGATCTACAGGAAAGTTCCATAACACTTTTCGATCGTATCAAAATTTGAAGAACTGCGGCACTTTTAAGAAAATCCAAAATTATAGAATTCCCAATTGTTGCAAGTTCTCAGAGTTTCGATCGGCGTTCTGGACTTAATAATAGCAGATCGACAAAAAAGTTTCATAACACTTTTCGATCGTATTAAAATTTGAAGAACTGCGGCACGTTTAAGAAAATCAAAAATTTTGGAATTCCCATATGTTGAAAGTTCTCAGGGTTCCGATTGGAATTCTGGACTTCATAATAGCATATCTACAAAAAAGTGTTATAACACTTTACGATCGTATCAAAATTTGAAGAACTGCGGCACTTTTAAGAAAAACCAAAATTTTGGAATCCCAAATGTTGAAAGTTCTCATAGTTCCAATTGGAGTTCTGGACTTTGTATTTGCAGGTCTACGGAAAAGTGTTATAAAACTTTTCGGACGTATCTAAATTTGAAGAAATGTGGCTCTCTTAAGAAAATCCAAAATTTTGGAATTCCCAAATGTGAAAAGTTCTCGGAGTTCCCATTGAAGTTTTGGACTTAATAATGGCAGATCTACAAAAAATGTTTATAACACTTTTCGATCGTATCAAAATTTGAAGAACTGCGGCACTTTTAAGAAAATCAAAAATTTTAGAATTCCCAAATGTTGCAAGTTCTCAGAGTTTCGATTGGCGTTCTGGACTTAATAATAGCAGATCTACAAAAAAGTTACATAACACATTTCGATCGTATTAAAATTTGAAGAACTGCGGCACTTTTAAGAAAATCCAAAATTTTGGAATTCCCAAATGTTGAAAGTTCTCAGGGATCCGATTGGAATTCTGGACTTCATGATAGCATATCTACAAAAAAGTGTTATAACACTTTACGATCGTACCAAAATTTGAAGAACTGCGGCACTTTTAAGAAAATCAAAAATTTTTGTAAATCCCTTATGTTGAAAGTTCTCAGAGTTCTGCTTGGAGTTCTGGACTTAATAATGGCGGATCTACAAAAAAGTTTTATAACACTTTTCGATCGTATCAAAATTTGCAGAACTGCCGCACATTTAAGAAAATCCAAAATTTTGGAATTCCCAAATGTTGAAAGTTCACAGAGTTCCGATGGGAGTTCTGGACGTAATAATGGCAAATCAAAAAAGTAGTATAACACTTTACGATCGTATGAAAATTTGAAGAACTGCGGCACTTTTAAGAAAATCCAAAATTTTGGATTTCCCAA
>NC_046663.1:130532235-130533469 GCF_010883055.1 Belonocnema kinseyi
TTTGGACTTAATAATGGCAGATCTACAAAAAAAATTTATAACACTTTTCGATCGTATCACAATTTGAAGAACTGCGGCACTTTTAAGAAAATCAAAAATTTTAGAATTCCCAAATGTTGCAAGTTCTCAGAGTTTCGATTGGCGTTCTGGACTTAATACTAGCAGATCTACAAAAAGGTTTCATAACACTTTTCGATCGTATTAAAATTTGAAGAACTGCGGCACTTTTAAGAAAATCCAAAATTCTGGAATTCCCAAATGTTGAAAGTTCTCAGGGTTCCGATTGGAATTCTGGACTTCATGATAGCATTTCTACAAAAAAGTGTTATAACACTTTACGATCGTACCAAAATTTGAAGAACTGCGGCACTTTTAAGAAAATAAAAATTTTTTGTAAATCCCTTATGTTGAATGTTCTCAGAGTTCTGATTGGAGTTCTGGACTTAATAATGGTAGGTCTACAAAAAAGTGTTATAACACTTTTCGATAATATCAAAGTTTGAAGAACTGCGACAGTTTTAAGAAAATCAAAAATTTAGGAATTCCTAAAGGTTGAAAGTCTTCACAATACCAATTAGAGTTCTGGATTTAATAATGGTAGATCTACAAAAAAGTGTGATAACAATTTTCGATCGTACCAAAATTTGAAGAACTGCGGCACTTTTAAGAAAATAAAATATTTTGGAATTCCCAAATGTTGAAAGCTCTCAGAGTTCTGATTGGAGTTCTGGGCCTAATAATGGCAGATCTACAAAAAAGTTTCAGAACACTTTTCGATCGTACCAAATTTTAAGAACTGCGACACTTTTAAGAAAATCCAAAATTTTGGAATTCCCAAATGTTGCAATTTCTCAGAGTTCCGATGGGAGTTCAGGACTTAATAATGGAAAATCTACAAAAAAGTTATATAACACTTTTCGATCGTATTAAAATTTGAAGGACTGTGGCACCGTTAAGAAAATCCAAAATTTTGGAATTCCCAAATGTTGAAAGTTTTCAGAGTTCCAATTGGAGTTCTGGACTTAATAATGGTAGATCTACAAAAAATTGTTATAACACTTTACGATCGTACCAAAATTTGAAGAACTGCGGCACTTTTAAGAAAATCCAAAATTTTTTAAATCCCTTATGTTGAAAGTTCTCAGAGTTCTGCTTGGAGTTCTGGACTTAATAATGGCAGATCTACAAAACAGTTTTGTAACACTTTTCGATCGTATCAAAATTTGAAGAACTG
>NC_046663.1:130533569-130536263 GCF_010883055.1 Belonocnema kinseyi
ATCGAAACTCTGAGAACTTGCAACAATTGGGAATTCTATAATTTTGGATTTTCTTAAAAGTGCCGCAGTTCTTCAAATTTTGATACGATCGAAAAGTGTTATTGAACTTTCCTGTAGATCTGCCATTATTATGTCCAGAACTCCAATCAGAACTCTGAGAACTTTCAACATTTGGTATTTACAAAATTTTTGATTTTTTTAAAATTGCCACAGTCCTTCAAATTTTAATACGATCGAAAAGTGTTATATAACTTTTTTGTAGATTTGCCATTATTAAGTCCTGAACTCCAATCGGAACTCTGAGAAATTGCAACATTTGGGAATTCCAAAATTTTGGATTTTCTTAAAAGTGTCGCAGTTCTTAAAATTTGGTTCGATCGAAAAGTGTTCTGAAACTTTTTTATAGATCTGCCATTATTAGGCCCAGAACTCCAATCAGAACTCTGAGAGCTTTCAACATTTGGGAATTCCAAAATTTTTGATTTTCTTAAAAGTGCAGCAGTTCTGCAAATTTTGATACGATCGAAAAGTGTTATAAAACTTTTTTGTAGATCCGCCATTATTAAGTCCAGAACTCCAATCAAAACTCTGAGAACTTTCAACATTTAGGATTTACAAAATATTTTATTTTCTTAAAAGTGCCGCAGTTCTTCAAATTTTGGTACGATCGAAAATTGTTATGACACTTTTTTGTAGATCTGCCATTATTAAGTCCAGAACTCTAATTGGAACTGTGAAAACTTTCAACCTTTAGGAATTCCTAAATTTTTGATTTTCTTAAAACTGTCGCAGTTCTTCAAACTTTGATATTATCGAAAAGTGTTATAAAGCTTTTTTGTAGATATGCCATTATTAAGTCCAGAACTCCAATTGGAACTATGAGAACTTTCAATATTTGGGAATTCCAAAATTTTGGATTTTCTTTAAAGGGCCGCAGTTCTTCAAATTTTGATACGATCGAAAAGTGTTATAAAACTATTTTGTAGACCTACCATTATTAAGTCCAGAATTCCAATCAGAACTCTGAGAACATTCAACATAAGGGATTTACAAAAATTTTTGATTTTCTTAAAAGTGCCGCAGTTCTTCAAATTTTGGTACGATCGTAAAGTGTTATAACACTTTTTGGTAGATATGCTATCATGAAGTCCAGAATTCCAATCGGAACCCTGAGAACTTTCAACATTTGGGAATTCCAAAATTTTGGATTTTCTTAAAAGTGCCGCAGTTCTTCAAATTTTAATACGATCGAAAAGTGTAATGAAACTTTTTTGTAGATCTGCTATTATTAAGTCCAAAACTTCAATGGGAACTCCGAGAACTTTTCACATTTGGGAATTCCGAAATTTTGGATTTTCTTAAGAGTGCCACATTTCTTCAAATTTAGATACGTCCGAAAAGTTTTATAACACTTTTCCGTAGACCTGCAATTACAAAGTCCAGAACTCCAGTTGGAACTATGAGAACTTTCAACATTTGGGATTCCAAAATTTTGGATTTTCTTAAAAGTGCCGCAGTTCTTCAAACTTTGAAAGGATCGAAAAGTGTTATAACACTTTTTTGTAGATCTGTTATTATTAAGTCCAGAACTCCTATCCGAACACTGAGAACTTTCAACATTTGGGAAATCCAAAATTTTGGATTTTCTTAAAAGTGCCGCAGTTCTTCAAATTTTGATACGATCGTCAAGTGTTATAACACTTTTTGTAGATATGCTATTATGAAGTCCAGAATTCCAATCAGAACCCTGAGAATTTTCAACATATGGGAATTCCAAAATTTTGGATTTTCTAAACGTGCCGCAGTTCTTAAAATTTTAATACGATCGAAAATTGTTATGAAACTTTTTTGTAGATCTGCCATTATTATGTCCAGAACTCCAATCAGAACTCTGAGAACTTTCAACATTTGGTATTTACAAAATTTTAGAGTTTCTTAAAAGTGCCGCAGTTCTTCAAATTTTGATACGATCGAAAAATGTTATTGAACTTTCCTGTAGATCTGCCATTATTAAGTCCAGAACTCCATTCAGAATTCTGAGAACTTGCAACATTTGGTATTTACAAAATTTTTGATTTTCTTAAAAGTGCCGCAGTTCTTCAAATTGCGATACGATCGAAAAGTGTTATAAATGTTTTTTGTAGATCTGCCATTATTAAGTCCAAAACTCCAATCGGAACTCTGAGAAATTTCAACATTTGGGAATTCCAAAATTTTGGATTTTCTTTAAACTGTCGCAGTTCTTCAAACTTTGATAGGATCGAAAAGTGTTATGATACTTTTTTGTAGATCTGTTATTATTAAGTCCAGAACTCCAATCGGAACACTGAGAACTTTCAACATTTGGGAAATCCAAAATTTTGGATTTTCTTAAAAATGCCGCAGTTCTTTAAATTTTAATACGATCGAAAAGTGTTGTAACACTTTTTTGTAGATCTGCCATTATTAAGCCCAGAACTCCAATCGGAACTCTGAGAACTTTCAACATTTGGGAAATCCAAAATTTTGGATTTTCTTAAGAGTGCCGCATTTCTTCAAATTTTGATACGATCGAAAAGTTTTATAACACTTTTTTGTAGATCTTCCATTATTAAGTCTTCTTTATTCATAATGTGTCCCCTAAGGGTTTACATGACTTCCATTCCTTACAATCTTTCCGTTTACATCTATATATTTTTTACAATCTTATCCTTT
>NC_046663.1:130536363-130538112 GCF_010883055.1 Belonocnema kinseyi
TTTGTAGATATGCAATTATTAAGTCCAGAACTCCAATCGGAAATCTGAACACTTTCAACATTTGGGTATTCCAAAATTTTGGATTTTCTCAAAACTGTCGCAGTTCTTCAAACTTTGATACGATCGAAAAGTGTTATGAAACTTTTTTGCAGATCTGCCATTATTAGGTCCAGGACTCCAATTGGAACTATGAAAACTTTTAACATTTGGGAATTCCAAAATTTTGGATTTTCTTAAAACTGTCGCAGATCCTCAAACTTTGATACGATCGAAAAGCGTTATAACACTTTCTTGTAGATCTGCCACTAATAAGTCCAGAACTTTAATCGGAAATCTGAGAACTTTCAACATTTGGGAATTCCAAAATTTTGGATTTTCTTAAAAGTGCCGCAGTTCTTGAAATTTTGATACGATCGAAGAGTGTTGTGAAACTTTTTTGTAGATCTGCCATTATTAAATCCAGAAATCCAATCGGAACTCTGAGAACTTTCGACATTTGGGAATTCCAAAATTTTGGATTTTCTTAAAAGTGCCGCAGTTCTTCAAATTTTGATACGATCGAAAAGTGTTATAAAACTTTTTTGTAGATCTGCGATTATGAAGTTCAGAACTCCAATCTGAACTCTAGGAACTTTCAACATTTGGGAATTCCATAATTTTGGAATTTCTTTCAAGTGCCGCAGTTCTTCAAATTTTGATACGATCGAAAAGTGTTATAAACATTTTTTGTAATTCTGCCATTCTTAAGTCCAAAACTCCAATCGGAACTCTGAGAACTTTCAAAATGTGGGAATTCCAAAATTTTTGATTTCCTTAAAAGAGCCGCAGTTCTTCAAATTTTGATACGATCGAAAAGTGTTATAAAACTATTTTGTAGCTCTGCCACTATTAAGTCCAGAACTCCAATCGGATCTCTGAGAACTTTCAACATTTGGGAAGTCCAAAATTTTGCATTTTCTTAAAAGTGCCGCAGTTCTTCAAATTTTAATACGATCGTAAAGTGTTCTGAAACTTTTTTGTAGATCTGCCATTATTCAGTCCAGAAATCCAATCCGAACTCTGAGAACTTTCGACATTTGGGAATTCCAAAATTTTGGTTTTTCTTAAGAGTGCCGCAGTACTTCAAATTTTGATACGTCCGAAAAGTTTTATAACACTTTTTCGTAGACCTACAATCACAAAGTCCAGAACTCCAATTGGAACTATGAGAACTTTTAACATTCAGGAATTCCGAAATTTCGGATTTTCTTAAAAGTGCCGCAGTTCTTCGAATTTTGATACGATCGAAAAGTATTATAAAACTATTTTTTGTAGATTTGCCATTATTAAGTCCAGAACTCCAATCAGAACTCTGAGAACTTTTAACATTTAGGAATTCCAAAATTTTGGATTTTCTAAAATTGCCGCAGTTCTTCAAATTTTGATACGATCGAAAAGTTTTGTAACACTTTTTTGTAGGTCTTCCATTATTAAGTCCAGAACTCCAACTGCAACCTTGAAAACTGTCAACATTTGGGAATTCCAAAATTTTTGATTTTCTCAAAACTGTCGCAGTTCTTCAAACTTTGATACGATCGAAAAGTGTTATGAAACATTTTTGTAGATCTGCCATTATTAATTCCAGAACTTCAATCAGAACTCTGAGAACTTTCAACATTTGGGATTTACAAAATTTTTGATTTTCTTTAAAGAGCCGCAGTTCTTCAAATTTTGATAGGATCGAAAAGTGTTATAAAACTATTTTGTAGC
>NC_046663.1:130538212-130539256 GCF_010883055.1 Belonocnema kinseyi
TTCCAAAATTTTGGATTTTCTTAAAACTGTCGCAGTTCCTCAAACTTTGATACGATCGAAAAGCGTTATAACACTTTCTTGTAGATCTGCCACTAATAAGTCCAGAACTTCGATCGGAATTCTGAGATCTTTCAACATTTGGGAATTCCAAAATTTTGGATTTTCTTAAAAGCGCCGCAGTTCTTGAAATTTTGATACCATCGAAAAGTGTTGTGAAACTTTTTTGTAGATCTGCCATTATTAAGTCCAGAACTCCAATCAGAACTCTGAGAACTTTCAACATTTGGGATTTACAAAATTTTGGATTTTCTTAAAACTGTCGCAGTTTCTCAAACTTTGATGCGATCGAAAAGTGTTATAACACTTTCTTGTAGATCTGCCATTATTAAGTCCAGAACTCCAATCGAAACTCTGAGAACTTTCGACATTTGGGAATTCCAAAATTTTGGATTTTCTTAAAAGTGCCGCGGTTCTTCAAATTTTGATAAGATCGAAAAGTGTTATAAACATTTTTTGTAATTCTGCCATTATTAAGTCCAAAACTCCAATCGGAACTATGAGAACTTTCAAAATTTGGGATTTCCAAAATTTTGGATTTTCTTAAGAGAGCCGCAGTTCTTCAAATTTTGATATGTTCGAAAAGTGTTATAAAACTTTTTTGTAGATCTACCATCGTTAAGTCCAGAACTTCAACGAGAACTCTGAGAACTTTCAACATTTGGGATATACAAAATTTTTGATTTTCTTTAAAGTGCCGCAGTTCTTCAAATTTGTACACGATCGAAAAGTGTTATAAAACTATTTTGTAGCTCTGCCATTATTAAGTCCAGAACTCCAATCGGATCTCTGAGAACTTTCAACATTTGGGAATTCCAGAATTTTGCATTTTCTTAAAATTGCCGCAGTTCTTCAAATTTTAATACGATCGAAAAGTGTTCTGATACTTTTTTGTAGATGTGCCATTATTTAGTCCAGAAATCCAATCGGAACTCTGAGAACTTTCGACATTTGGGAATTCCAAAATTTTTGATTTTCTTAAGAGTG
>NC_046663.1:130539356-130540820 GCF_010883055.1 Belonocnema kinseyi
CTCTAAGAACTTTGAACATTTGGGAATTCCAAAATTTTTGATTTTCTTCAAAATGCCGCAGTACTTACAATTTTGATACGATCAAATAGTTTTATAAAACTTCTTTGTAGATCTGCCACTATTAAGTCCAGAACTCCAATCGGAACACCTGAGAACTTTCAACATTTGGGAATTCCAATTTTTTTATTTTTTAAAACTGTCGCAGTTCTTCAAACTTTGATACGATCCAAAAGTGTTATAAATCTTTTTTGTAGATATGCCATTATTAAGTCCAGAACTCCAATCAGAACTCTGAGAACTTTCAACATTTGGGATTTACAAAATTTTTGATTTTCTTAAAAGTGCACAGTTCTTCAAATTTTGATACGATCGAAAAGAGTTATAGAACTTTTTTGTAGCTCTGCCATTATTAAGTACAGAACTCCAATCAGAACTCTGAGAACTTTCAACATTTGGGAATTCCAAAATTCTGGATTTTCTTAAAAGTGCCGCAGTTCTACAAATTTTGATACGATCAAAATGTGTTATAACACTTTTTTGTAGATATGCAATTATTAAGTCCAGAACTCCACTCGGAACTCTGAGAACTTACAACATTCGGGAATTCCAAAATTTTGGATTTTCTTAAAAGTGCCGCAGATCTTGAAATTTTGATACGATCGAAAAGTGTTGTGAAACTTTTTTGTAGATCTGTCATTATTAAGTCCAGAACTCCAATCAGAACTCTGAGAACTTTCAACATTTGGGATTTACAAAATTTTGGATTTTCTTAGAACTGTCGCAGTTTCTCAAACTTTGATACGATCGAACAGTGTTATAAAACTTTCTTGTAGATCTGCCATTATTAAGTCCAGAACTCCAATCGGAACTCTGAGAACTTTTAACATGTGGGAATTCCAAAATTTTAGATTTTCTTAAAACTATCGCAGTTCTTCAGACTTTGATAGGATCGAAAAGTGTTCTAAAACTTTTTTGTAGATCTGCCATTATTAAGTCCAGAGCTCCAATCAGAACTCTGAGAACTTTCAACATTAAGGAATTCCGAAATTTTGGATTTTCTTAAAAGTGCCGCAGTTCTACAAATTTTGATAGGTTCGAAAAGTGTTATAAAACTTTTTTGTAGATCTACCATCATTAAGTCCAGAACTTCAACGAGAACTCTGAGAACTTTCAACATTTGGGATGTACAAAATTTTTGATTTTCTTTAAAGTGCCGCAGTTCTTCAAATTTGTATACGATCGAAAAGTGTTATAAAACTATTTTGTAGCTCTGCCATTATTAAGTCGAGAACTCCAATCGGATCTCTGAGAACTTTCAACATTTGGGAATTCCAAAATTTTGCATTTTCTTAAAATTGCCGTAGTTCTTCAAATTTTAATACGATCGAAAAGTGTTCTGAAACTTTTTTGTAGATGTGCCATTATTTAGTCCAGAAATCCAATCGGAACTCTGAGAACTTTCGA
>NC_046663.1:130540920-130543718 GCF_010883055.1 Belonocnema kinseyi
TGAGAACTTTTAACATTCGGGAATTCCGAAATTTTGGATTTTCTTAAAAGTGCCGCAGTTCTTCGAATTTTGATACGATCGAAAAGTGTTGTAAAACTTTTTTGTAGATCTGCCATTATTAAGTCGAGAGCTCCAATCAGAACTCTGAGAACTTTCAACATTAAGGAATTCCGAAATTTTGGATTTCCTTAAAAGTGCCGCAGTTCTTCAAATTTCGATACGATCGAAAAGTGTTATAAAACTTTTTTGTAGATATTCCATTATTAAGACCAAAACTTCAATCGGAAATCTGAGAACTTTCAACATTTGGGAATTCCAAAATTTTGGATTTTCTTAAATGTGCCGCAGTTCTACAAATTTTGATACGATCAAAAAGTGTTATAACACTTTTTTGTAGATATTCCATTATTAAGACCAAAACTTCAATCGGAAATCTGAGAACTTTCAACATTTGGGAATTCCAAAATTTTGGATTTTCTTAAAAGTGCCGCAGTTCTTAAAATATTGATATGATCGAAAAGTGTTATGAAACTTTTTTGTAGATTTGCGATTATTTAGTCCAGAACTCCAACCAGAACTCTGAAAACTTTCAACATTTGTGAATTCCATCATTTTGGATTTTCTTAAAAGTTGCAGCAGTTGTTCAAATTTTAATACGATGGAAAAGTGTTATAACACTTTTTTGTAGATTTGCCATTATTAAGTCCAGAACTCCAATCGGAACTCTAAGAACTTTGAACATTTGGGAATTCCAAAATTTTTGATTTTCTTCAAAATGCCGCAGTACTTACAATTTTGATACGATCAAATAGTTTTATAAAACTTTTTTGTAGATCTGCCATTATTAAGTCCAGAACTCCAATCGGAACTCTGAGAACTTTCAACATTTGGGAATTCCAATTTTTGGATTTTCTTAAAAGTGCCGCAGATCTTGAAATTTGGATACGATCGAAAAGTGTTATGAAAATTTTTTGTAGATTTGCCATTATTAAGTTAAAAACTCCAATCAGAACTCTGAGAACTTTCAACATTTGGAAATTCCAAAATTTTGGATTTTCTTGAGAGTGCCGCAGTTCTTCAAATTTTGATACCATCAAAAAGTGTTATAGAACTATTTTGTAGCTCTGCCATCATTAAGTCCAGAGCTCCAATCGAAACTCTGAGAACTTTCAACATTTATGAATTCCAAAATTTTGGATTTTCTGAAAAGTTCCGCAGTTCTTCAAATTTTGATACGATCGAAAGTTTTATAACACTTTTTTGTAGATCTGCCATTATTGAGTACAGAACTCCAATCGAAAGTCTGAGAACTTTCAACATTTATGAATTCCAAAATTTTGGATTTTTTGAAAATTGCCGCTGTTCTTCAAATTTTGATACGATCGAAAAGTTTTATAACACTCTTTTGTCGATCTGCAATTATTGAGTGCAGAACTCCAATCGAAACACTGAGAACTTTCAACATTTGGGAATTCAAAAATTTTGGATTTTCTTAAAAGTGCGGCAGGTCTACAAATTTTGACACGATCGAAAAGTGTTATTAAACTTTTTTGTAGAACTGCCATTATTAAGTCCAAAACTCCAATCGGAACTCTGAGAACTTTCAACATTTGGGAATTCCAAAATTTTGGGTTTTCTTAAAACTGTCGCAGTTCTTCAAACTTTGATAGGATCGAAAAGTGTTATAACACTTTTTTGTAGATCTGCTATTATTAAGTCCAGAACTCCAATCGGAACACTGAGGACTTTCAACATTTGGAAATTCCAAAATTTTTGATTTTCTTAAAACTGTCGCAGTTCTTCAAATTTTGATACGATCGAAAAGTGTTATAAAACTTTTTTGTAGGACTGCCCTTATTAAGTCCAGAACTCCAATCGGAACTCTGAGAACTTTCAACATTGGGCAATTCCAAAATTTTTGATTTTCTTAAAACTGTCGCAGTTCTTCAAATTTTGATACGATCGAAAAGTGTTATAACATTTTTTTGTAGATCTGCCAGTATTAAGTCCAGAACTCCAATCGGAACTCTGCGAACTTTCAACATTTGTGGATTCCAAAATATTGGATTTTCTTAAAGCTGTCGCAGTTTCTCAAACTTTGATGCGATCGAAAAGTGTTGTGAAACTTTTTTGTAGATCTGCCATTATTAAGTCCAGAACTCCAATCAGAACTCTGAGAACTTTCAACATTTGGGATTTACAAAATCTTGGATTTTCTTAAAACTGTGGCAGTTTCTCAAACTTTGATACGATCGAAAAGTGTTATAACACTTTCTTGTAGATCTGCCCTTATTACGTCCAGAACTCCTATCGAAACTCTGAGAACTTTCGACATTTGGGAATTCCGAAATTTTGGATTTTCTTAAAAGTGCCGCAGTTCTTCGAATTTTGATACGATCGAAAAGTGTTATTAGACTTTTTTGTAGATTTGCCATCATTAAGTCAAGAACTCCGATCAGAACTCTTAAAACTTTCAACATTTAGGAATTCCAATATTTTGGATTTTCTCAAAAGTGCCGCAGTTCTTCAAATTTTGATACGATCAAAAAGTTTTGTAACACTTTTTTGTGGATCTTTCATTATTAAGTCCAGAACTCCAATTGGATCTCTGAGAAATTCCAACATTTGGGAATTCCAAAATTTTAGATTTCTTAAAATTGTCGCAGTTCTTCAAACTTTGATAGGATCGAAAAGTGTTATAAAACTATTTTGTAGCTCTGCCATTATTAAGTCCAGAACTCCAATCGGATCTCTGAGAACTTTCAACATTTGGGAATTCCAAAATTTTGCATTTTTTA
>NC_046663.1:130543818-130545298 GCF_010883055.1 Belonocnema kinseyi
CTTATTAAGTCCAGAACTCCAATCGGAACTCTGAGAACTTTCAACATTGGGCAATTCCAAAATTTTTGATTTTCTTAAAACTGTCGCAGTTCTTCAAATTTTAATACGATCGAAAAGTGTTATAACATTTTTTTGTAGATCTGCCAGTATTAAGTCCAGAACTCCAATCGGAACTCTGAGAACTTTCAACATTTGGGGATTCCAAAATATTGGATTTTCTTAAAAGTGCCGCAGTTCTTGAAATTTTGATACGATCGAAAAGTGTTGTGAAACTTTTTTGTAGATCTGCCATTATTAAGTCCAGAACTCCAATCAGAATTCTGAGAACTTTCAACATCTGGGAATTCCGAAATTTTGGATTTTCTTAAAAGTGCCGCAGTTCTTCGAATTTTGAAACGATCGAAAAGTGTTATTAGACTTTTTTGTAGATTTGCCATCATTAAGTCAAGAACTCCGATCAGAACTCTTAAAACTTTCAACATTTAGGAATTCCAAAATTTTGCATTTTTTAAAAGTGCCGCAGTTCTTCAAATTTTAATACGATCGAAAAGTGTTCTGAAACTTTTTTGTTGAATTGCCATTATTAAGTCCAGAAATCCAATCAGAACTATGAGAACTTTCAACATTTAGGAATTCCAAAATTTTGGATTTTCTTAAAAGTGCCGCAGTTCTTCAAATTTTGATACGACCGAAATGTTTTTTAAGACTTTTTTGTAGATCTTCCATTATTAAGTCCAGAACTCGAACTGGAACTGTGAAAACTTTAAACATTTGTGAATTCCAAAATTTTTGATTTTCTTAAAACTGTCACAGTCCTTCAAACTTTGATACGATCGAAAAGTGCTATGAAAAATTTTTGTAGATCTGCCATTATTAATTCCAGAGCTTCAATCAGAACTCTGAGAACTTTCAACATTAAGGAATTCCGAAATTTTGGATTTCCTTAAAAGTGCCGCAGTTCTTCAAATTTTGATACGGTCGAAAAGTGTTATAAAACTTTTTTGTAGATCTGCCATTATTAAGACCAAAACTTCAATCGGAAATCTGAGAACTTTCAACATTTGGGATTTCCAAAATTTTGGATTTTCTTAAAAGCGCCGCAGTTCTTAACATATTGATATGATCCAAAAGTGTTATGAAATTTTTTGTTATATTTGCGATTATTTAGTCCAGAACTCCAATCAGAACTCTGAAAACTTTCAACATTTGGGAATTCCATCATTTTGGATTTTCTTAAAAGTTGCCGCAGTTCTTCAAATTTTGATACGATCGAAGTGTTGTGAAACTTTTTTGTAGATTTGCGATTATTTAGTTCAGAACTCCAATCAGAACTCTGAGAACTTTCAACATTTGGGAATTCCATCATTTTGGATTTTCTTAAAAGTTGCAGCAGTTCTTCAAATTTTAATACGATCGAAAGTTTTATAACACTTTTTTGTAGATCTGCCATTATTAAGTCCAGAAATCCAATCAGAACTCT
>NC_046663.1:130545398-130546571 GCF_010883055.1 Belonocnema kinseyi
TTTGGATTTTCTTAAAAGTGCCGCAGTTCTTCAAATTTTGATACGATCGAAAAGCGTTATAACACTTTCTTGTAGATCTGCCACTAATAAGTCCAGAACTTCAATCGAAATTCTGAGAACTTGCAACATTTGGGAATTCCCAAACTTTGGATTTTCTTAAAAGTGCCGCAGTTCTACAAATTTTGATAGGACCAAAACGTGTTATAACACTTTTTGTAGATATGCAATTATTAAGTCGAGAACTCCAATCGGAACTCTGAGAACTTTCAAAATTTGGGAATTCCAAAATTTTGAATTTTCTTAAGAGAGCCGCAGTTCTTCTAGTGTTGGTACGTCCGAAGTTTTTTAACACTTTTATGTAGATCTGCCATTATTAAGTCCAGAACTCCAATTAAAACTCTGAACACTTTCAACATTTGGGAATTCCAAAATTTTGGATTTTCTTAAAACTGTCGCAGTTCCTCAAACTTTGATACGATCGAAAAGCGTTATAACACTTTCTTGTAGACCTGCCACTAATAAGTCCAGAACTTCGATCGGAATTCTGAGATCTTTCAACATTTGGGAATTCCAAAATTTTGGATTTTCTTAAAAGTGCCGCAGTTCTTGAAATTTTGATACGATCGAAAAGTGTTGTGAAACTTTTTTGTAGATCTGCCATTATTAAGTCCAGAACTCCAATCAGAACTCTGAGAACTTTCAACAGTTGGGATTTACAAAATTTTGAATTTTCTTAAAACTGTCGCAGTTTCTCAAACTTTGATGCGATCGAAAAGTGTTATAACACTTTCTTGTAGATCTGCCATTATTAAGTCCAGAACTCCAATCGGAACTCTGAGAACTTTCGACATTTGGGAATTCCAAAATTTTGGATTTTCTTAAAAGTGCCGCAGTTCTTCAAATTTTGATAGGTTCGAAAAGTGTTATAAAACTTTTTTGTAGATCTACCATCATTAAGTCCACAACTTCAACGAGAACTCTGAGAACTTTCAACATTTGGGATATACAAAATTTTGGATTTTCTTAAAAGTGCCGCAGTTCTTCGAATTTTGATACGATCGAAAAGTGTTGTAAAACTTTTTTGTAGATCTGCCATTATTAAGTCCAGAGCTCCAATCAGAACTCTGAGAACTTTCAACATTAAGGAATTCCGAAATTTTGGATTTCCTTAAA
>NC_046663.1:130546671-130548520 GCF_010883055.1 Belonocnema kinseyi
CTTCAAACTTTGATACGATCGAAAAGTGCTATGAAACATTTTTGTAGATCTGCCATTATTAATTCCAGAGCTTCAATCAGAACTCTGAGAACTTTCAACATTTGGGATTTACAAAATTTTTGATTTTCTTTAAAGAGCCACAGTTCTTCAAATTTTGATAGGATCGAAAAGTGTTATAAAACTATTTTGTAGCTCTGCCATTATTAAGTCCAGAACTCCAATCGGATCTCTGAGTAATTCCAACATTTGGGAATTCCAAAATTTTAGATTTTCTTAAAAGTGCCGCAGTTCTTCAAATTTTGATACGATCGAAAAGTGTTATAAAACTTTTTTGTAGATCTGCCATTATTAAGACCAAAACTTCAATCGGAAATCTGAGAACTTTCAACATTTGGGAATTCCAAAATTTTGGATTTTCTTAAAAGCGCAGCAGTTCTTCAAACTTTGATACGATCCGAAAGTGTTATAAATCTTTTTTGTAGATCTGCCATTATTAAGTCCAGAACTCCAATCAGAACTCTGAGAACTTTCAACATTTGGGATTTACAAAATTTTGGATTTTCTTAAAACTGTCGCAGTTTCTCAAACTTTGATGCGATCGAAAAGTGTTATAACACTTTCTTGTAGATCTTCCATTATTAAGTCCAGAACTCCAATCGGAACTCTGAGAACTTTCGACATTTGGGAATTCCAAAATTTTGGATTTTCTTAAAAGTGCCGCAGTTCTTCAAATTTTGATACGATCGAAAAGTGTTATAAACATTTTTTGTAATTCTGCCATTATTAAGTCCAAAACTCCAATCGGAACTATGAGAACTTTCAAAATTTGGGAATTCCAAAATTTTGGATTTTCTTAAGAGAGCCGCAGTTCTTCAAATTTTGATAGGTTCGAAAAGTGTTATAAAACTTTTTTGTAGATCTACCATCATTAAGTCCAGAACTTCAACGAGAACTCTGAGAACTTTCAACATTTGGGATATACAAAATTTTTGATTTTCTTTAAAGTGCCGCAGTTCTTCAAATTTTTATACGATCGAAAAGTGTTCTGAAACTTTTTTTGTAGATGTGCCATTATTTAGTCCAGAAATCCTATCGGAACTCTGAGAACTTTCGACATTTGGGAATTCCAATTTTTTGATTTTCTTAAAACTGTTGCAGTTCTTCAAACTTTGATACGATCCAAAAGTGTTATAAATCTTTTTTGTAGATATGCCATTATTAAGTCCAGAACTCCAATCAGAACTCTGAGAACTTTCAACATTTGGGATTTACAAAATTTTTGATTTTCTTAAAAGTGCACAGTTCTTCAAATTTTGATACGATCGAAAAGAGTTATAGAATTTTTTTGTAGCTCTGCCATTATTAAGTACAGAACTCCAATCAGAACTCTGAGAACTTTCAACATTTGGGAATTCCAAAATTTTGGATTTTCTTAAAAGTGCCGCAGTTCTACAAATTTTGATACGATCAAAAAGTGTTATAACACTTTTTTGTAGATATGCAATTATTAAGTCCAGAACTCCACTCGGAACTCTGAGAACTTACAACATTTGGGAATTCCAAAATTTTGGATTTTCTTAAAAGTGCCGCAGATCTTGAAATTTTGATAGATCGAAAAGTGTTGTGAAAATTTTTTGTAGATCTGTCATTATTAAGTCCAGAACTCCAATCAGAACTCTGAGAACTTTCAACATTTGGGATTTACAAAATTTTGGATTTTCTTAATACTGTCGCAGTTTATCAAACATTGATACGATCGAACAGTGTTATAAAACTTTCTTGTAGATCTGCCATTATTAAGTCCAGAACTCCAATCGGAACTCTGAGAACTTTTAACATGTGGGAATTC
>NC_046663.1:130548620-130550418 GCF_010883055.1 Belonocnema kinseyi
TTTGAACATTTGGGAATTCCAAAATTTTTGATTTTCTTCAAAATGCCGCAGTACTTACAATTTTGATACGATCAAATAGTTTTATAAAACTTTTTTGTAGATGTGCCATTATTAAGTCCAGAACTTCAATCGGAACTCTGAGAACTTTCAACATTTGGGAATTCCAATTTTTGGATTTTCTTAAAAGTGCCGCAGATCTTGAAATTTTGATACGATCGAAAAGTGTTGTGTAACTTTTTTGTAGATATGCCATTATTAAGTCCAAAACTCCAATCAGAACTCTGAGAACTTTCAACATTTGGGATTTACAAAATTTTTGATTTTCTTAAAACTGTCGCAGTTTCTCAAACTTTGATACGATCGAACAGTGTTATAAAACTTTCTTGTAGATCTGCCATTATTAAGTCCAGAACTCCAATCGGAACTCTGAGAACTTTTAACATGTGGGAATTCCAAAATTTTAGATTTTCTTAAAACTATCGCAGTTCTTCAGACTTTGATAGGATTGAAAAGTGTTCTAAAACTTTTTTGTAGATCTGCCATTATTAAGTCCAGAGCTGCAATCAGAACTCTGAGAACTTTCAACATTAAGGAATTCCGAAATTTTGGATTTCCTTAAAAGTGCCGCAGTTCTTCAAATTTTGATACGATCGAAAAGTGTTATAAAACTATTTCGTAGCTCTGCTATTATTAAGTAGAGAACTCCAATCAGAACTCTGAGAACTTTCAACATTTGGGAATTCCAAAACTTTGGATTTTCTTAAAAGTGCCGCAGTTCTACAAATTTTGATAGGACCAAAAAGTGTTATAACACTTTTTTGTAGATATGCAATTATTAAGTCCAGAAATCCCATCGGAACTGTGAGAACTTTCAAAATTTGGGAATTCCAAAACTTTGAATTTTCTTAAGAGCCGCAGTTCTTCAAGTTTTGATACGTCCGAATTTTTTTAGCACTTTTATGTAGATCTGCCATTATTAAATCCAGAACTCCAATTAAAACTCTGAACACTTTCAACATTTGGGTATTCCAAAATTTTGGATTTTCTCAAAACTGTCGCAGTTCTTCAAACTTTGATACGATCGAAAAGTGTTATCAAAACTTTTTTGCAGATCTGCCATTATTAGGACCAGAACTCCAATTGGAACTATGAAAACTTTTAACATTTGGGAATTCCAAAATTTTGGATTTTCTTAAAACTGTCGCAGTTCCTCAAACTTTGATACGATCGAAAAGCGTTATAACACTTTCTTGTAGATCTGCCACTAATAAGTCTAGAACTTCAATGGGAACTCTGAGAACTTTCAACATTTGGGAATTCCAAAATTTTGGATTTTCTTAAAAGTGCCGGAGTTCTTGAAATTTTGATACGATCGAAAAGTGTTGTGAAACTTTTTTGTAGATCTGCCATTATTAAGTCTAGCACTCCAATCAGAACTCTGAGAACTTTCAACATTTGGGATTTACAAAATTTTGGATTTTCTTAAAACTGTCGCAGTTTCTCAAACTTTGATACGATCGAAAAGTGTTATAACACTTTCTTGTAGATCTGCTATTATTAAGTCCAGAACTCCAATCGGAACTCTGAGAACTTTCGACATTTGGGAATTCCAAAATTTTGGATTTTCTTAAGAGTGCCGCAGTACTTCAAATTTTGATACGCCCGAAAAGTTTTATAACACTTTTTCGTAGACCTGCAATCACAAAGTCCAGAACTCCAATTGGAACTATGAGAACTTTTAACATTCGGGAATTCCGAAATTTTGGATTTTCTTAAAAGTGCCGCAGTTCTTCGAATT
>NC_046663.1:130550518-130551872 GCF_010883055.1 Belonocnema kinseyi
GGGCGCATACTTTGAATAAAATATTTGTTATCATTCTCTTGAAATAAATGTGTTTTTTTCTTGAAAAAATACCGGTTTCATATGTATACACCTGGTAGAACTATTTTGTAGCTCTGCCATCATTAAGTCCAGAACTCCAATCAGAACTCTGAGAACTTTCAACATTTGGGAATTCCAGCATTTTGGATTTTCCTAAAAGTTGCAGCAGTTCTTCAAATTTTAATACGATCGAAAGTTTTATAACACTTTTTTGTAGATCTGCCATTATTGAGTACAGAACTCCAATCGAAACTCTGAGAACTTTCAACATTTATGAATTCCAAAATTTTGTATTTTCTGAAAAGTGCCGCAGTTCTTCAAATTTTGAAACGATCGAAAAGTTTTATAACACTTTATTATAGATCTGCAATTATTGAGTCCAGAACTCCAATCGAAACTCTGAGAACTTTCAACATTGGGGAATTCAAAAATTTTGGATTTTCTTAAAAGTGCGGCAGTTCTTCAAATTTTCATACGATCGAAAAATGTTATTAAACTTTTTTGTAGATCTGCCATTATTAAGTCCAGAATTCAAATCAGAATTCTAAGAACTTTCAACATTTGGGATTTACAAAATTTTGGATTTTCTTAAAAGTGCCGCAGTTCTTCAAATTTGGATACGCTCGAAAAGTATTATAAAACTTTTTTGTAGATTTGCCATTATTAAGTCCAGAACTCCAATCGGAACTCTGAGAACTTTCAACATTTGGGAATTCCAAAATTTTGGATTTCCTTAAAAGTGCCGCAGTTCTTCAAATTTTTAAACGATCGAAAAGTGTTATGAAACTTTTTTGTAGATTTGCGATTAGTTAGTCCAGAACTCCAATCAGAACTCTGAGAACTTTCAACATTTGGGAATTCCATCATTTTGGATTTTCTTAAAAGTTGCAGCAGTTCTTCAAATTTTAATACGATGGAAAAGTGTTATAACTCTTTTTTGTAGATTTGCCATTATTAAGTCCAGAACTCCAATCGGAACTCTGAGAACTTTGAACATTTGGGAATTCCAAAATTTTTGATTTTCTTCAAAATGCCGCAGTACTTACAATTTTGATAAGATCGAAAAGTGTTATAAAACTTTTTTGGAGTTCTGCCATTATTAGGTACAGAACTCCAATCACAACTCTAAGAACTTTCAACATTTGGGAATTCCAAAATTTTGGATTTTCTTCAAAATGGCGCAGTTCTTCAAATTTTGATACGATGGAAAAGTTTTATAAAACTTTTTTGTAGATCTGCCATTATTAAGTCCAGAAATCCAATCAGAACTATGAGAACTTTCAACATTTGGGATTCCAAAATTTTGGATTTTCTT
>NC_046663.1:130551972-130553402 GCF_010883055.1 Belonocnema kinseyi
TTATAAAACTTTTTTGTAGATCTGCCATTATTAAGTCCAGAAATCCAATCAGAACTATGAGAACTTTCAACATTTGGGATTCCAAAATTTTGGATTTTCTTAGAAGTGCCGCAGTTCTTCAAATTTTTATACGATCGAAAAGTGTTATGAAACTTTTTTGTTGATCTGCCATTATTTGGTCCAGAACTCCAATCAGAAATTTGAGAACTTTCAACATTTGGGAATTCCAAAATTTGTATTTTCTTAAAAGTACCGCAGTGCTTCAAATTTTGATACGATCGAAAAGTGTTATAAAACTTTTTTGTAGACCTGCCATTATTAAGTCCAGAACTCCAATCTGAACTCTAGGAACTTTCAACATTTGGGAATTCCATAATTTTGGAATTTCTTTCAAGTGCCGCAGTTCTTCAAATTTTAATACGATCGAAAAGTGTTCTGAAACCTTTTTGTAGATCTGCTATTATGTAGTCCAGCACTCCAATCAGAACTCTGAGAACTTCCAACATTTAGGAATTCCAAAATTTCGGATTTTCTAAAATTGCCGCAGTTCTTCAAATTATGATACGATCGAAAAGTTTTGTAACACTTTTTTGTAGGTCTTCCATTATTAAGTCAAGAACTCCAACTGCAACCTTGAAAACTGTCAACATTTGGGAATTCCAAAATTTTTGATTTTCTCAAAACTGTCGCAGTTCTTCAAACTTTGATAGGATCGAAAAGTTTTATAAAACTATTTTGTAGCTCTGCCATTATTAAGTCCAGAACTCCAATCGGATCTCTGAGAACTTTCAACATTTGGGAATTCCAAAATTTTGCATTTTTTAAAAGTACCGCAATTCTTCAAATTTTAATACGATCGAAAAGTGTTCTGCAACTTTTTTGTAGATCTGCAATTATTTAGTCCAGAAATCCAATGGGAACTCTGAGAACTTTGGACATTTGGAATACCCAAATGTTGAAAGTGTTCAGAGTTTTAATTGGAGTTCTGGATTTAATAATGGCAGATCTACATAAAAGTGCTAAAAAACTTTTCGGACGTATCAAAACTTGAAGAACTGCGGCTTTCTTAAGAAAATTCAAAGTTTTGGAATTCCCAAATTTTGAAAGTTCTCACAGTTCCGATTGGAGTTCTGGACTTAATAAATGCATATCTACAAAAAAGTGTTATAACACTTTTTGGTCCTATCAAAATTTGTAGAACTGCGGCACTTTTAAGAAAATCCAAAGTTTTGGAATTCCCAAATGTTGAAAGTTCTCAGGGTTCTGATTGGAGTTCTGTACTTAATAATAGCAGAGCTACGAAATAGTTTTATAACACTTTTCGATCGTATCAAAATTTGAAGAACTGCGGCACTTGAAAGAAAATCCAAAATTATGGAATTCCCAAATGTTGATAGTTCTTAGAGTTCAGGTTGGAGTTCTGGACTTCA
>NC_046663.1:130553502-130573335 GCF_010883055.1 Belonocnema kinseyi
TTGGCGCAGAGCACGGTTCAAATTGGCCAATTGTTGTTGGTAGCGTTGACCATTAACAGTTTCGCCCGGTTTCAGAAGCTCATACCAGATTACACCACGCTAGACTAATAGTAATAATTTTTACGGGGAAAAACCAATTTAAAAAAAAATTATGTAAAGAAATTTCATTTGTTTCAATAATTATAATTAATTAATCAATAATAATAAATATTTCACTAGACCAATATCAATAATTTTAAATGAAAAAATACGAAAATACAGTGTTCAAAAGGTCGATTTAATGAAGAATTGACATTTTTGGTTTTAAAGGTATAGTTTTCAGATACTTGTAGAAGTGTGTTAGGTGTATCGAACCCATATGTACAATAGATGCAATTTTTCACTGGTTATTATTTACAGGCCCCCATACTTTTACGTCACATTTTTTCAAACCCTAACGAATTATTCCAAACACTCAAAAAAGTGATTTTTCCCCATGCATTTTACATGGGAAACTTCCAAGTCAAAACCGGTACCTGTTAAAACGAAATAAATAAATAAAAAAATTAAGGAATTTCTTTTTCCGCATTGGTAATCAAATTGGGTAGATCACTGCCCTCTAAAAAAAGCGTTTTTGAGCAACCCTACAGTACACATACACTTGCTTCGAACTATTTTTGCTGATAATTTACATACCAAAAATTAGGTTTATTGTCAAATAAAGAGCATTATAGCACTTTTAAATATTTTCTTGTAATTCAAAGTCAATAAAAATTATTTTAAGGTCAACATTCTATATATATTTCTTATATTATTTGTGACAGTCTTGTATAGTAATATAACTAACATATTCATGAAAAGAGTTTGCTTTCGGAATATCCTATGATAAACTAATATACATATTATGAATTGTTTAAAAAAATGTTTAAGCGAAAATTACTTTCTTCTTTTACAGATGAGAGCAGTGATTCCAATTACTAAAATCCTCGTTCCGCGTTCAAACTTTGTAATTGCTATTGACAGCTTATTTTGTTTCTAAAAAGATTCCCTGCAACTCTATTCTTGTGAATGAATATGTAATGCTGCGATTTCCTTTATTTTTGCTATATTATGAATAGTGCTTATAGGGTGCCCCAGTTGAGCTGAAACTTTTTAAAACGCAATTGAAAAAAAAATTGTACGAGTCGCATGCTGCACGGATGTGCTCCTGCGGGATCTTCATCCATTCATGAAGAAGGGCATTCTTGATCACATCAACATTTAGGTATGTTTTAGTGTTGACCTTGCCTTGCAAAGTGTCCCAAACCGAAAAGTATTAAATGGATGAAGATCACCAGGAGCACATTCGTGCAGCGTGCGACTCGTTTGTCGATCGACTCAGAGCAATCTTTCGTGCTCAAGGTAACCACATCGAAAATTCGAATAAATGTGTAAAATTTAAATGTTTTCCAACATTTTTTTATATTGCTTCAACAACATTAAATTTAATATAGAAAATACAGCGTTCTAAAAAGTTTCAGTACAATATAAATATAAAGAAGTTATATTTCAAGTGACCAAAGAAGTATCAAATGTAACAAGAAGGCAATATAAATTATACGTTTTACGAATGTAATTATCTATGTTATATATGTAGGCATATGCAAATGTAAAATAGCAGACCTAAATTTGTTAACATGTAAAAGATTTTAATAAAAACGTAATTGAATTTAGGTTTTATGAAATTATTTCAGTGACTTCTTCTATTAATAACTATGAAATAAGCATACTTCACCTTCTTAATTACAATTACTTTTCGCAAGTGACTTCTTTTTCTTGACAGATGCGAATTATCAATCATGTATAAACGTCCAGAATTTTTCGTGGGTGTATTTAATAATTTAAGACGTAAGATAAAACGTAGGGACAGTTTATACTCGTATGTACGAACGTGGTCGTAGACTCAGCTTTTAGGAACGAACGTAGCATTTAACGTACGTGCAGCTTTTTGGTAGGAATGTAAGATTTCGCGTAAGTGCAGTTCATAGGTTCGAATGTAGGATTTTACATAGGTGCATGTTACAGATTGAAACGTAGGGGCAGCTTTCGAAAACTGCATTCCAATCAATCTGAAAGAGTTCTGAATTTCGTTTGATCCAAATCGGTTAAAAATTAAGCCGATTTAATTCGGACTTCCAATCCGAAAAAAATCTCAAACGAGCCAAATTCCGATTGATATATACTGAATTCTCAATTCGAATGAATGTGAATCCGATTGACTTGTATTGGAAGTCCAGATTAAACCGGATTAATTGTTAAACGATTTCGATCGCACGAAATGTAGGATTTCACGTCGGTGCAGGTTACAGGTACAAAAGTGATTGTAGCTTACATGTACGAAAATAAGATTTTACGTAGGTGCAGATATAGATTCAAACGTAGGTGCGGCTCATAAGTAGTTAGGTAGGATTTCACGTAGGTGCACTTCATAGGCTAGATTGTAGGATTGCATGTGGGTGAAGTTCAAAGGTCTTAGTGTGGGTATAGTTCATAGGTAGAAAGGTAGGATGTTCTGAAGGCAAAGTCATAGTATTTTAAGTGGGGAAAGTCATCTGATTTTACATGGGGTAAGACGTAGGAACCTACATAGCGTCCTATATATATATATATTTTTTTTTAGAGTAGTAGAAACGGTAAAATGCTCACGCACTAACCACATTTAAACCTTGGGGACCACGAGCCCAATATATGCACATCACGTGTATATACATAATATACACACACGAGAGATGCACACATGGGCGCATAGTCCACAAGGAACGCAGGTGAATCGGGACTTACCAAACGGCACCTACCCACTAAAACCTTAACTCCTTTCCTACACACTTCGCATCGGAACCGCGTTAGCATTACGCCAATGCGAGTGTTGTCTTTTTTTTAGGCCTGTTTGAATTCTCTCCGACCTATATGCTAATTAGCTGTACTTCGGCTTTCAGCTTGTCTCTACTGCTTGGCATACGTCTCAAGTTCTTTTATGCACCCAGCCAAAAATTCCCGCACCGCCCCCAGCAGTACAGCTGTACCGCCCGGCAGCGGGCGATGCGAGCATCCCGGCTGGGTGTGCTTCATTAGCTATGGCAACCGGCTGCCACGTGGCCAAAGCCTAGACAGCGGTAGCAGCGTACCCTTTCTCTTTTCTTTTGTACCCGGCAGGATACCCACCCCACCGTCAGGTGACCTGCCCGTAACAGACTTACTGCCGAGTCCTCCGTCAGCTCCACGAAAGCCCTCAGATTACCTCTGAAGGGTCTTTTCGTGAGGCTAACCTTTACGTCTCCTATAAAGCTGCTGCCAAAGTGCCTTTTTAAGGCCTCTTCTACTTCATCTGCATCTGTGGTAGTGTCTACGTCTAGAGCTTCAACCTGTAGACGGGGGACGAACTCGCGCACGCTACACCCTTTATCAACCGCTTCTCTTAATGCTGCCGACAACTCAGCTCTGCCCTTGCGCGTAGGTTGTAGTTCCACAAGGACCTCTCCGTTTCTGGTTTGCCTAACGCCCTTGATTTGTACACCTAGGGCGTCAGGACTTACCTTCTGCTTAAGGCCCTTGAGAACCTGTGCGTAGCTTGAACCCTCGGCCGGTTTAATTAAAACCGCCTCTGCAAAGTCTTCTGCTTCATTGACTTGTCAGGAGCAGCTTCTTTTCCTACTTCCACCTTTTTTGGTGTCGAAGTCGCTGCCGCCGAAACGTTTTGGACCTTTGCCTTCTTGTTCATTTGCCTAAAGCAGCTTGCCTCAACGGGACTCAGGGTGGGCTCCCTCTCTGTTTTCCCGTGATGGGGAACATGAGCTTCCACGGCTGCTTCGGCCTGAGTTCCGCTGTGACTTGTGTCCTGTCTTGAGCTTCTCTCCTTGCAGGATCTCTCTGTAACCATCTCCATACGTTCCACGTTTGAATCAAGCCACTCGATTTGAGTTGTGTCGGAATTTAAATCATCATTCGCCTTTTTTGTTAAATCCTGCGCCCTCTATAATCCCTCCTTTATCTTGCGACATAGGGTCCTATATAGGAACCTATATAGGATCCTATGTCATTTCCTATAGGTGCCACCTATAGGTGAAACATATAAGATCTTATATAGGTTCCTATATAGGATCCTTTGTAGGTTCCTTCATAGGATCCTACGTAGGAACCTATAAAGGAATTTTCAGTAGGGAGGTAAAGTAAATGGCCGTGTGCGCAGAAATAGACCGCGAAAAGAATGGTTAGAATGTGTGAATGAGACCCTAGTTAGAAGAGACATAAGAAGTCACAGAAACACGAGAGCCTGCATGAAAAAAAATGCGTGGACGTAAAAGAAGCTAGAGAAGTATGCCAGGACAGGAAAGTATGGCGGCAAATAGTTAATAAAAAGTATCTGTAGAGTGAATGACGCCTGAAACAAAGGACCTTGACCACTAATGGACCTAAGTCGGGAATCTTACATAACGACTTTGTGAGGATTTTCACTTGGGGTGATTGCTAGAAAGATTGATTAGCAACCTGGGTTGGAACAGTGTGGCTCACGCCTACCCCGAAAGGGAAATGGCTTAATGGTGTAAGCTGAGCGTTCTAAATATTCAATTAAGACATTTAAAACAGCAATTTCGAGTTGAAACGTTCAGTAATATATGTAAAAATTACAAGCTTTCTAGAGACTTTTTATAAATACAGCATTTGAAATTGTACAATATGGATTCAGAAGCCTTGAACTTTGTTTAATTGAAAATTAGGCCATGTGAAATTTAAGTATGAAAAATGTACATCTTAAATATTGCTCGAATTTATTTTAATTAGTAAAATTGAGGCTTCTAAACTGCTTACGTTTAAACTTAATAATTTTTTAATTTTAGCATTTCAAAGTTTCAAAAAATTCGCAAATTAAAATTATGCTCTTATTCTTTGATATGCTAAACTGTCGAAAAACATTCATACGGATACATAAGATTTTATGAAATCATAAGAATGACAACTGGATATAAAGCCCAAAAATAAACATTTTTCAGATTATTTAATAAAAAATTGGACACAAATTACAGAAATATGTGGCCATTACTCACCATATTTCAGGAAGGAGAGAATATAAAAAATGTCTGTGCTTATGGAAAGTAAACCACTTGTGGCGAAGAATTCGACACGTATTCAATTCAATTTTGAAACTAATAAAACCTAAATGAATCTAATGCTATGCAATTAATAATTTGAAACCTTTAAAATTCAAATATTTCATGAGTAGGCATTGCAAATCAAATTATTTGAAATATTCAAAATTGAATATTTTAAATATATAAAACTAGAAATTTTCAAGAATTTCAAATCAAACTTATTATATTGCAACAAACTTAAAAGGAACGGATAAGTTTTTCTACTAAAAATGTAATGAGTTACTTAAAATTTATTTAGCCTGAGTTTCAAAATATTATTTAAGCAAACAAATGTCAACCATATAAATTTAAAAAGAATTAAACAAACGTTTTACAATAATATAGCCGCTAAATCAAACTGGCTACTTGATAATCATACTACATCAGTGTCACATCGTCAAACGGTATGATTTTTACATGTTGTTAACCCATATACTTTTAAGTTTTCTTTCGGTAGACCGTCTAAAAATTATTTTTTTTTTTGTACTTAGAACTTTTGTTCAATTACTAAAAATTTAATATCTACTCAATAAACACGTGTGCGTCGTGCGTCAATTTAAACCGATTCAACTTTGTATTACTCTGAATGATTACACAGCCACACAAAAAAAAGTGTGCGGATCTGGTAACAAGACACACGTATTCCTATGGATTTTGGGGCGCTGAATTCAAATTCGGTATCAAAAATCACCCATCACGTCATGGTTGAGCCACAACCTCAAAAAATGACGAAAAATCATGCACTGAGGCAAATAAATTTCAAAATAATGCCAGTGATGCAAATTTTCCCTTCAAAAACATGTCGACAACTGTGAAGGATCAACCCTTGCCTGATATCAACTTATTTAACATAACTTTACTGAAAAGAACCTGACCTCACCTAACCTGAATTAACAGAAATGTATTGAACTACACGCTCTGGAAGCATATTTTTCCAGTAGCAAATGTGTGCTACATCGAATGGGTCAACTCGAGCCTAGCCTAGAAATAAATCTAATCTAACCTAACCTCACGAAACACAATTAAACTGATTGTGTTGTCCCGTTGTGTTTGCGGTACCGTTTCATTCAGCTTCGACTTAACCTACATAGAGGTTTAACCTATCCTAACCTAACAAAACCTGACCTAACCGATTATGCTGGCTGAAGTCCAAGAAAAGCAGAGAAAAAAATTTTGTCTAAAACTCTTATTCATTTGCATGTTTAAGTTACAGTTCTACATTTTAATTGATACAAACATTGTCAGGTTAATTGAAATGGGGTCAATTCTACTTGTAGTTCTAAGTTTCTTCAAATGAGTAATGTGCGTCTGAATGTTTAACCACCTGTAGTACAATGAAATGAATTTCATTGTGTTACAACGGGAACACTTAAATTAAGTTGTGTTGCGTTAAGCAAAATTTCGTTAGTTTCTGTTAAGTTAGATTCATTTTTAGGTTAAGATCGAGTTAACCTATTAAATATAGCACACATTCAAGACTGAGAACCGTACGCTTACATAGCTACACGTGTGGTTGAATTTAATTCGGCTAGGTTAGTTTAGGTCAGGTTTTGTTAGATTAGGATAGGTTAAACCTCTATGTAGGTTAAGCCGAAGCTGAATGAAACGGTACCGCAAACACAACGGGACAACACAATGAGTTTACTTGTGTTACGTGAAGTTAAGTTAAGTTTTTTTAGGTTAGGATAGGTTTGACCTCTTTGCAGGTTAAGCCCAAGCTGATTCAAACGGCACCGCAAACACAACGGGACAACACAATCAATTTAATTGTGTTTCGTGAAGTTAGGTTAGAAATTACTTCTAGGTTAGGCTCGAGTTGACCCATTCGATGTAGCACACATTTGTTACTGGGAAAATATGTTTCCAGAGCTTTACGTGTAGTTCAATAAATTTCTGTTAATTCAGGTTAGGTGAGGTCAGGTTCTGTTGGGTAAAGTTATGTTAAATAAGTTCATGTCAGGCAAGGGTTGATCCTTCACAGTTATCGACATGTTTTTGTAGTGAAAATTTGCATCACTGGCATTATTTTGAAATTTATTTGCCTCAGTGCATGATTTTTCGTCATTTTTTGAGGTTATGGCTCAACCATGACGTGATGGGTGATTTTTGATACCGAATTTGACTTCAGCGCCCCAAAATCTATAGGAATACGTGTCTTGTTACCAGATCCGCACACTTTTTTCTGTGTGGCTGTGTTATTATTCGTGTTCAATCAATTATTTCTATGGGGGAAATAAAGTAATAGGAATGAAAGAGTCGACGAAGCACTTTCAAGGGTCTGTTAGGAGGTGTGGAATGTAGAATAAAGGGAGAAGGAAGAAAAGTGGTAGATGAGAATGAGGAAAGTGAAAAAGAGATTAGTAGGGATAAGGTACAGGAGGCAATTGCAAGGTTGAAAACAAACAAGACCACAGGGGAAGATGGCTGGGAAAATGAAGCACTGAAACATGGAGGATTAGGGATGAGAGAAGAGATGTGGAGGATTTGCAAGAAGGTATGGAAAGGAGAAGGGTGGCCGGAAGAATGGAAAACAGAGCTAGTAGTACCGTTAATTAAGAAAGTAGAGGACAAAAGTGTGGAGGAGTATAGAGGTATCACACTCACGTCGGTGGGATATAAAATGTATCCGTAAGTGCTATGTAGTCAATAGAGAGGATAAAAGAAATATTTGTGGATACGAAGATAAGAGTAAAAATAGAAGAGAAGAAAGGTAGGGAATTGTGGAAAGGAAGGGGGCTCAGGCAAAGGCATCCGTTGAGTCCACTTCTATTTAGTATTCTTATGGCAGATTTAGTGGAAAAATTGGAGAGGAAAGGGAAACGGGGGAAAACATTAGAAACAGGCAAAGTGTATTCACCATCATATGCAGACGATGTAGTGCTAGTAGCGAATGACGAAAGGGGTATGAATCTGTTAATGAGAGTGTTCGAAGATTATGTGAGAGAAAAGTTTTAACAGTGAATATCAACAAGACCGAGATTATGTGCTTCAGAAATAAAAGGGGTAATTTAAAGTACGAATGGAAGACAAATTGCGTAGTGGTGGAGTTGGTAGATGAGTTTTGCTAGCTAGGATTTTGGTTCGAAACGAGAGACGAAAGCGAGCTGCAGATGAGAGAGATTAAAATGTGCGAGTAAAACAGAGGACAAGTATGAGGTATAGGAAAAAGAAGGTTCTAGGAGGACTGAAAGATGAGTGGATGTTTGATGTGTTATCATGGTTAGTGTTAATCTATAGAGTGGAAATGTGGGGATCGAAAGAACATAAAATGGGTTGAAAGTTTGCATTCGAGATTTTTTAAATGGGTTTTAGGAGTTAGTTGGAGCTACCCAGGTTATATGCTAAGGGAAGAAATAGAAAGAGAAAAAATGGCGGTCAAGCATGTGAAAAGAACCTAGAACCTCGAAGAGGAACTAAGAAGGAGAGAGTGAAGCAAAATTCCATAAGCGTGTGTCCTGGAGGTTATGGATAAAGGCAGGAGGGGTAACGTGGGGTGCTCAAGATCAGAAGATAAGAGATATGAAATTAGGCGTGAATGGGACATGCAAGTGAGGGCTCGAGGATGGGAGGAAATAGATGAAGAAATGAAGGCAAGGGGAAAAAATATGGAAAAATATCGCATAATCAAGGCACAACAGCTGGTATAGAATGGTTAAAAGGTAGGGGGGGGGGGGGGGGGGGGGGGGGAGTACCTGAAAAAAGATTGAAAAGGAGAAAAAATGGAATAGAGTAGTGACATCCAGAATGGGAGAGCGTGGAAGAGCACTTAGGAATTAGCAGGAAATATAGCTGCATGTGTTAGAGAGGTGTACAGGGAATGAAGGGAGACGGGAAAGTACAGAAAACATAATTAGATTCTAAGTGAAGATGGTCAGGTGGAGGAATGGATGAAGGTGGAAGATCTGAGACAGAGACCTGGTTGCATAGGGTAGGATAAAAGCCAAAAAATTACTCCAAAAGAAGGAGAGATTCTGAAATTGATCGTGGTAAGAGGAACTGGAAGCCCAGGGCAAAGGCGCAAGCACTCGAAAATAAGAATAATAATTGAAAACGATACGTAGCAAATAGTTCATAAGATAATATAAGGTTTGTTTGTACGGATATATGTAATCCTATCATAAAAAGGAGGTTGGATTTAAACTCGCCGCCTATTCTTTAGAATGGAGATTAGAATCGAGATCAGCGGAATCTATTTGAAGCCAATGCATGCGCGCCGAACTGCGATCTAGAATCATTTTTAGGTTAAGAACAGAGCTGCATATTATGAAGCCAAGGCATTTCCACCGAAGTACGCTCTAGCCCTGATCCTGATTGAGTTATAGATGACTCTTTTCTATGTTGCTTTGTAAATTACAAAAGAAATATTATTTATTTAAAGAATTTCAATTTAAGAATAAGAGTTTAACCTTTTTTCTATGAGTTAATCATTTTACCAAGTCAAGTAAGAATGCCTATACAATTACTCTTTGTTTATGCTGATTTTCAAATTTACAAGAAGTATGAATTATTTAAGCAATTTTAATTACAAAATAAAACATTGGCCTTTATCCTACGAGTCAATTTGTTTTCGAAGTCAACTAAGAATGTCTATCCGATGACTCTTTTCTATATTGCTTGGCAAATTTACATAAAATATTAATGATTTGAACAATTGTAATTGAAAAAATAAAAGTGACCGTTTTTCTAAGAGCCAGTTTGTTTGCGAAGTCAACTAAGAATGTCTATCCGATGACTGCTTTCTACGTTTCTTTGCAAGTTTACAAGAACTATTCATTGTTTAAACAATTTTAATTTAAAAATTAAGAGTTTGGCCTTTATCCTACGAGTCAATTTTTTTCGAAATCAACTAAGAAGGTTCATTTGAGGACTCTTTTCTATGTTGCTTCGTAAATTTACAAGAATATCTTTTCGATTATTTTTCTCTCTGATGCTTTGAAAATTTACAATTATTAATTATTTAAAAAATGTTTATAAATAGATTTATAGTTTAGCTATTTTTCAAGTAAGAGGCATAATTTGTTTACGGAATGAACTAAGAATGTCTTTCGATGATCATTTTTTCAACAAATAGGGTCAGTTTTCTTTTACAAATTTAATTAAGAACGTTTTTTCAATTACTTATAATAATCAAATTTTCATGATTTATTACTTAAACTACTTTCATGAGCAAATTAAGAGTTTAGGAATTTTTTGAATAGGATTAATTTGTTTACAGAATCAACAAAGAGTGTATTTCCAATCACTTTTTACTATGACACTTTGCAAATTTACACTAATGATTGATTATTAAAATAAATTTCATAAAAAAATTCAGAAATTAACTGTTTTTTAGATTTTGAACCATTTGAACATTTTAAACAAATTAGTTTTTATAAGAAAATGTAGACTATATATTTAATAAGAATTAAAAAAGAAATTAAAACTGTATAATGGTAAAAACTTTCATTTTCATTAGTTTCAGTAATTATTTCTTTTTATTAATTTATTCCAGTAATTTCATAATCTCTTCAGTTGAATATTTGGCTTTATCAAGATTTTCCGTAGTATATTTTCTCTTACAATATACTTCTCCATATATTTTAATGTGATTAATCACTCATTCGAACATATAACCATTATTATTATTACCTATTGTTATATAGTTTTTTATGTTTAAAACCCCGTAGAAATAGAGGTCGCTCAACTTCACATTGTATGTGCATTTGAGATTTTTTCTTTTACTAAGGTGGGTCTAAAATCGCTGTATAAATTTTAGTACAATTTAATTACAATGTTGCTACATATGAGTTTATTCGAATTACTTGGAGTTGCCTAAACATTTGGCCAGATGAGAGGAAAACTGCAGAAAACCACCTCCTGAGTTTAGCCGGGCTTTCAAAATTCGATTACATAACCAGGTCGTACGTCGTAGATGGTCACCCATCCAAGTGCTAGGGGCGCTCGAAATGGCTTGACATTTGGATTCTTTTCGAGTCGAGATCATTTACCATGTATTTCTATAAAAATTTTGTACGTACCGACAATTTAGATGTTGAATTTCGCAGTATCATATTAAACTTCATTTACAAATAAAATAATTGCAAGTACACTAGTGGGTCGCGCGCGAAGCACGCATATGAGCTTCTAGTGGTTATATAAAGACTCTTAAACCCGTAAAAGGGAGAGAGTATAAACAAAATAAAGGCTTATCAATTAAATTCATAACAATAATATAAATTAAAAGCCAACATTGTCTCAATATCGATATCTAGACTTAGGGTTGAAATATGAATCCTTAGCAATTGAATATGGCAGAGAAAGTTCTCTGCAGAAATTGAATAAGATTTAGATAAGGTGGTTATTGGGAATCAGACGAGCCTCAAGCCTTAACAATGGAGCAGGTCAAGTTGGCAAAGTAGAGCTGTTACGTTGCTGATGGACTGCCATGCTGAACCATAGGCTATATCGTGAATTCTCTATGCTGAGTACAGTAAATTTTAAGAAAACTTTGCAACAAATGCATAATCCTGATAATTATTTTTTTTTTAAACAAAAAACATCGGTTTTCTATTTCCATGTAAACTACAATATTTTTCAGTCTAATTACAACAATTTGAAAATTCCTTTTTGTTTTAATCGCGCAATATAGGATTCAAATTGGCAGGGTGGTTGATAGAAGACGCATTTTGAGTGCACCGAAAGTAGCTACCACACTGCTTTCAGAACCCTGCTTACAGAAAGGAGCCTTTGTATTTTAGTTTACCTACTCCACTCTTCAAAATATTTATTATTTCCCATAAACATTTTTAATACAATCTACTAGTATGGTGGTAATACTTTACCTTTTTCAAACATTAACAGCTTTGACTCGTTGTCGTAAGTTCAGTAGTACTGAAAATAATTTTTGTTCTTGTAAACTACTTTAGGGTCATGTTTATGAAAATATTTTATTTTTTGAAAAACGCATAAGTTCTTAAGGTTTTGTAGAATAAATGATCATTTTTTTCGAAATTCTTAAGGAAAATTTGACAATACATGAGATTTTCTAGGTTAACCTATCTAGTTGAAGCACATTATTTCGGTATTTTCAGCAAATAAATGATGAAATTTACTCGCCAGATCTCTGCACAATAATCGCTAAAAATGTAATGGACTACATGAAAAAATCAGAGAGTGGTGTTATTTCAGAGATTTTTGCGAAAATATTAAAACCCTTTAGGATTAATTTTATACTCAACAATATAATTTTATGGGATGATAAAACGCCAGAAAGGACTTAATGTAACAGTTTCAACAAAGTGTTCGTGAAATAATAATGAAGGTAAAAACTGTAGAATATCAACTATTTAAAAAATACCGACTTGAAAAAAAAGTTTGATGTAAAAGTTGTAAAAAATGCTAAATTGTGTACGTTTGAAGTATCGTTTTTCACGATCTTCCAATGCTAATGTTAATGTACGTTTCGAACATGGCTTTCCTATGAAATGCTAGAGATCGGCAGATAGACATCGTTCCTTTTCTCCTAATGCACTTAAGGTATTCTAATATTTATTTTTTAAAAACTCGCATTTGTATGAATGTTTCAAAGTATTAATTTCCGACAAAGCACGTGTGAAAATACAGAGGAATTACATGCAGGGGCGTTGCGTTCGTGTGGGCTAGGTAGGCTTAAGCCCACCCAAAAATTAAATTAAACCTAATAATAAAATAAACCGAATACCTATCTTAAATGACTATTTTTGAACATATTTTCGGTGAGCCCACCAAATGTAAAAAATCGTTCCGACGCGTCTGATTACATGTATAAATTTACGTAGATTTACACGTGTACATGGAGATGATGATACATCATATAGAGGAAATTTAAAGTCTGTATACTAAGTCTACAAATTGAGAAATAGACCATTTCTTCTCGAACGGATGAAATGATGTACGTGTCCCATGAAAAGAATGATAGCAAATACAAAAACGAGCTCAAATTAATAGTGCTACAAAATCTCCTCTTACGAGGGGTTAAATTTTTTTATTTTTCCTTCGAAACCCGTGTGTTTAGTTTCTAAAGAAAGAAACTGGTAATGTAAAACGAAAAAATAGCAATTAAATGCCAAAAAATTCGAAAACAGTGTTAATTGTCGAGTAAAGGTTACCTCTCTTTGTACCAAGTACATCTTATTTAATTTAAAAAAAAATTTTAAACATCCATGCAGGACAACTGTTATTGACAGAATCTGACTCAGATAAGTAGATGTACAGACGAATCACTATATTTTACAATTAATATCAACAACTTTTAATATGAAGTTTAATGCAAATATTATCGAATAGATTGTTTAAGCCTGGAAGCCACAGATTTTACGTCGCCAATATCTTTCTTTTTATGAGGATCCGGCTGAAAACATTTCCACAGTCTTAAAGTTTCATCTGCACCCGCGCTTAAAACCGTTGTACCATCCGGAGACATAGCCAAGTGCAACACTCGACTTGAGTGCCCCGTCAATTCTGCTACTTTACTCATTGATGGATACTTCCAGATAGTCAACTGATTTTGAGCATAACCATGTCCAGATACTATTTCCTTATACGTTGTCGACCATAGAAGAGAACATACTTGAGATTTTGTGTCCACTGAGTTTATACAGGTACCTGTTGTTAAAACACACAGAAAGAATTAAAATCATGGTACAATAGCTGAATAAAATAATTATATTTTAATGTTAATCAAAGAAAAAGAACTAGGAACTCTGGAGAAATGTTTATGAGAGACCTTAATTTGGATTTCATTCTTAGACTATTATTGTCTGATTGAATTCGCCGATGTTTACCTGTATTACAATTCCAGAATCGTATCATTCTGTCTGCTGTACCACCACCACTTGCTAAAATATTAGTTTGCCACGGACACCAGGCAAGCGCCTTTACTGCAGCCTGGTGCTGATTCAACGAAAACACTGGTTGCGTATGAAAATGGTGTTGCCCAGCGACGGCAGACCAGATTTGCAGCATATTATCATTACCTCCACTGGCCAAATATTTTCCATCTGGACACCACTTTAAGCCGCATATCTCTTGGGCATGTGCATTTATTGTAGAAACGACATGATCTCGTGCCCTTACATCGTGATGAACTATTTGTCCAGCTCTAATAATATATGAAAATTTAGATATTTGGTATATCCCACAATTTAAAATGTTCCCAGAAAATGTATTGTCTATCGTTTCCTAATTTATATGCATTCCTTATGCGTTTAGACGAATATGGGATGAAATAATGATGTTTCGTCTAAGTGCCTAGTTTATTCACGCATTTAGAAGACTTCTCAGCTATTCTTCTAAAGCGTTTGACGCCTCTTAGGCCGTTAGAAGATTGCAACTATAGAGCATGAAATATAATTACACGGGAATGTAACATTTTACTTTATTTTGTTCTCCACACAACTTAAAGATATACTTTAACAAAATAGTGAGATTAATCATTTTCTGTCATACAATTAAAAAGTCCTTTAATTTATATGCATTGCTTTAATTATTTATAACTTAATTTAAAGTAAATAATTTTCCTAATTTTCACAGTCTTTTATTTTCAAGTTTTGAAAGCAATGATGATATTATTTCGAACAAAAGTAAAAAAAAATGCCAAAAAGAAAGAACCTCGGACAAAACAATAAATTAAAGAAATTCTCGTATTTTATAAATTTAGTCTATAGAGCTATTCCTTTCTATCTGCTTCGCAGAGTGCAACGGTTAATAAGTTTGATGTCTCTTTTTGGCCGAATTATAAAATTAAAGTAAAATTGTTTTAGCTTTTATACCTATGCAAACATGAACTTAATTAAAAGAAATTTTAAGTATTGAGCGTTCCCAAAGACATTACACTTTAGATCTTAGGGCGGTGTTCTTTATAGCATGAGCGACTTGTATATTATATAGGAAAACGCATGACGAAAGAATGGGAGAGGGGAGGTAAAATCTGTCTCAAAAACTGCGTGACATTTTATTTGACCGTTCCTATGTATGACATCAAATTTTTATTCTTATTATTTTGTTAGAGTATACTCTTTGGCACAGAGAAACCATTAAATTTGTCTGTGAATAAACATGTTTTTGCGGAGTCAACTCAAATTTTTTACCAAAATGAATCAGTGCTTCCACAGGTATCATAGTGACAAAAACTGTTAATTATATAAAAAAAATTATATAACCAAATGCACATTTGCAATATTTTTTATGAACAGGATTTATTTTTTGTAGAATCAACTCGAAATTTGTTTTCAAAGACTCTTTACTGTAATATTTTTCATAGTTACAAAAATTTTAATGAGGAGTTCCCTCTTTGAGGAACGTAATGTACCTCGAGTCCATAAGAAGCACTATACTGCCGTACAAACCAAAAAGATACATAAGTCCAATCTCAGTCGAACTGATAAAATCTAAGAAAACTGTTTACCCAAAGAACTTTGTCGAAGAGTTCGAGCGCAGCCTTAAAATACAACGACAAAACATACATGGGTTAAACTTGTTCAGAATTGGGGTTTAAATGTCATTGCTTCCTGTGAATCAAATAGTATTTAGCTTGTAGTATTTTCTGTCCTCTCTCAAAAAGAGCAAAGCTCATTGAAATAAACGTTTTATCTTTTTAGTTTTTTAATACAGTAAATTCTATTATGGGTAAAGATGATTACAATCCTGTATTCTAAAAGAGAATAAATCTTCTCTGACTTAATTTGAGTTTTTCGGGCAAATTATTATTTAATATAATAATTAATCTAAACTCTATAAAATAATTATCTCATTAGGAGATTTTGTATGATCCTCTTTCAAGTAGTTTTAATACCAATTGGATTTCCGAGTCATAATTATGAAAATTACCTGTACTGAGTGACTGTAGTAATTAAATATAAATTCCCACTTGTGTGTCACAGAGAGAATATACTGTCTCGTTACGCAGGTTAAGCTGTCAAGAAAAAAGGGTTGTGAATATGATAGTCTCCAAGGAGTGAGCATTTCTTCATAAAAATTGTTTATATCATTACCAAATGTTTGGAATAAAAAAAAAATATCACATATCACAGTAAGGAGTCTTTGGCAAAATATTTCTAGTTGATTCCGCAAAAAAATTAAAGCCTACTCATGAAAATGTAGACAAAATGTGAATTTGCCTATAAAACTTGTTTATATAATTAACAGTTTTTATCATTATGTAAAATATGACGGGAAGGAATCTTTGTTAAGATATTTCTAATTGAATCTGCAAAAAGAAGCCTATTCGTAAAAATAGTAAAATGTGCATTTGTATGTATAAATTGTTTATATAATTAACAGTTTTTTCCACTACATAGAATATAAGAGTTGGGAATATTTGGTAAGACATTTTGAGTTGATTCTGCAAAAAGCAGCCTATTCATGAAAGAATGGTTCAAATATGCATTTGCTTATAAAAAATCTTTAATTGGTTAATAAACAGCATTTATTATTAACTAATTGTAAGCGCAATTTAAAATCTATCATATGTCATACAAAACGTATAAATTAAAAATAGCTAATCATTGTGAATTACAAAAAATGACTTTTGTTCATTACACAATAAATAATCTTTTTTCCTAATGTAACACACTAGACATAAAATATTTTGGCTTAGTCAGATTGAAATATCCGCAGTCACTCGTTATATCTGAAATATTTAAAGACGTTTAAAAAAAAACTATTAAAAACCGTTAAGAATTGTACTTTCGGTCTATTTTTGTGCCGAAAAAAGTGCTTTTTCCCTCTGTGTGGCAGTGAGCGCAATGCCTAGGCAGTCATCCGACTGACTAATTCTTCTAAAATTCTACGACGTACATATTCTAAGTTATTTCAATAGAATAATAATTCATTATTCAGTCACCTGCATCCACTTGTAAGTATGTGATGGTTCCAAGCTAATGAGCCAACTCTCGCAGCATGCCCATTCATTATACGTGCTCTTTTCATTTCGCTGCAGTCCCAAAGTTCAGTATTTCCTGAAGTAGTTCCAACTGCCAAATATGGCCCTTGTTGAATCCAAGCCACTGAACACACGTAATCATTACCTTCCAACTCAAAGAGTTGTTCGATTGTTCCCGTACCAGCATTCCATAAATAAACAGTTGAGCCTAATGCTACAGCTAAAATATTGGTTGGCGACCAGTCAACTAAATTTAAATCTAAAAATAAAATAAAAAGTAAATATTCCCTTTTTTATATGGTGTCCCTGATATTCTTGAGAATAGACTGGAGATTGATTCTCATTACATTAACGTATAAATTGGAACTCACAGTAGTCGTCGACTATTTCAGGAGCATCTAAAATGCGATCAGGTGCCTGTGGTATGTATCTTGTAGAAGCTTTAACGCTAGCTGGTGTTTTTGATTGACTGTAAACTACCCTTAAAGGGTTCTGATATCCTTCAGGTGGTGCCGGAGCTTTGTTTTGATAAGACAAAACTCTCATATTATTAATATCACCGCCGTGAAGATTTTCTCCAATAAGACGTTGCATTTCTTTTTTAGAAGGACTAATATTACTTTCTTTTTCTACATCTTGTTCTACGTATTGCTGCTGCAACTAAAAAACAAATCGAATTTTTAGTTTGTGTTTTGCAAAGTTGTATGATTTAGGTATTGTTTGTATTAAGAAAAATAAATAACCTTATAGTAGCCTAAATCGAAATTAGTTGTCGATCTCGAAGGAATAAATCTGTCTCCTCCACTTGGTGTTTTTGCTGGCGTTGTAGCACGACCTGTTAATGAAAAGGTATATTTTTGGCTTAAGGCGATCTTAAGGTACCACATTATGTCTGGCGTCTAAACTACCACTACCACCACCACTACTACTACTACTACTACTACTACTACTACTACTACTACTACTACTACTACTCCAAGTACCACCACAGTTGTCTGGTAGAGGGGAGGTGATACCCCTACTTGGCGCGTCCCCAGGTGGCGGATAGGGGAATGCTCGCTGGAAACAGAGGGTAGGGCCAAATAAAATACGCCCCGCGGACCAAACACACCAAGACCCCCAAGTCAAGGCGTGAGCAACCGTGCCGAGGACTGAGTGGCACCAGGGAGTGGTGTCACAAACGGTGCCTCTAGGATACCAGGTCGCCTCCTAGAGTATATAGACCTTACCTTCGCATGCGGGGCTCTGCGTAGGTGGACCTTTACTTCCATAGATACTCGTGGGATTATTATGACGACCATTACAGAAAAATTAAACCGAAGTGAAAGTGAGGAGCTGGATGATGAAGATGTGCCCCTAACAATGGAGCAAATTTTTGAGGATGCTAGAATGGGTGCCGGAGGTACTACTGAAAGTCTTAAGGAAGCACGTGCTATTTTTGAAGAGTGAAGTGGAGTGTTGGAGAGCATGAAACGCTTCTTTGACCAGACAAGCAATATGTTTAATGTGATTAAACATGATATAAAGAAGGCGCAGAGCTTAATGGAGAAGGGCATTACTGCACTGAATTGTGGCATAAGTGTTCATGAACTGATTGATGAGGACTTGGACAAAATCGAAGGGGCAATAGAGAGAACCTGCACGGAGAGAAGCTCCACAAAGGACACCAGCCACAACGCGACACAAACTGAAGGAGCCGTAGACTCCCGCTACCCATCACGGGAAAAGAGACAGTGAGTTCTCCTTGAGTCCCGTTGAGGCTGGCTGTTTCAAGCCGGTAAGCAAGAAGCTGAGGGTACAAAACGTTGCGAAGGTAGTGGCCTCGCCCCCAAAGAAAGCGGATATGGCAGCAGAACCTGCTGCCAGTAAGGTGAGGAAGAGTTTGCAGAAACGAGGTAGACCCGAGGCGGTTCTTATCAAGCCGGCCGAGAGTCAAAACTACGCAGAGGTGTTCAAGGGCCTCAAGCGGAATGTATGCCCTGACGCCCTTGGTGTTCAAATCAAGGGGGTTAGGGAAACACGAAACGGAGAGGTCCTCGTGGAATTAGGTCCCACAGGAAAGGGCAGAGCTGAACTGTCGGCAGCCATTTAAGAAGCGATTAGGGATAGGGGCAGCGTACGCGAACTTGTCCCCCGTGTGAAAGTCGAGATCTTAGATCTCGACACTACAACAGATGAGGAAGAAGTTAAAGCGGCCGTAAATAGTCACTTTAAGGATATATATGTCGGAGAGGTGAAGATCAGCCTCACGAAAGACCCTTCAGAGGTAATCTGAGGGCTTTCGTGGAGCTGAGAGAAGATCTGACGATGAGATTGCTACGCTCGGCACACCTGAAGGTGGGATGGGTGTCCTGCCGCGTGCAAAAGAAAGTGGAGAAGATGTAGTGCTATCGCTGCCTAGGCTTCGGCCATATGGCAGCTGGCTGTGAGGGCCCAGATAGAACAAATGTATGTTGGAGATGCGGCAAAGAGGGTCATAGGGCTGCGGCGTGTGAAAACTCGCCGCAGTGCTACCTTTGCGCCGAAAAGGAAGGAAAACCCCGGACAGACCATCGTCCGGGGACGATGAGGTGCTTGGCCTTTAGGGAGGCAGCTTCATTGAGAAAGCCTCCCGGTCGTCCAAGATAAAAGATATTGCCCAAACATGATGCTGAAAGCCGACGTGCCCGAAGTGCGGTACACCCGCACTACTAACAAGGAAGGTACCCGAGGTGTACCTCACCGATTTTCTTGAAATTGTGATATGTTGTAGAACATCAAAAAATATTCGACACGTATTTTTTATACGTG
>NC_046663.1:130573435-130599015 GCF_010883055.1 Belonocnema kinseyi
AATGCATAAATATGTGCTTTTCAATAACAAGTGTTACCCACTTTGCTCCAGTAAAAAATTACGAATTGTATTCGAGAAATTAAAAAAAATGTGTTTTTAGGGGTGAACTTCAAGGGTGAGTTTCACTACTACTACTACTATTACTACTACTAAACTGTTTCAGTAGTACATTTAAATTGAATCGTTAATGAACTTTGTTCCGCATCAGCATGGAGGCCGAGCCGAAGACGCGTTTTTTTACATGGTGATCCTCAGTAGGCCTAGTCCACTTCTCAATGAAGCATGCATTTTTTAAATAAATAAATTGATAACCATTTCCCACTAAACATGCAAAATGCAAAAAATAATTGTGCTTTGAAGACTGCATTTTTTTCATTTTAAAGTAAAGAATTTCAGGTGCATTTTACAAGACACAACTTTAGAGCTTTTTTATACAAGATACAATGAACAAAATTTGATTGATTTCATGAATGTACCTTTTTTTAATTTTTATTTAAAAATTGTATTATTTCTCAAATTTGTTAAATGCTATTTGTTCCTCGATGTTATCTTTAAATTCATGGATGTTTCCACATTATTCCCATTGCCTCTTGTACGAAAAATAATGCTCTAAACTTGACTCTTCTTAAAAATGCCCGAAATTCCTTACTTTTTAAAAACATTTTTCAGTTTACAAAGCACAATTCATTTTTTGCATCGACGTCTTTAGGCTTATTTACGTAGAACAATTTGAGCTTTTAAATGACTATTAACTGATTACGCTAGACTTTTTTTTCTGAGTTTTTAAGCTTCAAAGCCAGATGCCTACAAATTTCCCGCTAATAGTAAACAATATTATTCTTTAAAAATGAATGAAAATGGTTAGAAATTTCTGTAATCAATAAAAAAAGAAACCCGCATATTTCGTTGACAATAAGACTATATACATATTCGTCAAAAATGCTGCTTTAAAAATATGTCCCTAAACAAATTTTTGTGTGCAATTTTCCCCTTCCGGCCTTTTTGTATGATTATTTATTAAATTTATTTATTTAATAAAAATAATTATTTATTAAGACAATTACATACGTTACTTTGCACTGAAGTCACCCAAAAATTGTAACACTCTAATGATTTAATCTTAATTTAAATGTACCACTTAAACATATTATAGAAGCCGCCGGTTGAGAGTCATAGCGCCCCGCACAGCTTCGAGATCGAGTCCAGCGGGGAACAATAGAAAAAGGTCGCTCAGACGCCAGGTATGATGTGGTACCTTGAGATTGGCTTTATTTTATCAAAGCTCATTGACCAGAGCCTCAGTCTGGAAGTGGAGTGAGTTTATTTGATGCAATAAATCTCTTAGAATTGGATGGATACATTTTTTGGGTGGCTATCATTTTGGAATGTTTAAACCTTACATTTAAAAAGTAAGCAAAAGTATGTGCAAAATGTGGTAAAATTTTAGGTGAAGTCTTTAAAGGTTTAATATAAATGTTCAATGAGCATCTACCTACTATTAGTAGGGCAAGAACCCGATTTTCCAATCCGGTGTCCGCCTGCGGGAGCCACAGTTTACTTACACTTGCGAAGAAACGATTCAGACCGTTTGGATATAAAAATACCTAGCTCTTTGGTAAACCCTGCACTTAGTTTCTGCTGCCTACCAGAATTCTTTTACCTCAAGGCTCAAGAATATATCGTTCTATTTTCTGGAAGTCGCGAGAGAGAGAGAGAGAAGCAGCTCTTGTGCTCAACCTTCATTACACTCCTAGTCCCTCACCTTGACTCACGTCTCTCACGCTGTGCGTTCGGTAAGGATTAAAATTGAGCTAAATTTTGTAAAGTCACAGTCCCACTGATAACATGAATGCTGATTTTTAGTTGATGTTAGTGAGTGTCGAACAGGTAAAAATTTCAAATAATCGATCTTAAATTGTCGGTATACTAGTCCAAAAAATCTCTTTATTAATAGACCTTTCGCCCTTCGATAAAGTTAACAAGGACTATCTCCATCGAATGTATTTCACTGAAGAGGCCCTCCGTCGGAGGGCGAAACGTCTATTAATAAAGAGATTTGTTGTACAAGTATACCGACAACTTAATATCTTTTATTTGAGTGCTGATTTTTGATTGGCTATCAACCGTGCACAAAATCTTGCCAGATTTATCGCGCACATGGTTCGGGTATACGCAAAAAACTTTTCCCATGCATTGTGCGAATTGAGCTTTTCGTCTACTCTATACAGTCACGAAAAATCGAACGTTGCACGCAACCGTTTTAACAAATTATTGTGTTTGCCCCTAAGGACCTAGAGGCTTAGCTTTTGAATTATTTTTAATAAGCTCGTAATGCTTTTAAATAAATCTTACAAATTAGCTGGACAATATGAAAAACGAAGTTTGGCGTCGGTTTAAATAAAATAATAAGGTAATTTTTCATTCGAAAACCTGAGATTCAAATCTCTAAAAAGCGTAATCTTTTTGCGAGTACACAGAATGTCTCTGACATGTTCTGACATGTTGATGTTCTAGTATTTGAGTTATAAAATATTGAGGATGGACCAATCAGGAGCGCGGTATAAGCAGAAATGCGTACGCGAGCTCAGTCCAACTCTGAGTTATTGAAGCAAGCGTCGAGGTGGCGTTAGCAACGGGAAAACAACAGTATCTACACGTTCACAACTGTTAATACCGCGCTCCTGATTGCGCAGCTTAAATATTTTATAACTTAAAAACTAAGAAACTTTTGTTTGTAAATTTAATAGCTATAATTATTCTATTTTTAAATATAAGGGTGATTTGCAATTTGAAAGCAAACTTGATGTACCGTACACTTGAAGCAATATATAAACGAATTGGAAGAACTTACTGCTTTTGGTTCTTATTTAATAAATACTTTGGTCCATCTATATCCTGAATATCAGTGTTGTAGGGTGGAGGGGTCTAGCGATTTGAATTAAACTTTAGTGTTGGATAAGTGAAGTTGACGGTTAAAATGGTTTTCCAAAATTTTAAAAACTCAGGAAATTACAGGATTTGGAATTTTGATGCCTGAAATATTTGAAAACTCTATCTCCCAACTTGCTGATTGAATTTGAATGACTTTACAAATATAATTTATAATTTGTAAACCTATTTAATGCAATTGAAAAACAAAAAGAAATTTAAAAAAAGGCTTCAAGAAATAAAAGAAAAATTGATCTAATTTTTCGCTCAAAAGCATATTTATTATCTTTTTCATATAAATACTTGTATTCCTTACAATTTTCCACCTTAATAAAAAAAAATTGTTGATGAATATTCTGTAACTTTCGGACATATTTTTAGTGTGGCTACGCGATCTCATTATCCACGCCGCAAGAGCAGCAAAATTGAAAATTACTTTTAGAAGCCAACTTTTAACCAATTTTAGGTTTTGTTTTTCAGAAAAAATGAGAACTGTAATGAGTAATAGATTTTTGAATTGTTTAAAATTGTATGTTAATGTGATGCCTGCTAAGTTTATTTATAATTATACATTATACTCACTCAACATCAAAAAATTCTTCTTTCTTTCATTTACTGGGCATCCTAAACTTAGATGTTAGAAAACTTAGAATTTTGAGTGACGCAACTCCCAAACAATCCGCGTTACGTCAAAAAAGCGATCCCCGCTTGTACACTTGCGTGGTGAGCGCGAGCCAGTCCGCGTGACTCGAATAATGCCCCAACTCACCTACGTTGCGCCGCATAGTAGACCTTTTTTGAAATTTTGTCTTAAAATCGTAAACTTTAGATCGGAATGACCTAGAGAAATATATTTTGTTTATTAACCCTCATCACTTATACCTCTGAAAAATGACACATTACATACATGGGGTGAAATTGACCCCTAGCTGACTGAAACGTTGCCATACTGATTGTATGCATGGCTTCAACTTGAAAAAATTCACAGACGCTATTTAATATATAGAAATTAGAATCTGATTGTTTTTTTTTTAATGAAAATTATTTTGAGGTGTATAACAAAATTCTCAAAATCTTATTCAAATTTTAATCTAGAGTTGATGTTGGGTTCATTCTGGCTCCGTGTACGTGATGAGGGGTAAAGGCGAATCCTTTCCGAATATAAGATATACGCCCAGTTATAGCCAAGACCACAGTCATCGCCAACTGACCGATTTTTTTGGATTAAAATAAGGAATAAAGCTTAGAAAATGTATACAAATATCAATATTATGTAAGTTTCATCATTCATGCACTTTTTAACGTATATTTTAAACTTTTAGCTCCAAATGTTGTATGTAAAAAATTAGTATTTGAGGAAACTTATGACTAGAGCAGGAAAGTCTTAAAGTTCTTACGCTATGACAGAAGAAAGTAGGACTCAAATTTCGGTAAATACAGAAAGAAGGGACATCCACCTAGGAATCACCAATCAAAGTAACGATTCAAAAACTTGGAATTATTACGGTAAGGAAATCAAAGATTATGACAACAGCTTTTAACAACAGTCACAAAATAAGTTACATAAGCACATGTGTGAAAAGAAATTTTGTAACACGTTTGAAAATATAATTTTACATTAATAACCAATAATTATCTTATATTTTGAATTAAAAAATGAAATCAGGCTGACGAATAATGGGATGATTGGAACTACTCTCTATAATATTTTATTTTCAAAAACTAAGTAAGTATTTGGTTTAAGATAGACATTACTTATTAACCTTGAAAAATGTGAGTTTCTAAAAATATCAATTGGTTTTCATGATAATGATTTTGTAACGCTCAGCGACTATTACTTTTAATAGTAGTCACGTCTAGCAACTATTTTTATTATGTGAAAAGTTGTAGGTTCCAAAAGCTACGATCATGGTTCCTTAAAACAACCAATCCCGACGCCACCCGAACGTGTACGTTACGGTGGTCCAAAAATTAATGGTAAAATTTTTTGCCTTCTAGAGGGCAACGATCCCCCCCCCCCCCATTTTATTCCAAATCTGAAAAAAAAAATTCCTTAATTTTTTATTTTTTTATTTTAACAGGTGCCGGTTTTGACTTCAAGTTTCCTATGTAAAATTCATGGGAAAAATCACTTCTCTGAGTTTTTAGAATAATTTTGTTGGGTTTAAAAAAATGTGAAGGGAAAGCATCGGGGCCTGTGGAGAATTATCCAACGAAGGATTTCATCTATCTGTTATATGGGTTTGAAACTCCTAACACACCCCCACGAGCACCTTAAAACTACCCTTAAAACCAAAAATGCCGATTCTTCATGATATCGAGCTTTTGAACAGATTATTCTCGTTTTTTTTTTACTTTAAATTATTAATATTGATCTAGTGGAATATTTATTATTATCGTTTACTTAATTTTTTAATTATTAAAACAAATGAAATTTGTTAAATTTTTTTTAATTTGCCCCCCCCCCTAAATTTATTACTATTAGTTTCGTGGAATATTTTCAACATTGGTTCATTAGTTTGTATTATTTAAACAAATGGAATTTGTTTAAGCAATTTTTTTCTTAAAAATTATTACTATTGGTCTAGTGGAATATTTATTAACATTAGTTCATTAATTTTCAATTTTTTAAACAAATGGAATTTGTTTGAATAATTTTTTTTTTTTAAATTATGAATATTTCTTCAGTGCAATATTTATCAACATTGTTTGATTAATTTAAAACAAATTTCAATGAAATCTATTACTCAAGTATTACCAATAAATTAATTATTAATAATTAATTAATTATTACTGATAAATATCCCACTAGACCCGCAGTAATTAAAAAAAAGAAAATAAATTCTTTAAACAAATTCCATTTGTTTAAATCATTGAAAATGAATGAACTAATAATAATAACAATAATAATAATAATAATAATAATAATAGATCTTTATTATGTTCCACGAGATATGTACATTAGCTTACAGAAAGAGATAGGCCAGTGGACATAAAAGACATAGGGATAAAACGAATTTAAAAAAAAATGTGAACAAATTCTATTTGTTTAGACAATTAAAAATTAATGAACCAATGTTATTAAATATTTCACTAGACTAATAGTAATAACTCTAATGAAAAAAACAAACAAATTTTCGAGAAAAAACTATTTAAGCAAATTCCATTTGTTGAAACAATTAAAAATTAATTGAACCAATGTTAATAAATTTTCCACTAGACTAATAGTAATAATTTTAAGGGGAAAAACAAATGTTCGGAAAAAAACTATTTGAACAAATTCCATTTGTTTAAATAGTTAAAAATTAATTAACCAATGATAATCAATATTCTACTAGACCAATATTAATAAACATCAAGTCAAAACCGGCACCTGTTGAAATAAAAAAACCAAAAATTAGGGAATTTCTTTTCTCGGATTTGGTATAAAATAGGGAGGGGGGCGTTGCCCTCTAAAAAAAAGCGTTTTAAGCCACCCTAGTGTACGTCGCCCACTCCTGACTTTATATCCTAGAGGATAAGCAAGAACGGGAAATTTGTGCAAGAGACTTCGTACATCAACTATTTCTTAGAGTGCAGTCTCTAGCTGCGGATGATTTACGCGGCAGACGGAACCATTGAAGGTGAAGGTTTGACCTCTGGATACTTTTTTAGAGTTACCAACCTTTGTGCAATGTTAGGAGGGTCAGTGTTGACGGATCAGATGAAGTGATCCCAGAAGAACAGCCTTTGCATCTGGCTCGATATGGTTGAGACTGATACTGGCCAGCTGGGACTTTTTTGAGTTGGCTAAGAAATGAATCTTTCATACCTCCAAGACAGCCGATAATGAAACCCACAAGATGAATGTATCCTTGGTACAGTCTTCTCAGCTCGAAAAGAAGAACTTGATATTTCGCCCTTTTTTCTTCCTCCTTTGCCGTGATATTACCATCGGGTGGTGTTGAGAATTCAATCAAGTAAATTATCTCTTCTCTTCAGATCTTGGAGGGCGTATGACGAGACAGGCACACGATAGAAATGCCAAAGATGGTAATATAACATTTTTCGAGCCGCATTGTGTCTCTCTATGTACCCGAAGCGTGCATACTTTGAGCATCCACTGAGAACATGCCCAAGTGTTTCTAGCTCTCGCTTGCGAACTCGGCAGTTGGCATTGGCTACGGGTACATTCATTATGCGATCACGGTAAACTAAGGTGTCTATAACGCCGTCTTGACAGGCAAAAAGAAATCCCTCAGTCTTCGATTTTAATCCAGCATTATTATCATTATTATTTTCACTGAACTACTGCATTACGTATTGCAACTACACAACCGTTCAAAAGTTTGGATCCACATCTTTTTTGATGATTGAGTAAGTTCTCTTAATTTGAAGTATGTCAAAGCTAAAAAAAATCCTCTTTAAAGGATTAAATGCTCTAAAAATTATGTGGAAAATGAGCTAAGGATGAAGCCTATTTGTTTACTTTTCAAGTAGATATTGCAAGAACAGCGTATATTTCAATGTTTTCTTAAATTTTCGATAACTTCCTTAATAATCAATATTGTTTAACGTTCTTGGGCTTATTTTTAAGCTATTTTTCCACAGTATCATAAAAGCTTATGATTACAAATCTGATATGATACCGTCAAAAAATAGCTTCAAAGTGAACCCAAGAACATGGAAAAATATTGAATCTTACGGAAGTTATAGAAAGATTAAGAAAACATTGAAATATACACTGTTCTTGCAATATCTACTTTAAAAATAGACAGGTAGGCTACATCCTGGGCTCATATTCTACAGAATTTTTAGAGAATTTAATCCTCTAAAGAAATCAATTTTGAACTCTGACATATTTATAATTAAGAGGACTTAATCAATCATCAAAAAAGAGGTGGATCAAAACTTTTGAACGGTAGTTTAAGTAAACAGATGTATACAGATAAACTGTGTCACTAACACCTATTAACGAAATGCCTGCACTTGACCGTGCATCCCTTCAACCACCTGTATCCTAAAGGAAGCTGCAAATCTTCAATGTTTCGATGTCCGACCACACTAACACTACTATATTGAGTACAACTGGACTAATTTTCAGACACTAATAAAACTCTACCCACTAAAATGTTTTCAACCAATAAGAATCTCCCACACAAATCTAGCGACTAGCTCTATTCCACTTCAACAGGGATTTATACTACTTTTACAACTCCTCATGAGAACCAAAGGACCAAATTCAGTTATAAGTAGCAGATTTGACATCTCCAGTGAGTGTTAAAATACACAAAATAACGCGAAGCATCTTTAAAATAGTCCTACGACTCACAACGTTACCCGCCAGATCTACTTTAAAAAGGTTAAAACCTTGAAATAGTGTTCAAAATAATCTCCGTTACTAAGCCAGTCCATAAAACTTGAACCAATCTGAATTTCGAAATGGGACCTACCCTATAAAATTGTAATCAACGTGTCATCCAAAGCAACAAGAACAATCCCAGTTCGCAGTATCCACATCCGTGAAGATACCAATTGAATTCTGAATATATCGTAATTACCAATCCACAAAAGTACCAGTTCGCTTTGACCTAATTATTTTCCTGGAGTTTCTAATCGAATTGGGAAAAGTTCGCAATTACATACCAATCTAAAAAAATACCAGTTGGCTGTATCCAAATTATTATCGTGCAGTTACCAGTTGACATTGGAATACTTCAGAATTATCATAAGGATTACGCTGGTTATTTATTATCTTCTTAAAAGACAAAGGTTCCAAGCAATAACTATTTTGAAGGACGGAAATTACGAATTCAATAATGGACATTACACTTGTGTCATATTAACTCAGCAACCAACTATTAGTACCGGTAAGTCCCAAAAATCATTTGACTATCTTTTCCTTTCCTTCTTGTAAATTCAGATTCAATTGTCAATTGTAAATAAATTTCACAAAAACGGCCAAAACTTACTGTAATTTTTCCATTTAATAAATCGTTATTACATATTAGGGTTTAAAAAAAAAACTTGTTTTTATTTTGCGGCGGGTGTGTCGCGACAGTTTGTTTCTCTGGTGATCAGACTGGAATTTTTACAGCTTCTTCTGCACATTTGTGCTTATCGTCCGAACTGCCAGAATTATTATTATTAATATTAAACCCTTTTTTAAAAAATTTATGTCCAAAAAAAAGTTGCAAAATTTTCAAATCCGTCATTTTGTATTATTTTTTTCGGATTTTAATTTCTGCGTTCCCCACCATAATAGTCCAGACGCTATCCCCAGTCCTGTCGGATCTCATATTTCGCCAAAATATTTTGAATGATTCGTACGAATATTGATTGCACAATAGCAACTAATAGGCGAAAAAATGGAGAAAAAAAGTCTGTCTGCAATATCTTCAAAAATATTATCTAAAAGAGACATATTTTTGTAAGTTCTGAAAATAACAGCTAAAATACACACTTTTTATAATAAACACTATTTCTTTAAAGTTAATGATTTCCTGGAAAAATAGAGTTTTATTGGGTGAAATTCTGCGGTATGATAGTTCATTTTTAGTAAATTAAATTCATGTTAGAGACAATATTTTTGCTCAGATATATTGTTGCTGTTCCCACACACAAAGTTCCTGTGAAATTATGATGAAATTATTTAAATTTAAGTAACGACGCATGAATAATCAATTACGGGGTTTCAAATATTATCAACTTTCCAATAAAAAGTTAGAAATGTTTGAAATTTAGCATGATAATTCTCTGAAGTACCACTGAAACAATGATGTTAAAAAAAAATTGTTTATACAAAAATTGTAAACTGTAGAACAATCTAAATTCCAATTATTTATCTACAGTTCTATATGCAGTGGGAACTTGGCACGAAGCTTAAACAACCTTAGATATTATTTAAAATTGAGTCATGCAATTTAAATTTCTTAAGTTCTATTCATTTAATAGTTATCAACTTCCATTTTTTTAAGAATTCGACAATGGCCTCGATAAGTGACATTGTAAACTCGGTAACGCGCATTTGGCCGCCTGGTTCGGAGCCCATAGGCGTGGAAATGACTGAATTTTAAATAACATCTAAGATTGTTTAAGCTTCGTGCCAAGTTCCCACTGCATATAGAATAGAAGATTCTTCTACAGGTTACAATTTTTGTATGAACCATTTTTTCTTAACATCATTGTTTTAGTGGTACTTTAGAGAATTATCATGCTAAATTTCAAACATTTATAACTTTTTTTTGGAAAGTTGTTAGTATTTGAAACCCCGTAATTGATTATTCATGCGTCGTTATTTAAATTTAAACAATTTCATCATAATTTCACATTAACTTTATGTCTGGGAACAGCAACAATATATCTGAGCAAAAATATTGTCTCTAACATGAATTTAATTTAATAAAAATGACTTATCATTCCACAGAATTTCACCCAATAAAACTCTATTTTGCCAGGAAATCATTAACTTTAGAGAAATAGTGTTTATTATAAAAATTGTGTATTTTAGCTGTTATTTTATTTTCAGAACTTACAAAAATATGTCTCTTTTAGATGATATTTTTGAAGATATTGCAGACAGAATTCTTTTCAAATTTTTTCGCCCATTAGTTGTGTTTGAGATTCAAACTAGAAAATGATCCGACAGTGAAATTAGACGGGTAGGGTGATAAATAATGCCACGTTTTTATCTTTAAGTACAGTTTATTGTACCCATTTTCGACGTGAAGATGGATACCACCCCGCAGTTAGTATACAGTTAATCAGTGCAAAATGTGACACAGTTAGTAATTATTACTGATTAGTACAAAAAACACATAAGGAGGGATTACGTTCGTACAAGGAAGTGACTTGGACCGTGCATTGAGCAGTACTGACTGTTCGCCCATCCCTTAAGATACTCGGTCCCCCAAAAGATTGGACAGAATCATCAGGTCCGTACACGCTCCTAGATCACCCGCGTTCACGATACTTGAAAATAATAGAAGTGAACGATCTCCAACATTTCCGCCCACCTTCGTGATGGATTCGCGAATTACTTGGTTGGTAGAAACTGAATGGCAATAATAGGCATCGAATGGTACGCCCACCCTGATAAAGTCATCAAGCATGCATCCACCCTGTCATAAGGTTAAGATGGGTCAGCTTCCGTGGATTCTGAAACAGAAATAGGCAGTGAAAGAAATTTAACAACAAGCCTCTTCAAAAGACCAGTCGCCGTCCTTAGAGACACGGATCGAATTAGACCACCTGACCCCGGATGTACTTGAACTACCCGAGCCAGAGGCCACTTAGTAGGAGAGATCTTCTCCTGTACAATCAAAACTGATTCACCTATCTTGACTGGAGTGATTGGCTTCTGCCATTTAGGACGAGATTACAGCCCGTGAAGATATTCCGTCGACCATGTCTTCCAAAAGGTTTGGAATATTTGTGTCACGAGCTGCGAACGCTCCCTAGGTGACAGTTATACATCCAATATTGAAGGCTATGGTAAAGTATAAATCGACGAGCCGATGGGAAAGTGTCCAGGAGTCAGCGCTACCAAATCGCTGGGATCGTCCTTCAAAGACTGAATTGGCCAGGAATTAAGACAGGCCTCCACTTTTGCGAGAAAAGTGGACATTTCTTCGAAGGTTAGAGTAGTATCTCCAATAACACGGCACAGATGATGTTTTACAGGTCGTACAGCGGCTTTCCAGAATTCACCAAAGTGCAGAGCAGCGGGAGGATAAAATTTCCATGTTGTTTGGTTGTCGGCGATATAACGAGGAATCTTATCCGACTCAACTGAAGTTTCGGAAAATAGTTCGCGTAACTGTCGGTCAGCTCCCACGAAGTTTGTTCCATTATCACTGTAAAGAGTATGACTGATGTCTCGCCGAGCCGAAAACCTCTTATAGGCGGCGATAAAACCCTCAGCAGTATAATCCGAAACAATCTCCAAATGTACGGCTCGCGTAAGCCAGCCCAGCCGCTGCAAATGGCCGAATTGGTGGGGTGACTCTGAAAGATGGTAAAGGACTCATAACCTGATTACAAGGGTTTGCTCGATGTCTCGCGTAAATAACACATCGAGACAACACGCGCTTCACAGCCGTACGTCCAGAGAAACTCCAATATCTCCTCCTTCAGTAAAACAAAGTTAGTTGAGGACCGCCGTGTAAAATGAACTTATGTCCATTTGTGATAATCAAGGTCGTTAACGGTGAGTCCTTAGGCAAGATGTAAGGACATCTCTCCTCATAATCTAATACGGCAAGAGGCAGTCCACCACCCAACCTCAGTAGTCCATCAGAGTCCAAAAAAGGTAATATCTTCAATAATGGACTTGATTTCGACACAGGTAATTCTCTCCGTACCTTGATCACATACTCATAAAAGGCTTCTTGTTGAATGTGGCCGATCAACCTTTGTAGTGCCAATTTAAGATATGCCGTCGTCGCTTGACAAGGCGGCCGTTCGAACTGCTTCTTACGAATTCGATCAACGAACTGAAATCAGAGAGCAGTAATTCTAACCAACTTCGTAAGTGACGAATATTGAGTTAGGAGTCGCCAATGCGGTTTCTGAGCTACTATAGCAGAATGTACGATGATCCGTTCTTCTCTATTAGCAGCAGAGTCAATGATTCCAATAGACTTTGGCCAAAAAATGTCGGGTTTAGCCAACCAAACTGGTACTTGCCACGAAAGCAAATGATGCTCCAGTCTAGCGGGTCTGATGCCTCTCGATGCGCAATACGCATGATTATCTACTCCAGGAACATGGTACCAGGCTGCCTCCTGTAACGTGTGCTGAATCTCGTCTACTCTATTAGTAATATAGGTCTTCCATCGTAGAGGATGACCTTGAATCCAATCCAAAGTGTTTTCCGAATCGGCCCAAATATGTATCGGGATTGAGCCAGAGAGACTCAAGACCGATCGTACATGTGATATCAACCTTACCAGCAAGACAGCGGCACATAATTCGAGTCTAGGAATTGAGGTCGCCTTCAACCGCGCAACTTTCGTCTTGGCTGTGACGAGTGTCACACGAGTTAAGCTCGAAGGTGGTGTGACACGAAGGTATACCACGGCTCCTATTGCCTTTTCTGAACCTCTGCCCCTTGATCCAGTAGTATCAGAGTTCGATGTCGACTTCCATCTTAAGCTTCAGTGTCGACAAGAGCAGTAACCAGTAGGACATGTCTCTCCAGTCACATGGATTTTTGTGTATGGTTAACATTGGCAGAATCTGTAGAGTTAGGCAAAGAATTAGAGAAAGGTTCACTGAGGGAGTTCAGAGTGGAACAGTTGGTAGGTTGAAATGGAAGGGAGGCAATTTTTGAGGAACCAGGTTGAGATCTATTATCAGAGGGGGTGGATGCAGCATCGTATGGTGCATTCCATTGCAGGTCTGGCACCGCTTCACAGAGACAAATGCTCACTATGTGCTTTCCTAGACAGTTGTAACACAGAGTGTGCTTTCTACTAAGTTCTTTCCTCTGCTTGACATCTTTGTTTCGGAAATGTGGACAAAAATTATATAATGCTTACCTGTACACAAGGAACACGACAGTTATCTGATTGCAGCATTGTGAGTTTGAGTTGTCTCACCACCCCTCCTACTGTTTTGGAAGCGACTACTGTCCTTAGTAGAAGATGAGCCAATCGAAGTTGCAGCCATGTTCTCCACGGCTTCCAGCGTGCTAACCTTGCCTTTCAGAAATTTGTCGAGTGATTCAAAAGTAGGCTAGTTATCCGAAGGTCCCAGTTGGTCCTCCCAGGTCTTGCGAGTGGTTGCATCCAACCGCTAAGCTGTCATAGTCAATTAGACCGTCTCATTGATCCGTAGGTCGATTCAAGGAATTTAAAGTGCCGATGACCTCACGAGTGTCATTAAGTAAGGAACGGAGTTCAGTTGAGCTCTCCCTACTCATCGACTTTAATGAAAACATCTTAGTCAAATAGCTGTTAACTAAAGTCGAGCGTTGTCATATCTCTTGACTAGGGTCTGGCATGCCCTTCCGAAATTAACCTCAGTGGTCGGAATGCTGGCTATCAATCGAGCGGGTTCCCCAATTACACTCAGTTTCAGGTAGTGAATCTTTTGTACGTTTGGGAGTTTTGTATCCTTTCTCAACATGGAATCAAATAGATCACGAAAAGCTGGCCACTCCATATAAACTCCCGAGAACTTGGGTAGTTCCAATCGTGGAAACGTCTTTTGTATCTGAGTAACCGCAGGTACTACGGTCTCCTTTTGTTCAGTAGCAGCTGCGAAACTGTCCAAAAAGTCCAGCATGTAGGACTTTGACCCTAAGTATTTTTCCTAAAAAACTGTAAATTGCAGCAGTGAAACAAACAAGGAGTGAGAGACGTTCGAAAGAAAGAGGATGGATAATGTTCATAGTATGGTCAATATTAAACGTCTTTTGAAACCACTTAATGATCCTGTTTATGTGAATCAGGGTCCATGGTCGCCCCCGCTCTCCTCTCGATTCTTCACTCCCGAACTCGCCGTGCTCTTACCTCTGTCCCTCTTTCTGACGTCACACCATTCTCCAGTCTGCATCTGCTGTTTTAGCGAATGAAGCGATTCATATTGGAAATATCCACTTTTGAATTGAAAACGACGTCCTGATTCGTAGTCTTTTTCACTTAACTGCAACTTTTTCACTTCTGCAAGCACTTTTGTTTTTTGTTTTCACTTTCGCGATCCGGCTCGAAGGACCATAATGTTTGAGATTCAAACTAGCACATGATCCGACAGTGAAATTAGACGGGTAGCTTGATGAATAACGCTACGTTTTTATCTTTAAGTGAAGTTTATTGTACCCATTTTCAACGTGAAAATGGATACCCCACAGTTAGTATATAGTTAATCAGTGCAAAACGTGACACAGCAATTATTACTGATTAGTAGAAAAAACACATAAGGAGGGATTACGTTCGTACAAGGAAGTGACTTGGACCATTCATTGAGCAGTACTGACTGAACGTGACACAGTAATTATTACTGATTAGTAGAAAAAACACATAAGGAGGGACTACGTTCGTACAAGGAAGTAACTTGAACCGTTCATTGAGCAGTACTGACTGTTCGCCCACCCCTCCAGGTACTCGGTACCCCAAAATAATAGAAGCGAACGATCTCCAACAAGTTGCTATTGTGCAATAAATATTCGTCGGAGGGGAAATATTTTTGGACGTTTTTTATTCGACGTGCCATAAGCTAATAAAGTGCAAAAAAAATCGAAATACGTTTAATGGAAAAGCATTAATCGGGAGTAATTAAAAAATAGATTAATTGCGATTATTTCGAGAACGCACAATCTGCCGAATTCACGAATTTTTTTGTGTCAGAAGCTTAGAAATGGAGATATCATGTCAACCAGATTTCAACAGGGCTAACTACAGACAGGCCGTACCAGCCATATTTACGATGGAATTAAAATGTTAAAAAATAGAATAGAATTTGATGTAAATATTTATGCGTAAAAAGTTTGTTTTGATGAAATAATCACTAATATGAAAAAAAATTCTTAAAAAAAACATCAAAATTCCTGTACCAACCCCTTAAAATCCGATAGGCAGCACCAGCTGCTCTAGTCAAAGTTCCGCGAAAATTTAAATTGGATAAATAAAAAATTGTTTTTTTTTACTCTAACATGAAGATTTTGTTTCACCAATTAAAACAAAACTTTGACTTTGATCCAATCTCTAACTTGGGCACACGTTGTTCCCACACATTCTTCTGTGTTATTCACTAGACAACTCTGTATAATTAGGTTAAGTAGTATGATATAAAGAATGCTGAAACAATTTATTGTTGTTTAGTATTATAAGTCTCGGTTGCCGTATTAGGTTTAAGTTCTGTGAACTTTGGTAGTTGTTTTTAGTCCCTTAATAACTAATAGAATTATTCCTTCTTCCATTTTAATAAAATGAAAAATTCTGATATTAAATTGTCGCGAGTTTGGACGGATACAACCTATCAGGTTATTGCTTGGGTGAGTTGCTTATGGAAGGCCGAAGTCGAGAATAAGCTTCTGAGTTTTGGATTAAGGTTGTACTGCAGTCAGAGCCAAGTGATCAGAATTTGATAAAAATTAATGTACACGTAGTTCATGGTGCCTTAAGCCACCTTATCAAATTCTAAAAAAGTCATGTCGCTGCGTGTCGAGTAATGAGTTTTCAAAGTTGACTAGAAATACATGGGCTGTTATGGCAGCACGTGGATTTTTACTCCATTTCCTCCAAATTAATTATTCGTAGTAATAGGATCGACGTACAAATCAAGTATATTGTAAAGTATGACTTTGAGATATAGTAGGCGAAGTTTCAAAACGATGATGTCTGCAGAAGAAAAGATATACGGGATTAAATTGGCGAATTCACGAAATTCGGCAAAATTGTACTCGAGAATCATGGCAACGCTCATGGCTTACTCGCTCGCTGCTGTACCGATACAAGCAACGAGTCTGTGTGAGAATGAAGCAGTAAGCATAAGAGAAAAAGAGTCAGCGAAAGCGACGTTGCCAAGTATTGTGCGTATAATTGACGATATTTTAAAGAACGATATTTAACAATTTTATACATTTATATGGTCCGCGAATAGGCTTCATGAATTTATAACGCATTATCTTTATAAAATAATTTTAAAAACTAGCTTGAAATAAGAATTAAAAGCCGTTTAATTATGATCGCGTGCAGTTGGCAGCAAAATTGAAATGCAATGCTAAAGGATAGGGCACAGTTGTAACACAATGAAAGCACTAAATATCGCTGCAGTACAACCTTTCGTACTGAGAGAAACGCGGATGAACGCATGTATCGCAAAGTCCGTTACAATTTAAAATCTAAAGGGCAAAATGTTAGTTAGGATCAACATGATTAGTCGGTAACGAATGGCCACCATTTTACATCATCGGGGGTTTTTACATATGAGAGTTTCAACTGGAGCCGGGTCAACTGTGGCAATTCAGAAACCTAATTTTTTTATGTCCAAAACCATAAAGACCCCGTGCGGGAATTTTTCTGAATCCTTAGCTAGTGTTGGGTAACCACCTACTTTAGGGTTATTAGGGTCATTCCCGGATTTCCTCAGATCTCGGTTAGCAGGTCTACTTTTCGTTCGTTCTTATCACACTTTATTATCCGAAATAAGGAATTTCACAAAGAATCCTGATAGTCACCCGAATTGCACTGGTTAGTTATAGTATTTTCGGAGAATGGGCGCGTTTATTCCGAAACAACCCGACAACCCTCTCAAACTAACATTTCAATGCATCCATCCATCCCACCTTGGGGTTTAACCAATCGAATGGACATGGCCCAAATATTCTGGATGTGACCCGTATATGGAACCTCTTTTTTTAGCGGAATGAGCGGAGTTTGCATGTTGAAGTATTCATAAATGGTCATATGCAAAATGGCTATTTGACCCTGGCTAGTGCTGCAGTTATTTAGGTGGACGAGCGATAAAGAATTTCAGCTCATTGATCGATGGATTACCAGGTAGTTCGACCTAAGGTATATTTATCTAATAGAACATCAGAAGAAGTATTAGGAACAGCAAACGTTTAGCACAAGCATCGAATGAGAATTCATTTCACTCTAACTTTCGACTACAAAGTCATCTTAGGTCATGACTTCGCCAGATGATGTGATAGAGCAGAATAGATTTCAGCCACCAGATAAGGACACTAGCTTTGTAAGGTTAGAGAATAGTTTGCTACAGATCAGTAAGGTTAGAAATGCGGCATTATTTCTGATGTGACCCCACCTAAAAACTTTAAGTGGAAGCTTGGACTACAGCTCGCGCACCGTAAGCTTTGAATGCCTGTAACTATTATCTACTATAGGCAAATTACTTTTATATCAGGTCGTTAAATTTGTATTTTTACTCACTTTTCGATTAAAGAAAACAAAAAATTTCAAACTTAAAATTAGACCCAAATTTTTCAAAATTTAATAATTTTATTTCAACTTTGAACCATTTTCATTATTCTGTAAATAGTTTTAAAATGAACCTGATTTTATGTAATAAAATCCTCCAAAGGGAATTATGGGCCGAGGCTTGGTTCTCGAGTAATACAATAAAGTTTGAGGAGAGGTATCGCCGTAGTACGATGCATGCTACCATAACGAGCTAGAGGGTGAACCTCCTAGAGTATAATAACAAAATTTCGTTCAAATAAAGAAAAAATCTTGACTTCTTATTATACTCCTACTTTATTTCGAATATATTTTTACTCAAAGTGAATGAAAAATTACAAATTATAATTTGTTAATTTACTCGCAAACGAGACAGAGTGTACAATGTATAATGGTGAAGACCTACTTCAAAAATATGATTGATCTCAGAGATTGTTCTTGAAGCCGAAATTTTGAAGATAAGTGCATATGGTTGATGTAATTTTAGTTTTATTAAATTCAGATCTAGTATCTCCAATAAAAATATAACTGAAATTGTTTTATTATAGCTCCAAAAACTGATTTTAAACATAAATGTGTAAATCCTTTTCAGGAATAAAATCGTGTAAAATCAAAGGCACTAAGCCATGTATCGCCTGGTATAAAAAAGAAGTGTCCACAAATTGGAGAATATTCTATGATTTGTTTAAATTTCAGAAAAAGATTCAGTCAATTTGATGCACAGATACCTCGAAATGAAGTTAACCTAACTGAGAAGGATGAAGGACAAATAGATGCTAATGATAAGGACAAGCAGAAAAAATTGACAATGATTCAGACTTTTCATTATCACCAAATCACAAGGACGAATGAAAGGATAATTATAATGCAGCATGCGTTGAAGTTCTGACTCAAATAAAGGAAAGTCTTCGGAGACTACTGACCCCTCAGAAAAGATTTTGCTTCTAACTCTGGCACCTAAATCATGGGACTGCAGGAAGTTAATTAAAAAATTTATTACATCTGAACGGCAAGCTAAAAAAGCCAAGAAACTTGTGGCTTAAAAAGAAATCTTGACATTACCCGGCCCAAAATTGAGGAAAAAATTGCCAGTAGAAACTAAAATTTTAGTACAACATTTCTACGAAGATGATAATAGTCGCTTGATACCAGGTATGAAGGACTTCGTATCAGTAAAACAAGAAGGTGGATCCCGTAAACAAGTTCAAAACGATTGGCATTATGCAATCTTGCAGAATTATTTCAGAGTTTTCAAACTGAGCTTCCAGAAGTCAAAATGGGATTTTCTAAATTTGCACAGCTTAGACCGCGCCACTGCGTTCTGGCAGGTGAACGTGGCACGCATTCGGTTTTTGTTTGTTTCCATCACGAAAATGTTAACTTATAGTAATGTTGCATTCAATTGGTTTAGAACAGTTCACTGAAAACTGCGGCATCCTTTTAAAAGATTATCATGATTGTATCAAGTTAATTACTTGCAAAACTCCTTTAAAAGCCTGCTATTTGAACAAATGTGAATCTTGCCCCAAGTTAATCCCATTCAATTTAATGCAAAACAATTTCGTTGTGCAAAATGCTATCCAATCCCAAACCAAACTATCAGAGTCTAATCATTGAGCACTTGGAAGAATATTTTCCACCGAAAACATTTTTTTCTTTACTGATGAAGCAGGGTAGCATTTTAAAAACAAGTACAACTTTGCTAGCTTACTGCGTTCATTGGAAAACCAGATTCTCAATGCTTATGCTTTATTTGCATGGGAATGCGAAAGTCTCAAAGAAACAGTTGTACTGTTTAGTTCTAAGAAAAATCACACTGAGATGACATAAAACTTCAAGGCAGATTTAATGAAGCGATTGTGATTCCCGGCACAAAAAATATCATGCTTTTCTTACAAACAACGAAGGCCAAATCATTGAAAAAAGAACTGGAATTTCTATTGATTTTTCAGAATACCGAGGATGCCTCCTACGAGGATGCCTCCACTCCGGTTTTGTTCTGCAACTCGAGAAACAAGCCTCCGCCCGCAATTCCCTTTAGAGAGATTTTAGTACATAAAATAAGGTCCTTTTTAAGCCTATTCATAGAAAAATAAAAATGGTCCAAAGTTGAAATCAATTATTTTATTGTTTATGTTGAAAAATTTTTGTCAAATTATGAGTTTGAAATTTTTGGTCCAAGCTTTTACCTTCACGCATACGCAAACTAATTGTTCGATGTACCTTAAATTTGGTATGGGACATCTTGTTAAATAGGACAATAAATTTACCCAATATAAACCCGATCTAAAAACCTAAAATTTATATGTGAGGCGGCTTCAGAAATAATGTCCCAAATTTAAGTTTTGATACATTGCCCTCTTAATGTATTAAGAGTGCGCAAGTAAGTCTAGATTCTTTGCCGCGTTACTCTTGCGCCAATAACGAATCAATTTATACCTCAATTAAGTTTGAGGGTCTGAAGGAATTATTAACTGATCAGTCGGAAGTTTTGGAAAAGCTCCTAGACAGGAAGATTCCCCCCATGTCGGAAAAACTACCCGCTACTCATGTAGCGTCACATGTGATTGAAGTAGAATTTCATTTTCTAATTAGGCAGAATTTTCGAAGGTACTCTCCTCGGGTGTTAAAAGCTATTAGGAGTTCCGCTGAAAAATTGGAAATGGAAGGTTTGATTGAATCGTCGGATAGTGGGTGGTGTAATCCAGTCGTGATGGCTAAAAAGTCTCAACATGAATTTAGACTGTGCATTAATTTTAGAAGACTGAATAGCGGAGAGTAATCAGAACAAACTACAGTCTTTTCTTGGCGACGACTTGGCACCGTCTCGGACCACTGTCCAAACCTGCCAACCCTAATCAGACGGGAAGAAGGTTTTATAAAACTAACGGATAAACCCACTACCCAAATTAGTACCGGCGAATTCTTTGGGGCAGACTGGGTCCTTTCCTCCATGGAAACCCACTATCTCAAGTGGCACTGGAAGGAAAGAGGCTCTGTCGCCCGATTGGCTCGCCAACCTCCCGTGTAAGACCACTTTCGCTGAGTGTTCTAGGACCATCCTACGGGGATAGGACGACCTGGGAATCACTTCTCGTCGCCCATGGACCCGGCTCTCCTGGTAGTTCTGCGAAAGGAAAAGAAAGTTGCTCGTCGGGAGGATCCCCCTCCCCCCTCCCCGGGAAATCCACTACTCCCAAGTAGTATTGTGCTACGCGAGGAATCCGGCAGACTGGTCAATTCTTCTCTCCCGCCACCTGGTCCGGCTACTTCCAGAGACTTCGAGGGGAAGGGTGGTCCCATTTGGCATGGCTACTACCCCTCTACATGGAAAACCACTACACCAATTGTAAATGGACGAGGAGTGAGCTCTCTTCGGTCAGGTGATCCACCTACCCCACCTGTGAACTCGGGTTCATTGGGAGTCTTACGTGGGGGGATGACTTCTGTTGGCCAAGCATCCCATCCTCAACATGGAAACCCACTACTGCAAGTGGCATTGAAGGAGGATTTCAATTTACCCGATCCACGGATCGACGTTCACCGCTTGCGGTGACCTTGTCCCCGAGTAGCCCAGGGAGCAGAGATTTTGGAAGGGGCTGGCCTTCTCCTCTGATTGGCCCGGTTGTGTGGGTGAACGGTGAAGGGATAGGCAGCTTTTCTCCAAGTCAGACTGGGATGGTCCGACGCGAATTACTAAGCCCGAAACTGTGTTCTCCTGCAGCAAGATTTTGCTACCGAAGGGAACAGTGGAAGCTCCTCCACCAACTCCGTGAGGGAGAGTATTTTAACTGCCACTATTCGGGCCATAATTACAACAGGTGTCCATTTATTGAGCAGTTTTTTGTTTTGGTTATGGTAAACCGGAAATGAAACTCACTAGTTGCTTCATCGATACTTTATGTTGGCAAAACTGAAGAAAAAAAAACGGTTTACCGATTCCTATAATATTTGCGCAACTTACAACCATTTATTTAATAAAAAGTAGTTTAATTCCTGTCGGGTTTGAATTTATTTTTCCTCAGAAGTACTACAAGGAGACCGCATGCCTATAGCGAGGTTGGTGGAAAAAAGCCCAAAAGCGCAATCGACTATCCTTAAATTTTCATGTCTTTCCAGATGATAGCGCAACGTGCGGAAACTCTAGGAACTACGAAAACATGTAATGTGAATTGTGAACCAGTATAAACATAACCTATTAATGCCGTTGTGCAATTGAAAACTGTTTGTTTTTAGTGGAAAAAAATTTTTGTGCAAAGTGTAAGTGCTAAACCCCTAAATAATTAGTGATACAATAATGTCGCGTTGTTTTTGTAAGGGCTGTGATTCGGGTAGTAAGCCACAAAAAGAGAGAGGTATTAGACGCAAAATCCTCAATATCTAAACTTGCGTTCTGTTTTTTTTATATTACTCCTCTTGTTTTAATGGCATTATTCACATAATTATATAAATTTTACAAGCATTATCACTGCGTGCGTGAAACCAACTGACACTTGACATAACCAAACTTAACCTACAAACACACTCAATACTCCATATCAGACAATTTCTCATTTTAAATTTTCACTGAAGGGGCGCTCTAATCTGGGAAGGCATACAACTCTGAGAACATGCCATCGCGAACTGGCACCAATCGAAATACATGGCTTGCGGTCTCCTTGTAGTACTTCGTGGTTAAAATATATATGACGTACAAAAAAGAAAATGAAATGCGCACCAAATGGCAAAAGGTCGTTCTGGCGTCTCCTGAACTCATCGCTTGCCACTACTTACACTCGCTAGATCCGAATGATCCAAATGAACGTTATTAAGTATATGCTTTCGTATACTTAACGCCCTAAGTAAAGGTATCACCTGACGTAAACTTACTATGTTCCACGCCGATCGAATCATTTCCATAATTGGAAGTAGTAATTTCACAGTCGACTGCAAATAGAACAACCTCCATTTTATTTTTACATTGTCACCTAAAGTGAAATCACATTAGATGGCGAAAAGTAATATATTTAACATGAAAAAAGTTACCGCGAGTTTATTTTAGTACCCGCATTGAATTTCTCTCGTCTAAATTTTCAGTTTATATTTTATTTTTTACAATGACGACCTCACAACAAACAAATTTTACAAAAAATTCTGCTCTTCATTAAGCTCTACATGCTCATTTTCAAATTTTTTATTCGAGTTTCAGATACTTTATCGCGTCACTTTATCTCGCATGGGACGCAAGGAATGCACAGCCGAGCCTCTCTTCGGCTATTACAGCCGGGGCCTCAATTAGTAGATTCATCATATATTAAAAACATAGTTCTCTATGTATAGATAAAGATTTAAACAAAATATTTGATAACACATTTTAGTCTAAATAATACTTTTCACTCAGAATCATGGCAAGTCAAATTTCTACTCCAATTAATTCAGCTAAGAAAACAATATCCTGAAATTTTTAGTTTCTCAAAGTATAAGACAATTTTTGTTATGTAAAAAATTTTTAAAGAATAACACTTAATTTATTTTGAGGTACAATAAAATTTGTGACTAAAAATGTTTTTTGGATTAAAATTAGAAGATTCTTGTATGGAAAGTAACATTTATTTGAAACAAGACATCATTTTTTTCTGTCAAATTTTGTCCCAATTTTTGTCAAGAATGATGATAAAAACTTTTTTAAGAAAGTTAAAGTTTTATATTTCCAAGGAAATTTTAGATTGTTACACGATTTGCTTTCAGTTTATAAACTCTATACAGACAAATCCCATAAGAATTTATAAAAACTTCAAGAGAATAAATTGGACATTTCCAGTTCCTTTGAATACCTTTGAACTTTTTTAAATTTGTAAAAAAAGTTGATACTTAAGTACTGATTTGTCTTATAAACAGAACTTTAGCGGGGCTTTATTCGGTATCTGTAAAACTTAGTAAAATCTCTCAGGCCAACCATGGACAAAGGGCATCTGGCAAGAAAAAAAAAACAATCTAAATTAGACGTGCACAAACATTCGATTCGATTTCGAACCTACATTGTACGTACTTCGACTGTCGAAAAACCGAATTCGATCCGTGCCACGTTTGGATCAAGTTTTTCGATTCAATTGGCTCGACGCTCGAATGTCCAAAACAGAAATTCGACGCGTGCTACCGTCGGTTCGAATTTATCGATTCGATCGATCCGTCGATCGAATGTCGAAAATCCGACATTCGATGCGTACCACGATCGGATCGGTTTTTACCACTCGATCGGCCCCAAGCCATATCAACTCAATGGGAGAAATATGAAGAGGCACAGCGTCAACAGTTGGCCGCAACTTGAACTAAAAGTATCAATGTGTGACGTATGTGTGCCATATATCAATTGTATATATGGGAATCATTTCAAAAATGAATATATTTATTAATAATATAATAATAATATAATAAATTACTTTCAATATAACTTTATACATTTTTCACTTTATGCATTCATTTTATTGTTCATCATATTCAATTTTAAGATTCAAAACATATTTACAATTCATATAATAGCACACACGTAAAATAATTAAATGCAAATGTATTCAAATTAGCGTCAATATCACGGGCTACCTCAACCGGAACATCTGTAGGAAGATCATTCACTTCTTTTTCAGGGAACAACATGGAAGGCACTATTTTTGTTTTAAAAAAATTTCGCGGACCGCGTGAAAATCCTTCGCCCGAAAACGCAGAAAGCATACTCGATAAACGCTTTTATGGATTTCTCTGTAGGTTATTTTCATCAAGAGAACCTCTGTTTGTTTAAGTTTATAGTCATCGATTCTCTTTTGAAAATAAAATATATACTTTGGCACCTTTTGACACTTTGAATTTTCAAACCTTCAAATTCAATCCCCTGTGCCGACCCGCAGCGCCACCAGTTGGCCGCAACTTGTACTATGCCTGAAATAATAATCATAATTCTTCATATTTGCCTATTAGAGTTGAGAGGGCCTGATCGGCCCGTCGATTGAATGTCGAAAATCCAATATGCGACTGACAAAAGGCATTTTAACTTTCTAATTCATAATTATGATTCTAAAAATCTACACCGATGCATATAGAATGCAGATCAAAGGTCCAGAGAGACGTGAAGACAATACTGTGCATATCTGCTGGTTAATATTACGCGACCTATATATAGTCCAACAATAAACATAAACGTGTCATCAATTTTTAATTTATACTTAAAAAGTTGTTCTGTGATTACATAGTAAGTAGTAATCGTAATTTAGATATTATTTATGTTAAAATCTGTAGAATGTTTTTTACATACTTTGCAGGTGATAATATTTATTGTCTTCTTTAATATTATCAATCCAAAACTATAAAGGGGAGGATCGCTACTGAAGGTTCGCCCAATATTGTGTTATTACTTATTAACCCTAGCTTCATTTAAATTTTTTTCGTGAAATAAAAGGTTTGAAAACATTTGTGTTCTAAATTTCTGGCTTTTGGATTAATATTTTGGGAATGATAAATTTCACTTCATATAAAATATATGTACCTCAAATTTTCAATAAGTAGTATGGTATTGAATTGAAACTTTAATTAACTGTATCCTATAAAATATTTGTACAAAATTTGGAAAAGAAAATTGAAACCAATTTTAACTGATTTTACTTCTTTTAACTAAAACTTACAGTCTGTCAAGTTAAAGCGTGGGTGGCTTTACTCGCAGTCGGTAAGGTGTATCGACATGATTTTGGTGTCAAAATATTAAGAAGACCTCCCTCTTTC
>NC_046663.1:130599115-130609746 GCF_010883055.1 Belonocnema kinseyi
ACTATAAGAACTCATCTTCGTGCAAATGACGTAAAGTTTCGCCCTACAATGAAAAAACCATTGCTTGGTGAAAAGCACATCGAAAAGCGACTTGCGTGGGCAAAGGAAAATGTTGATCGAGATTGGGACGAGGTAATATTCACCGACGAGGCTTCTGTTTGTGGTTACGTGACGTCATCACATGTCTGGACACATTCAACCTCAAGATTAGTGCAGCGGACTGTAAAACATCCGATAAAAGTGCATCTCTGGGGTTGTTTCTCGAAACATGGGTTTGGGAGATTGCACCTACATATACGGAACTCATTTTTTGTAACGTGGTAACAAGATGAGAATTGAAAGCAAACTGAATGTTAAATCAAAAAGCATGAAAGAGGGAGCTCTTCTTAATATTTTGACACCAAAATCATGTCGATACACCTTACCGACTGCGAGTAAAGCCACCCACGCTTTAACTTGACAGACTGTATTTACACATGGAATTTTGCTTTTGATTACATTTGTTTGGAAACCTACAAACAATTTTAAAATAATTTATTATCATAAATTATAATATTATTTTTAAACTTCTTAATATAATATAAATATTAAAAATTCGAAAAATTTTGTTTTTCAATCAGTCGCCTAGAAAGTCGAACTTGTTAGTATTTGGTCTTACCATTCATATCCTTATATTAGGTTTGTAATGAAGTTAAATAAAATTTTTAAATTATAATTTCCAAGGTATTTAATTTCAACTTGAAATTCAAAAGTTCAAACTGTAAAGCTGAAGATTTCTTCATTTCAAGTATTACAAAATAAACGAATAAATAAATCCAAAAATGCACGCACGTTGAATCGAAAATACTATATTTGATCCGACAAAATGCACACGTCTAATCTAAATCTGTTCTTCCATCACCGATAAATTGTAACGACTAATTATCAAATACGGGCTTTGCCAAAAAAACTATCAAAAAGTAAAAAAAAAAAAAGATAGAACTTTGAAGCCGGAATTTAGCACAAGATTCTATAAAAGTACACTTAATATTTGCAGCTTTGTTAGAATCCGACATTAAAACGTTTGTGAAAAACCGGTTTTTTTTTAGAAAGAAAATATAAAATCACTGCATTCCCTGCTCAACTATGTCACCTTTTATAATCAGACAGGCGACTTCTTATGGAACTTGGAGTGTGTTCATTTTTTGTAAATAACAAAAAAGGATTTCCTTCACTATCTCTTCGATCCATTCCCCTTTTAAATATTTTCAGAACTCGCAAAATCCATTTTCCAAATTTATTCTTAAATTATTAACTACAATACGATTACTACTTTGATTGCTAGAGTTTGCCTTCGATTTAAAAATCATGCATAAATCATTCATTAAATCTAATTTAGTTGTCGATTTTATGTCGCTCTTACATATAAAAGAAAAAGTTAACGTGCTGCTAAACACTTTAAACACTAAACCATGACATACTAGGTGACTTTTTTATTCCTTTTGATGGCGTTTTCTTGGAACGGAGTTCGGACCGTTTAGTTGGTGTTTTTCCAATACTAGAATTGGCAATTGAAGCATTTACCAATTTTCGAGAAGTGTTTAAACTTAAATTGGAACTGGTACTGAAACAAACAAAAATAAAATAAAATTAATATGTATGTAGAAAATATATTTTAAAACATAATAATGAATGGTTTTTATTTTTCAAATATACAGAGGTTCAGTACTAATATCCTCTGAATGTTTGAGTACACAGAGATTTTCCAGAAATTTCATACGGCTGTACATAGTTGTAAGTACACTCGCACTCCAAAAGTAGGACAACTGTGCGTATACCGAAAAGCGCGGATCTATTTGAAATCAATGAATAAAAGAAATAATGATATAGATAAATATTTGAAGCAAATTTTCACTTTTACGAAATAAATTAAATTGAAGTTAAGAAATAGCTCATTTCTTTCAATATTATTATTATCATAGGATTATAGAATTCTTAGATTGATCTAAAATTATCGTGTTATTTACTTAAAAAACACGTTCGTTTCGCAACACTGCTCCGTCCTATGTTGCTGATCAATCTCTCTAGCAATCACAGAAAGTGAAGAGCCTCACAAAGTCGTCATGTGAGGTTCCCCACTTGGGTCCCTTAGTATCCAAGCTCTTTTTTCAGGCGTCTTTCACTCTACTGACACTCTTTTAATCAACTGTTTTTTTATGCAACCTCTCTTATTTCTGTGGGCTTTTATGTCCCATCTAACTAGGGTCTCATTCACACATTCTAGCCATTCTTTCCGCGGTTTGCCTCTGGGTACGCTACCATTTACTTTACCTTGATACATTTGTTTCGCTAGTCATTCATCTGGCATTCTCTCAACATGTTCGAACTATCCTAACCGATTCCTTTCCCATGTGTCAACTAGTGTTTCTTCTACACCACAATCTTTGAGAATGATCTCGTTACTCACTTTGTCCATCAGACTCTTCCCGCATATTATGCGCAGGAATTTCATGTCAATCGCGTTAATTTTACTCTAATATTTTTCATGATAGGTCAATGTCTCACTACCGTATAGTACTTATTATTAATGTAATATTACAAGTTTTTACTTTCGAATTTTAAATAGACCCGCACTGTTCGGTACATGCACAGTTTGAAAAGGTCGCGGCCTTGAGATTCAGACACGCGCGAGTGTGTGCTGCCTTGAATTCGAGGTGCGCGTGCGCGTAGTAGGTCTGCGTGCGTTTTCAAGCATTACCCCCGAAAACTAAACATTGCAGGAGTGGGAGCTCCTTTCACGGTCCTATCGCCCCAAGAGCATATCTCCATGTACTATCCGACGATGCACGAGTTTAAACCCGCGCTCGTCCCAATTAACGAATGTCGATCTAGCTGATCCGACTTTGAATTTGTAGCAAAAACATTATAAACTTTTATCAAAAATATTAATTTTTCAAAGAAGAAGAACAATTTTCTACCAAAAAGACGAATTGCCTAGTAAAAAAAAAATACATTTTTTACCTGAAAATTATAGTTTATACTTAAGTTTTCAGTTGAAAAAGTTAAATTTTTATAGAAAGAAAACAACAAAAAAACGAATTTTCAAGCAAATACGAGAGCAATTTTCAATAAAATTGATAAATTTTCAACTAAAAAATATAAGGTTTCAATCAAAAATTAAATTGTTAATTTTCAGTAAAAAATATGATTATTGGATTTTCAATTAGAAACGATACATTTTTATCAAAAAGTAGAACAGTTACATTTTTAGTTAAAAAAATAAATTAAAAAATATATATATACAACAAAATAGTTGCATTTTCAAACAAAGAAATGAGTTTAAAAACATAAAGAATAATATTCTTTAAAAAAAACTAATACTCAACAAGTTACATGAATTTTCAACCACATAGTTGAATTTTCAACTACAAAAGATGTTTTTTGGAGAAGTGAAATGCAATTTTCACAAAACGTTGGCCAAATTCGTAATTTTGTACACGATTGGAACCCGAAATAAGGTAGATACACCGGTAATTGTTACTGCATTAGTTATCGTCAAATGGCCGCGTATTTTTCGTATAAAAAGAGTCGCGCTTGCCGCGTGTGATAATAATTGTGATTTTACATAAGTTTAAACATCCTTTTATCAAATTAGTGTTTTTTTCGGTTTAATACTTTTTACGTGCCTAATGATAACTAACGTATTTTCATAATTTAAATTTTAATCGTGACTAAAAATTGACTCCAATCGAATATCATGTTAAGTGATCAAAATTAAGTTTTTCTATATCTGCTTTAATCGGTTAAGCCCTTTGTGAAAATAAAAATTGTGTTTTAAATACAATTACAAGCATTATTAACAGAAAAAAAATAAGTTTTAACAGAATTTTTAACAAGAACCAAATTAATTTTCAACAAAACAGTTTTGGTTTACATTTTTTGTTGCATTTTTTTTTCTTTTGTCAATACTTAATTTTTTTAAATAAAAACTTAAGTATTAACTACAATTTTCAGTTAAAAAGTGCATTTTTTAGTTGAAAATTTGTCTTTTTGGTATAAGATTTTTCTTCGTGTTTGAAAATTGATATTTTGGATAAAAATTTTAATATTTTCCTAAAATACGTTTCTCTCTTTAAATTATTTTTAGAGCTGAAAATTAATCTATTCCATGCTTAAAAAATTCTCTTTTTTAGTTGACAAATTCAACTATCTGGATAGAAATTCATGTATTTTTTTGGAAATTCGATTTTTTTTAATTATGTTTTTTACTGGAAATGTTACTATGGCATTCCTGGTTGAAAATTCACATATTTTATGGAAAATTTGTTGTTCTTTGTTTTTTGTTTTTGAAAATAAATTTTGTAGAAATTTTATATTTTTTAGAAAACTGTTCATTTGAAAATTAATAGATTTGGTTAAAATGTAAATATTTGATGAAAGCTTAGCTTTTTTATTTTTTTCACTGAAACTGTAATAATTCCATTTTTAGTAAAAAATTTATCTTTTTAGTTAAATATTATTCTTTTCGTTTGTGAATTCACTTCTTTGTTTAAAAATTAAATTATTCTGTTTTAAATCCAGTTGTTTTTTTGTTTGTTTAGAATTTATTTTTTGAATTAAAAATACAAATTCATCCATTAATTGAAATTAAAATTTATCTATTTTTACTACAAAATAATGGTTTCATTGACAATTCAACTATTTTGCTCAAAAATTTTATTGTTTTACAGTTGAAAAAAATTTTTTATCTATAAATTTAACTGTACCATTTTTGGTTGAAAATTTAACTTTTCTAAGTGAAAATTTCTTTATTTTTTCGTTGAAGATTGAAGTGTTTTGTTTAGTTGAAAAATTGTTTTTTGTTTCCTTATATGTTTTGGTATGCTCTTCAAGAATCAATGTTCAAAATTGAGTTTTGTCCAGTGCAAAATCCAATATGGTGCCAAATTTGTAGAAAAGTACCAAAAAATCGGAAATTTTTTTATCATATTTTTTTCGAGCCGAAAGAATATTGGGAATCGAACCTAACTATAATCAACGCTTATCGGAATAGCTGATATGCTAAAAAAAACTTGTGTCACCGATCTCAAATAGACATACCCTGCGGACAATGGAGGGTCGAATATGGCAGATCCAGTAGGGCGAACATGAAATTCTGAAAAATCTAAGATTTTCTCACAACTCTGTACTCGGAGGTTTTCGAAGTCGCTAATTATGCATTTGACATCGAATTTTTGGAATTAAAAATGTCGGACCCAATATGGCGGACATAAAATTTTGGAAACTATGCGATGCTTCCGTTTCCAGTACCGATAGAGGATACACGGTGTTTTTCGAGTGCGAACATTTTTTGCTGAGGAGAAGTGAAAAGTTGAGTGAGTACGGTGAGGGTATGGTGAGTAAGGATGCTGGGATGAAAGTGCAAGTGTGAATGAAGGGATTAATGGAAAGTGAAAATTTAAACGGAAAATACAAAAGTTGACGAAAGTTGATTTTGTGGTTAGGTTCGCTTGAGTGATATACTGGGTTTCTTGGCAGTAAGTAGGGGTTCGAAGGGTGAGAAGGGATAAGGAGTTAAATAGACATAAATTGTCAAAAAGAAATCAGTGTAGGACGGAGAGTTTTTGGAGAAGGGGAGGTAAGGCTAAAGGTCAGTTAACAGGGTAGAGTCATGTCAGTTATGCGCAGTCCACAACGTGATTTCGGAAGGAGGCAGATCGAGTTAAGTGAGAAGAGTGAAACAAATAGGGATAGCTACAGCAAAGAGAGAGAAGGTAGAAGAGTAGATGAGGCAAGCAGTGAGGGAAGTGCAAATGAAACGTTCACTACGCCTTTGCATCCCGTGCCAACGGCAGAATCAAGACGAGGACGGGGGCATAGGCACGGGAGGCCCACTAATTTAGAAAGGCTTGGATCGAAATTGGGAACCGCGGGTTCGCGAGATTTGTTGCATATGTGGCAACAGTCGGTAAGCGCGATTAGCAGCGAGAGCATAAATAGCGAAGGGGAAGAAACGGGAGATGATAAAAGGAAAAGAGAGCAGGTGGGCGAAGAGGCGGAGAGAGGCAATGACTTACAAAAGGTTAAGAAAAAAAAGAACGCCGGAGAGAAATAGGGATGAAGGGAATATGTTTGTAAAGTTAGAAGCCCTGATAAAAGGATTTAATGAGGAGACTTCACGAAGATTAGATGACACATGCGGAAAACTGACTGATATGAAGGAACAAGGGGAAGATGTAAAAGACGAGGTAAGAAAAGTGAAACAAAAGTGGGAAGAATGGGATCAATTATTGACAGGAGAGAAAGAAAAGGTGTGGAATAAATGGAAAGTGGACAGTCGAAAGGCAGAGGAGAGATTAGGAAGGTGATGAGAGACATCGACGCGAAAGTCAGAGTAGAAGGGATAAGAAGACTAGGAGGGAATAGAGAGAGCAGAGAATGTATGTTTTTAGTGAACTTGGGGACTGAGCAGGACAAATATGAAGCTATGGAGAAAAAGAAGTTGTTGAAAGGAAGAAATGAAAGAATCGAAGAAGATCTAACGTGACGGGAAAGGAGAAGAAAGTGGCTAATCGAGCGAAAGGTATGGACTGAGAGTTGTAAAGGTAATAGGGTAAGAATTGGCAGAGATAGGATATGGGTTAACGGAAAGATATGGATTTGAGACGAAGAAGTAGAAGAACTGAGGGAGGGTAGGAAACGGATAGCGAATGAAGGGGACAAAGAGCATGGAAGGGGGATTGCAAGAGTCGCGCGGGGGGGGGGGGGGGGGGGGGGGGGGGGGTTTCAAACGGCAAGAGAATCTGAATGAAAGGAATAAAGGAGATAAGCACAAAAAGAGCGACGTGCAAGTAGCATTCTGGAACGTGTCAGGACTAAAAACCAGGATAAAGAATTTTGGGGAGAAGGGCAGAAATGAGATGTGATAATGATGAGGGAGACGTGGGTGGATGAAAAAGAGTGGAAATGTTTGAAAGGAATATTACCGAAAGCATATGAGTGGAAGATGCAAGCAGTATGAAAGGAGCACGTGAAAGGGAGAGGAATGGGTGGTATGGTGTCAGGGGTAAGAATTGAACTGGTGGCAGAGGAAGAAAAGAGAGAGTATATAGAAGAAAAGGATGCAACAATGGTTAGAAGAATAAAATTAGGAAAAGTTATTGTGGATGTAGTATGCATGTACAGAAGAAGAGGAGAAAAGGGAGGGTGGAGAACAATTAGGAAATCCACAGAGAAAGAGGAGAGGCTAGTCCTAACAGGAGGGAATTTGAATGCATGGACCGGGAAACAAGGGGGAGAAGTATGGGATAGAGAACCGGTGTTTATAAAAAATGGAAACAAAAGGAAACGAATCGGAAGGGTAGGAGGCTATTGGACATACTGGGAGAGGCGGGCTGGTTCATTTGTGACGGAAATGCAAGAGGAGATAAAGAAGGTGAATATACGTACGCGGGTATAGGGGACACCGTAATAGATTACATTCCCGCAGAACACTTTCCGGTAATCGCGACAATGCGACGTGGTAGCTCAAATAGCAATAGGGGGAAAAAGAAAGAAAAGAGAGAAAATGAAGTGAAAATGGGCATGTTGGGGTAGGGAAAGTTAAGAGAATTTAGAGAAAAAATAGAAAACGAGGACATAGGGGGTTCGGAAGAGGAAGGAGTTGGCACACTGATAGAAAAACTTAGAGGAGCGATTGATAAAGTAAGGGAAGAGGTGAGGCCGAGAGAAAAAGAAGAGGAGTTTAGGAGAGGCTGGTGGGACTATGAATGCAGAGAAAGTAAAGCTAAAGGAGATTGTAAGGAAATGGAGGAAAGGGGAAATGGAAAACGGAGAACTCAACAGAAGAAAGAGGGAGCACGAAAGAATGATAAAGGAGAAAAGACAGAAGGAGAAAGAAAGGTATATGGCAGAAGTAGATACGGCGGTAAAAGAAGGGAGGGAATGGAAAGTGATTAATAGGGAAAGAGGAGGAAAGAAGGGTATAAATGAAGCAATAGAAATGAAAGATGGGACAAAGCACTTGAAGGGTATGCTAGGAGGAGTGGAATACAGGGTAAAGGAAGAAGGAAGAAAAGTGGGCGATGGGGAGGAGGAAATTGAAAACTAGATTAGTAGGGATGAGGTGAATGAGACGACTGCAAGTTTGAAAAGAAACAAGGCTATAGGGGAAGGTAGCTTGGAAAATGAAGCACTAAAATATGGAGAATTTGGGGTGACGTAAGACATGTGGAGGATTTGAAACAAGGTGGCCGGAGGAGTGAAAGTCAGAGCTGGTAGTACCGTTGATTAAGAAAGGAGAAGCCAAAAAGGTGGAGAAATATAGAGGTATCACACTCATGTCCATGGGGTATAAAATTTATGCGGAAGTGCTTAGAAGCAGGTTAGAAAGACAGATAGAAGAGAAGGCAAGTTTACCCCACAACCAAACGGGTTTTAGAAAAGGAATGGGAACCATAGATAACGTCTACGTGCTCAACTCGTGCTCAAGAAATATTTGTAGATACTAAGATAAGTGTGAAGATCGGAGATACGAAAGGTGAAGAATTCTGGACAGGAAGGGGGCTCAGGCAAGGGCGTCCGTTGAGTCCACTTCTATGTAGTATTCTTATGAGAGATTTAGAGGAGAAATTTGAGATGAAAGGGAAAAGGGGGACAACATTAGGAACGGGCAAACTGTACTCACTAGCATTTGCAGGTGACGTAGTGCTACTAGCGGATGATGAAAGAGGTATGAATTTGTTGAGTGTCCAAAGAATATGTGAGGGAAAAGGGTTTAACAATTTATGTGAACAAGACCAAGATGATGTGTTTCAGAAATAAAAGGGGTAGATTAGAGTACGAATGCGTGATGGTAGAGTTGGCTGATGAGTTTTGCTACTTAGGATTTTGGTTCGATACGAGAGGGGAAGCGAGCTACAGGTCAGAAAGAGGTTGATATGCGCGAGTAAAGTAATGTGACAAGTATGGTGTATAGGAAAAAGAAGTTTCAAGAATGACTGAAAGATGAGAGTGTGAATGTTTGATGTATTTGTATGGTCAGTGTTACGCTATGGTATGGAAATCTGGGGATGGAAAGAACACAAGGGAATAGACAGTTTACATGAGAGATTTTTGAAATGGAGTTTGAGAGAGAGCTGGAGTTTCTCAGGTTATATGCTGAGGGAAGAAATAGGACGAGAAAAAATGGTGATGAGGCAAGTGAAAAAAGCCTGGAACTTCGAAGAGAAACTAAGAAGGGATGAGGGAAGCAGAATTCTACACGCGTCTGCTCGCAAGGTCATGGATAAGGAGAGGAGGGGTAACATGGGGCTTTCAAAATGGGAGGAGGAAAGATATGAAACGAGGCGTGCATGTGGTATAAATGAGAGGGGTACAGAGTGGGAGGAGATAGAGGAAGAGTTGAAGGCAAGGCAAGGTGAGGAAAGACGGGGGAAAATCGCAGATTCAAGGAACAACAGCTGGTATAGAATGGTTAAGGGGCAGGGGGAACCAGAGTACCTGAAAAAGATTTAAAAGGAGAGCAAATGGAATAGAATAATGAGATTCAGAATGGGAGAGGGTATAAGAGCATGCAGGTATTGGATGAATGAAGAAGAAAATATTTGTAGAGTATGTAGGTATGAGCAGGAAACATGGTTGCATGTGTTAGATAGGTTACAGGCGATGAAGGGGAAGGGGAGAGTACAGAAGAGAGAATAAAATGGATTCTGAATGAAAATGGTCAGGGGGAGGAATGGATGAAGAAGCTAGAATATCTTAAAGAGAGAGAGACCTGGTTGCACACGGTAGTAGAAAAAAGGCCAAAAACTGACACCGAAAGAAGGAGAGTTACGAAGTGGTGTTGCGAACTACAGTAAAAATTTTTAATTGATGATGATAAGAGGAAATGGAAGCCCAGGGCTTCGTCAGTGACAGACAAGGGGACTCACTCTAATCAAATATCCCGAAGGAAACAGAATTCTGCCACGTCCACGTCGTTGTCTCTTGGTTATGCTTAGCGTCGCATGTCTGAATCGTGAACCAGACAGATTTCGAAATTTTAAGTCTGCCATATTGAATCCGCTATATAGAATTCTGAAAATCGGATCGCGAAGCGCAAGAACCAACATTCGCGTGCCCTAGCATTGAGAATGTATAGTACATATTTGATTTTTAAATTAAATTATTCGAATGAAAGTTTAACTAAATTATTAAAAATTCATTTCATTAGTAGAAAATGTCACTATTTTTTCTAAATGAAGTTTTTAACTATTCTATATTTAGTTGAAAATTTAGCTTTTTTAGTTAAAAATTCCACTACTTGGTAGGAAATTCATTTTCGTGATTTTTTCGAATTTAGTTAATCAAAGTATGAAACTGAACTATTTGGTTGAAAATACATGTACTTTGTCCAACATTTAATTATTTCTTTCAAAATTCACATGGTATTTAATATATATATATTTTTTTTATATTGATTCTAGAGGAATCAAAACCGAATATATATAAGGGTTTCTGCTGAATATGGTTACAAAAATAAATAGGCAGTCGTGGACAATTGTCCAGGCGTGGTCCCGAAGGAATTAACCCCTAAGCGGAGGTGTGAAAACCGTGCCGAAAGCTGAATGGCACCTGGGTGAGGTGTCTAGAACGGTGACTCTGGGATACCA
>NC_046663.1:130609846-130611671 GCF_010883055.1 Belonocnema kinseyi
ATCGATGGCCTGGATTGATTATCGGAAAGCTTTCGATTCGACCTCTCATAGACTTATCATCTGTCTTTTGGAAATCTTAAAGGTTCATCCGCAAATAGTTGGATGCATAGAGAGATTGATGCCGCTTTGGAAAACTAGATTTACTATCTCATCTGGAAAAAATCGTGTGACAACTAACAAGGTCACCTTTCAGAGAGGTGTCTTTTAGGGCAACACCATGAGCCGACTCCTCTTTTGCCTTACATTATTGCAACTATCTCTAGCACGTCGCCATTCCGACGGGTACTTGTGCGGCAAACCTGCGGATCGAAAGTACAAGGTCACTCATGTATTTTACATGGACGATCTTAAGATCTATGCTAAAAACAGAGAGCAACTGCATCTAGCTCTGGGGATTGTCGAACGATATACTAAGGAAATTGGAATGGAATTTGGGTTAGACAAATGCGCCAAGGTTTATTTGAAGCGAGGAAAACTTAATGGCATCCCTGAAGATCCTGAGCTCGTTGATAGAAATGCCAATAGACACCTTTGCTCTGTAGAGACTTATACCTACCTGGGCGTGCCACAGAACCGTATTCAGGATGTGACATCTATAAAGAATACTCTCCGAAGCAGATACAAACGTCTCATCTGACAGATTTGGTTTTCCAAACTGTCGGCGAGGAACAAAGTATCTGCAACGAACATGCTTACCATCCCGGCACTACTCTATTCATTTGGAGTAGTTCCATGAACGAAGAACCAGCTCAGATCCCTTGATATCGGGACAAGAAAGGTTATGCACATGAACAAAAGCATGCATCGTAAGTCTTCCGTTCCGCGACTGTATATCTCACGCCTTTAGTATTTTAGTATTTGGGGTGAGCAAAATGCATCAAATCTTATCTATCTCGAGTACTCACTCCTGAAAGCCCGGATTAAGAAAGCACAAGAGAAAAACTTTCGTGAACAGCTCCTCGATAAGAGGATGCACGGTATCTTCCGCAGAAATGTCAAGGATCAGTCAATGTCTTGTGAGCTAACGTTTGCTTTCCTTAATTCATCCGGATTGAAGTCTGGTACAGAGGGTTTCTTCTTTGCATGCCAAGACGGTGTCATTTCCACCTTAACATACCGTCGCCATATTTTTACCCAAGAAATTCCCGATGATAACCGCAGGGCGTGCCATGTACATCCCGAGCATTCAGCTCACATACTACTTGCAACGATTGTACCCGGAATATTCTGTTAAACTAATCGTCCTTATCATCGGCGCTCTTGGAGGTGCCAAGCTTTCACTTGCTAATCGCCTAAAAAGCATTCCTGCGTGTCAAGAATATGCTTAAACACTTGCGGGAAAAATGCTGAAGGCGGTAGTCCTTGGGTCGCTCCGTGTTCTTAGGGTGCACAAGGCTTTTGCTGGATCGTTGTATTGATTCCTTTACAGACTGTAACCACCTATCTCACGGTCGTGAGACGTGGTTGTGGGTGAAATTTTACCGCAATTTCGCTGGGAGCGGGTGCAATTTTCCAGATTATCACCTGCTCCCGGCGAAATCCTGCGGTTGTCCGCAGGACAACATTCCCCCCACTTTGCTGCTGCGAAGACCAGCCTCATGTAAAGCCGAAAATGCGCGAACAAGAACCGAGCTTGCCCAACTTTACGAATAACGATCTAATCAATTGCTCCCAGAGCTGCCAGATCGAGTCTAAGATTTATTCCCACCATAGGTCTTCTATTTTTATTTCGATCCACATTTAAAAGAAATTAAAGAAACTAGCGATTCTGATGTTTCGCGTGATTCTTTATTTCATGCATGCTTCGATTTTGAGGTTATGTTTT
>NC_046663.1:130611771-130623519 GCF_010883055.1 Belonocnema kinseyi
CGAGTTTTTGCGCCGATTCATAACCATGGATGAAACCTGGATCCACTACTACACTCTTGAGTCAACGCAACAGGCAAAACAGTGGGTTTCACCGGGCCAAAGCGCTCCGAAGCGTCCAAAAATGCAACAATGGGTCGGAAAGGTTATGGCCTCCGTATTTTGGGATGCACATGGCATAATATTCGTAGACTATCTTGAAAAAGGTAAAACCATAACCGGAGCATACTATTCATCATTATTGGACCGATCGTAAATGGAAATCGCCGAAAAACGACCGCATTTGAAGAAGAAAAAACCGCTTTATCATCACGACAACGCGCCTGTTCATTCATGCTTAGTTGCACAAGCGAAATTGCATGAAATCGGCTTCGAATTCGTTCCTCAGCCACCGTATTCACCAGACCTGGCCCCCAGCGACTATTACTTGTTCCCTAACCTGAAGAGATGGCTCACCGGTAAGCATTTTTACTCAATTGAGGAGCTCATAGCTGAAACTGAGGCGTATTTTGGAGACTTTCCGATCGAGTACTTTTCGGACGGTATCAAAAAGTTAGAAAATCGTTGAACTCGCTGTATCGACCTAAAAGGAGAGTATGTTGAAAAATAAAACCGACTTTAGCCAAAAAAAAACGTCTCCGTGTTTCATTTTTCAGGGACTTATCAGACTGCCTAGTATATATAATCAAAAATTTGTCATAAGGACAACCGCAGGATTTCGCCGGGAGCAGGTGCTAATCTGAAAAATTGCACCCGCTCCCAGCGAATTCGCGGTAAAATTTCAGCCACAATCACGTCTCACGACCGTGAGATAGGTGGTTACAGTCTGTAAAGAAATCAATACGACGATCCAGCAAAAGCCTCGTGCACCCTAAGAACACGGAGCGACCCAAGGACTACCGCCTTCTTCATTTTTCCCGCAAGTGTTTAAGCATATTCTTGACACGCAGGAATGCTTTTTAGGTGATTAGCAAGTGAAAGCTTGGCACCTCCAAGAGCGCCAATGATAAGGACGATTAGTTTAACAGAATATTCCGGGTACAATCGCTGCAACTCCCTTATAAGGTATCGATACCTCTCTTTCTTTTCATTCTCTTTGGTTATGATGTTTTTGTCAGCTGGTGCCGAAAATTCGATAACGAACATGGTTCGCTTCTCGAAGTCAAGAAGAACCATGCCAGGCCTCGAGTGAGCAACAGAAATAATTGTCGAGAATATAAAGTTCCAGTATATGCGGCACTTCCCATTCTCGACAATTGAATCAATTTCCCTAGGAGCATTTAGAGGAGCGATATTAAGGTTAATGCCGTAAGAGTGACAGAGATGGGAACAAAGCACTCTTAGTGCCGCATTGTGCCTTTGAATGTAGGTTGTTTCCGCGTGAGTTGGAAAACTAGATAGTATGTGAGCTAAATGCTCGGAGTGTGCATGGCACGCCCTGCAGCTATCATCGGGAATGTCTTGACTGAAAATGTGGCGACGGTATGTTAAGGTGGAAATGGCACCATCTAGGCAAGCAAAAATAAAATCCTCCGTACCAAATTTAAATCCGGGCGAGTTAAGGAAAGCAAACGTTAGCTCACAAGACATTGAATGATCCTTCACATTTCTGTTGAAGATATCGTGCATCCTCTTATCGAGGAGCTGTTCACAAAAGTTTTTCTCTTGTGCTTTCTTAATCCGGGCTTTCAGGAGTGAGTACTCGAGATAGATAAGATTTGATGCATTTTACTCACCTTTAATACTGAAGTCAAGTCCGAATGTTTCAGCAGCCTCCTCCGCTGCTTTGTACAGAAACGCTCCTTTGCCCACTTCTTCGTGATTCCTGGCCATTTTAAGAAGAGGGTCTCTTCCAGTTGCAACTCTATGTGGTGTGCCCAGAATAATCCTGTTGTGAAGACATTCAAGGCTGTATGTATAAGTCTCTCCAGCGCAAAGGTGTCGTATAGCGCTTCTATCAACGAGCTCAGGATCTTCAGGGATGCCATTAAGTGTTCCTCGCTTCAAATAAACCTTGGCGCACTTGTCTGACCCAAATTCCATTCCAATTTCCTTAGTATATCTTTCGACAATCCCTAGAGCTAGATGTAGTTGCTCTTTGTTTTTAGCATAGATCTTAAGATCGTCCATGTAAAATACATGAGTGACCTTATACTTTCGATCTGCAGGTTTGTCGCAGAAGTACCCGTCGGAATGGCGAAGTGCTAGAGATAGTGGCAATAATGTAAGGCAAAAGAGTAGTGGGCTCATGGTGTCGCCCTGAAAGACACCTCTCTGAAAAGTGATCTTGTTAGTTGTAAGACGATTTTTTCCAGATGAGATAGTAAATCTGGTTTTCCAAAGCGGCATCAATCTCTCTATGCACCTAACTATTTGCGGATGAACCTTTAAGATTTCCAAAAGACAGATGATAAGTCTATGGGAGGTCGAATCTAAAGCTTTCCGATAATCAATCCAGGCCATCGGTAGGTCACGCTGGTAGAATGCTGCATCTTTACAGACACATCTATCGATGAGCAGGTTCTCCCGACATCCGGCTACGCGTTTCTTTGAGCCTCGTTGTTCATACATTTCTTGCCACACAGGTTCAATTGCCCGAACAATCCTATCATTTAGGATAGCTGTGAATATCTTATAAAGTGTGTTCAGACAAGTTATTGGCCTGTAATTCTTCGGGTCAGCTAAGTTGCCTATTTTCGGCAGGAGTATTGTGCGCCCTTCCACCAACCACTCCGGAATCTGCTTTTCACCTCCTCAATAGTAATGGGTGGGCATTCTTTATCAGGTGTTATGAAGGCAACACATAACTTCTTGAAGCTATTTATATTTTCTGAGTCTTCGTCCAGTCTATGCTGCACTTCGTAGACTTCTCTCCAAAATACTTCGACCTCCTCTGGTTTGGGTGGGTGTTCGACAGTAACCGGAGGGTTTTGGAAGAGTTGAGGTGGGTCAGAGAGAAACTGTTGATTTTCTCTGACCCACCTCTCCCTCTGCTCTAGACTTCTCTTAGCGTCAGATAATATCCTTATTCTCTCAACAATGCGCTGCCTGATGGTCAGCAGCTTTGACTACAAAAAATTCCTGCCAGATGTGGTGTAGTCAATCAGACACTGAATGCGGGACGCGTACTGTCTTGCCGAGCCTATCTTTATGGCAAGTTGATGCATTCGTCTTTTGGTCTTATGATCAACCGTTGGTTTTGTTTTACGGTTCGCATCGGCCAAAGCTCTCGCTGCATTATACACACAATAATTGATAGGCTTGAGAGAAACCTTGGTGTTGATGTTTCTCCGGGTCGCAAAGCATCGCTCTTCCTCTATTGGATGCCTGCCCGCGGTTGGTCTTGGTGTCTCCTCTCTTTCTCTGTTGCCGGCTTGTTCTAGCTGTGGTAAAGTAGGCGTTCCGCTTACATAGCCGTGCCATGTAACCCCTTTCAGGGGCCACACTCGCATCGTAGCACTCTAGCAAGTCGTGATTCAGTCGCTCCGTCCACCCAAAGGTCACGTGATCCCGCCGATCCATCGCATTGAATCCATTTTCATTGGCTCCCCTAGCTCTAGATTGGTCGGCATTCTTGGCCGACCCAATGCCGGGAGCCCTGGGCGTTCTGTTGTTTTGAACCGCACTTACTACAACTATGTTTGGCGTTGTCATTGTTGTTCCCAAGAGAAGCTAGGGAAAGGGGTTCGTCCACCCTTGTAGAGCCCCGCATGGAAGGATAAGGCTACGTAATCTGAGAGGTCGCCCGGTATCCCAGTCACCGTTCTAGACACCTGACCCAGGTGCCATTCAGCTTTCGGCGCGGTTTTCACACCTGCGCTTGGGGGTTAATTTCTTCAGGACCACCCCTGGACAGTTGTCCGTGACTGCCTATTTATTTTTGTAACCATATTCAGCAGAAACCCTTGGTACAGGGACCCTCTATCCATATTAATGACTGTTTGACTATCTTTTAATAGAAATTGTTCAACTCTCAACTAAAACAATTAGTTTTATGCAAAAAAAGTAAATTTGAAATAAAATACATGAATTTAAAAAAAATTTGTTTAAATTTTTGAACAAAAAGTTCAATTTTCATCTAAAAAGCTGAATTATAAACTAAAAAAGGAATTTTTAATAAAATACATGAATTTTGCACACAAAAAAATTATTTTCCACCAAGACTAATTTTCTATACAAAAAATTAATGTTTAATTATTGTTAAATTTTCGACAAAAAAGATTAATTTTCTTGTAGTTAACAAAAATTTTTTTTAAAGAAAAGCAAAAATAATTTTGTACAAAATAGTTTTAAAAATCCTCAAATATTTAAAAATCCTTTAAAATCTCTTGAAATTTTTTTAAGCTCTTGAAAATTCCTTGCAATTTTAAAAATACCCTAGAATATTTTCAAATCCTTTAAAATGTTATACGAAATTATTAAAATCAAGGAAAAATTTCTTGGTATCTATTATCATTTGGAACATTTTTAAATACTCTCAAATATTGAAATTTCTTCCAAATATTTTGACATATTTTGAACTTTTTTAAAAGGATTTTTAAAGTACTTTTGAATTTTTTTTAAATAACCCTTCTAAAAATGTTTTAATTTTTTGAAATTCCTGTAAATTTTAAAAATAGATTAAAAATTCTTTGACATCTTTTAAAACATCCTCAAATATTTAAAATCCTTAAAAATCTTTCGAAATCTCTTGAAATTTTGTAAAGCTTCAGATTAAAATTTAAAAAAGAGAAAAGTTTTGAAAATATAATTTTCATAGTTTTGAATTTTTATTGATTTTAAGTATTTTAAATATTTGAGGATGTTTTAAAAATTTAAAGGATGCCAAGGAATTTTCATCTTATTTTTATAATTTTAAGGAATTTCAAAGAATTTTAAAGAAGTACTTTAAAGCTCTAAAAACAAAGCTCAAGGTATGTTAAAATATTTGGAAGGTATTGAAATATTTGAGAGTATTTTAAAATGTGCCAAGGAATTTTCAATTGATTTCAATAATGTAGTATGAGATTGTAAAAGATTTGATTTTATGGTATTTTTTAATTTTCAAGGAATTTTCGAGAGATTTCAAAAGATTTTAAAGGATTTCAAATATTTGAGGATTTTTAAAAAGATTTTAATGAATTTTCAATCCATTTTTATAATTTAAAGGAATTTCAAAGAATTTTAACAATTATAGCAGGGTTGTTTAAAAAAACTTCAAAGTACCTTAGACATCTTAAAAAGATGTCAAGGTGTTTCAAAAGATTTTGAACGTTTCCAAATCATTGAGTGTATTTTAAAAGGTTCCAAGGAATTTTCAATTGATTACAGTAATTTAATATGAGATTTTAAAGGATTTGATACATCTTAGGATATTTTAATAGATTCCAAGGAATTTTTCATGGATTTCATTAATTTAGTATGAGATTTTAAAGGATTTTAAATATTTTAGAATGTTTTAAAATATTCCAAGGAATTTTAATGAATTTCAAACATTTAAAGCAATTTCAACAAGAAAATTAATCTTTTTTGTCGAAAATCTAACTATGATTAAACTTTAATTTTTGTATAGAAAATTAGACTTGGTGGAAAATAAATTTCTGTTGTGCAAAGTTCATGTATTTTATTAAGAATGCCTTTTTTTAGTGTACAATTCAGTCTTTTCAACGAAAGAAATGAATTCTTGATTAAAATAGATGAATTTTTTAAAAATAAGATTAATTCTCTACCAAAAAAAAAATGAATATTTAACTGAGAAAATTCAATGTTCAAGAAAAAAAACTCAGAAAAATGGTTCAAGTTTCAAATTTAAAAAAATTTCAACCGAAGATGATACATTTCAGGGTTCAGTATACAAAATTAATTTTCAATGAAAAAAGAAATCAATTTTCAACTAGGAAAGATCAATTTTAAAAAAAAATTTATACAATTAAATTCTCAGTTAAGTTTTTGTTCAGGTCAAAAACAATCATATTCTCAACAAAAGAGTTGAATTATCAATAAAAAAAATTATTTTTAACGTCAAATATAAATTTTAGACCATTAATGAAACAGTTAAATTTTCAATTTAAAAAATCATTTTTTTAAATTTATCTTTTTTTGGTAAAAATTTATTCTTCTTGTTTAAAGTTCATTTATTGTAATTAAGAATTCATTTCGGTCGTTAAAAATCCACCTTTTTAGTAAAAATTCTTTTCTGTTGATATAATATGATTTGTTTAGATAAAGATTAAACATTTCATTTTTCGTTAAAAATTGATCATTTTAATACAAAATTCAATTATATGGTGAAAATGTTTTCCTTTTCGCAACAAATGTAATGATTCTATGGTACCTCAGGATTTTAAAACAAGAATGAATTTGAGAAGCAGCTGATTAGATCGTCATTTGTGAAGTCAGGTGAGCTCGGTTCATGCTCGCGCATTTTCGGCTTTACACGAGGCTGGTCTTCGCAGCAGCAAAGTGGGGGAAATCTTCTCCCTTCATTCTTGTGTCGTTTTACCTCTCGGCTATTTCTTGGGTCGTTTTTGTTCTCACGTGTTTTTACTTCTCTTTTCCGCAACTTTTTTTTTAGTTCGCATTTGCTCTGAGCGTGTCAATTTTAAAGTTTAAATGTAGGATGCAGCACTCTAAAATTAAATAAATAAAAAATAAATCAATCGATATCTGATTCACTATATTTTCTCCTATTTCATAAACAGTGTCCCTTAAACGTCACCACACGTACGGCACGCACACTAATTGTGTGTAATTTTGCTCCTGATTTGCGCTCTTAAATTACGCATGCGCGTAAGTCAAAGTGCAAATCTTCCACTATGGGGAAAAAGAATTCAGCATTTTTACTCCAGCCATATCCGGCGGTGCACATGAATTGCGCACATGGCCAGTGTTTGACCTGGAAGTCTGGGGGCCCTCTTAATTTTCTTCCCGATTTGCACACCCGGCTAGAAGACAATGATTACTCCAAACCCTACTTTCTATTTGTGCCGGTCCTCCTACTATAATATATTCTATTATTGAATCGATTGGCAGTTAGAAGGAACATATTGATGCAAAAAAATACACCTTTCTTAAAATATTAAAAAAGATATTAAAGCAGGAAAAGAAAATTCAGCAGTATCAAAACGGCGAGTTTGAATCGAGACTATACTTTATCAAGTGTATTTCGTTCTACGCTAGTCATGGACCACATTAGTTAAGGGGGTAGTACATGTTCAAAATTTCAAAAAGTCGATTTTTTGTAAATTTCAGCCACCATAAACCCTTAGAAATAAGGTAGAAACCTTCTTTTACCTCAGGGCGTATCGGTAGTGGTTGGAAAACGAACTACTTCGCTAGGCTTCGAGCCATCGCCATGCACATTTTTTTGTACTTTAAACCTGAAACGCGTTTTTTTCGAAACGCGCTTTTTTGGGGTGGTCGCCACGATTCCAGCCGATCTACTAGAGCGATTTCGTTCAACTTTTTGTTCAAATGTTATATAATAATTGAGGGTTAGACGATAGCCACTTATGGACTTTTTAAGAATATACTACCCCCTTAATAATTATTCATTAAAAAATGGAGATGTTTTGTGCTTTATGATTTATATGATGTAAATTCAAGAATACGGAATAATATATGAAATATTTTATTTTACTTATAATCTTTCCAACGAAAGATGTATCGAATCAGGTTTTTAAATTATGTTTGCCTGACTATATTCTGCTTCGCTTAACTTACATAAATGCAACGAAGAAAATGACTGAAACCCAAAAAGTCACTGATGAACAAAAACAGTATGACGAATCGGACAAGTTAGAACAGGAAAATCAATTAGAGAAAAATAATGATGAAATAGCTGGAATAAAATGATGCAGAAACAATAAAGTCAAACAATAAAGTTCCAATGACTTGGGACTAAAGGTCCCAAAATCACCCAAGCGGCTGCTGCGAAACATATGCAAAAGTCGAAACAGTTTGTGAGTAAGTGGGTGAGTCGTTTCAAAGAGATGAAAAATGTCGATGACTTCCCAAATCGCGGTTCTGTCCACAGTATGCCTCGAAGATGCCAAGCCATTATGGACGCTGAAGGTGATTGGACCTGCTATTAATGTATTTGCATGAAAGTTTTCGATCAAATAAAACAATATTTGAATGAATTTTCGTATTGAGTCTTTTCATTTTCTCACAACAGTGACCACGCTCTTACTTAACCGACTGTAAGTGCGGAATAATTAAAAACATTTGGTTGTATTGCTTATATAAGACCAAGAAAAACTGGTTCTAGGTTTGATGAGACAGTAAACAGAGTAATACTAATAGGCTACACTCCAACCTGTTTCTTGTTTCTAAAACCTGAATAAGGCAAATATTATGAAAGCAGAGATGTAGGGTTTAATGAGAAGGTAGTATTTGGAGATAAATACAATAAGAAAAGCATTAAGGATTGGTATAATCCTCTTGAAGAAGCAAACCAAGATAATTGGTTTGCTAAGTTCGGTGGAAATGTTGAAACACGGACTGAATCAACATCTTTGAAAAGGAAGCGAGCAGAAGTTCAGGCCGATGGTAAGTTGGCAAGCCAACATTTAAACAAAACGGAGGTAACACCAAAACGAAAAGGCGGACGACCGAAAAAGAAATCTCATATTCAAGAAGAGAAAGCAGAGGACTGCCAGATTGAATCGAACCTCAAAATGCTGGAAGAAGAAGAAATCTATGCGTTTGTAGCAGCTGTCCAAAAGGAGCCAAACTGCTATCAAGAATCTACGCATACAACCGTAAGACGACAATGGAAAGAAGCTATAGAGGACGAGCTAAATTTAATGAACAAAAATCAAGTATGGTGTTGGTAAATAACTCTTATGAAATAAATAAAACACATACGCCAGTGTCACGTATGCAGGTAACAAGATCAGTTCTTGACATCATAAACAAATTAAATTTAGAAGCGTGACAACTTAATATAAAAACTGCATTTTTAAATGGAACATTGATTACGAAATCTACATGGGAATACCTGAAGGAGTAAAATATCCGGATCGAGACAAACAAGAAAAAGTGTGCAGGCTACAGCGAGCTTTATATGGATTAAAAATCAGTCCGAAAGTATGGTACGAACGTTTTGCAGATGCAACTCGGAAACTTGATCTAAAACAACACAGTAATGAACCTTGCTTATTTCTCTGGAAAGATTCGGACAGGTTTCTGATTCTTCTGCTATACGTGTACGATATTCTACTGGCTAGTAATGATACTAAAAAGCTAGACGAGGTAAAAAGCAACCTAATGTCAGAATTTGAAATGAGTGACCCAGAAGAACCAAAAAGTTTCTTGGAAATTGAAATATACAGAGACCGAGCCAACCAAACAATGACACTTACACTTGAATAGTATCGAAATCGACGAAATGTTAAAAAGATTTAGTTACAGTAAGCTATATCGTCAGTGATCACTCATGGTTACCAGACAAGTATCAAAACAAGAAAGAAAAGACAATTTCAAATGCAAAAAGATCAAAGGAACAGTCACTAAGATCAATACACCATAGAGAGAAATTATAGGCTCATTACTCCAGCATTGATTTCACCCGTGTTTTAAATAATTAGCTAAATTGTTATATTTTTAAATTATGATATCATTCAGTTTAGAATGCTCGAAAATCTTTCACTTTAAATATGTTCTATTTTTATTTTTAAGCGTACATTTTTATTTAAAGAATTTTAAAATGCAGTTTTAACCCTTACAGTCACAGGAGCCGATATATCGGCTACCTATTTTTCTTTATTTTTACCTCAATATTTTTGCAATATCATGCTTGATCCTTGGATTTTTTACAATTTTGGACACATATAGCCTTAGTATTTGTAATGCTGATGATATTTTATAAATTTATAATTATTAATTATTAGTATAAACAAATATGTACGAAAAAAAGTGGCTTTTCGAAGGTATAATTCGTTTGCGAGAAAATATGATCATGATCATGTACGAAAAATACTTGGAAATCATTACCTGATTGTCCAAGATAACGTTAGCACCATCGTATTAGCAGAAAGGTATAATGGCGGATTCAATATGGCAGCCTGAATGATAAAAAAAATTACTATTTTTCTTTGTACGTGCCTTTACGTATCTCAACAAATATATTCCTCTAGATTTTCTAACTTTCTATGCTACTCAATGTAAAGGTTTTATTTTATGTATGAAATTAAATATAGCGGATCCAATATGGCGACTTATATTGATAGCTCATATTCCATTGAAAAATATTTTTTTATATACTCAGTGTTTTTCATGTTATTCAATGTAATGATTTTGCTTGATACGTAAAATTCAATATGGCGGATCCAATATGGCGATTGACATAATAAAAATAGACTATTTATTATTCATACGAGCACTTACGTCTCTAAAAGGGATATTTCCTTGCACTGGCTCAGTTTTCACAACATATTCCATATAAAAATGTTACGTGATGCGCAAAATCGAAAACAGTAGATCCAATATGGCGACCCCATGAATTAATTATTTTACATGAAAAAATACTGTTTCTTTGCACTAGCTATAATATCTTGTATTTATATTGTAATTGAACATTTCAGTACGCTATTGAATATCAATGGTGTATGATCATTAGATTTGTCCAATTGAATATTAAATTTTTGATAGTTGCACAAATTTTGGAAAAAAACGTGGAATCCTTAAAAATTTGAAGTTCAACGACACATATATAATTTTCTAATCAACAAGTGATAGGAAACTATTTATACCTTATTGTATGCGAAACAGTACGTTACCATGGATTTTTCTGAAATCCCAAGTGGTAATGAAAGTGAAGACGTTGAATATGAAGGTAATGATGAAGGTAATAATGATATAGAAACACAATAATATAAATGTTCAACATGAAAGTGATGATGGAACTCCGTTTGCTGCAAGATTAGCTAATCTAGATGGCATTTGGGGAAAAAAAGTTAGACAATTTAATAAGAAGGTTTTTTGGAAGATTGTAGTCCTAAAACTCCTACAGATATTCTCTCGCCTTTACAGATTTTTCTCTGCTTATTTACCGAAAACTTGGTTAACGAAATAGTAAGGCAAACCAATTTACATGGTCAACAATCACGCATGTCTTTTCAAGAAACAAAAAAAGAACTTTTAAAGTTTTTAGGTGTAAATATCATGATGGGAGTCAACAGATTACCCTCTATTCGAGATTATTGGATTTTGAATGTTCAGTTGCACAACACATGTGAGTTCTGTTATGCCTCTAAACAGATTTTTTTCTATACTTTCTACCTTGCATTTGAATGATAACTCAACAATGCCAACTAGAGATGAACCTACCTACGACAAGCTTTATAAAGTGAGACCCTTACTTGAAACTCTCTCAGAAAATTATCTAGTATACGAGGTGTGTTCAAAAAATAAGGTGACTTTAAGGTTTTCTCAAAAAATATTCATTTATTCCTCAATATTTATGTTGTCCTCTTCAAAATAATCCCGCTCAGATATAATACACTTGTATCAACGCTTTTTCCAATCATCGAAGCACTTCTAATAATCATTTCGTGGTATAGCCTTGAGATCTTTCAGCGATGCAGTTTTTGTCTCCTCAATCGTTGAAAATCGATGTTCTTTCATGGGTCTCTTCAGTTTTGGGAAAAGAAAAAAGTCACTGGGGGACAAATCCAGTGAATATGGAGGCTGAGGCATGACTGTGGTGCTGTTTTTGGTCAGAAAATCTTTCACAAGCAACGATGAATGAGCAGGTGCATTATCGTGATG
>NC_046663.1:130623619-130630055 GCF_010883055.1 Belonocnema kinseyi
AATACTCCTTATTGACCGTACGACCTTGTGGTAAGAATTTCTGATGCACTACGCCACGGTAATCAAAGAAGACAGTGAGCAAAACCTTCACATTTGACCGAAACTGACGTGCTTTTTTCGGTCTTGGAGACTTAGGATGCTTCCACTGAGACGATTGGGCTTTAGTTTCGACGTCATAACCATATACCCACGATTCATCCCCAGTGAGATCCCCCTTTTGAGAAAATCAGGATCATTATTGACTTCATTCAACATCTCCTGAGCGATGGTCATGCGATGGATCTTTTGATCAAAATTAAGCAGTTTTGGAACAAACTTCGCTGACACACGTCTCATGCCCAAAACGTCCGAAAAGATAGCATTGCCTGAGCCAACCGATATGCCAACATCTGTCAACATTTCAAGAGTTTTAGAGCACTGGATTCCATTTTTCACACAAAATTTAATGCAAACTCTTTGCTCCATTTTTTTCGAAAGAAGAAAATCGCCGAGCACACCAAACCCTTCTAACCTTGTACGCCTCTACCAGAAACACAACACGAGCTATATAGTCAAAACTGTGAACATATGAGCGTGACGAGTGTACCAACACAAAAAAATAAAAAATTTAAAACTTGAATGTACGTAACCCGCGAAAATTGAAAAGTCACCTTAATTTTTGAACACACCTCGTATTACCAACCTTCTGAAAAACAAAGCGTTGATGAAAGCATGATAAAGTTCAAAGGAAAAAGGAGTCTGAAACAGTACAATCCAGCGAAGGATTGTGAAGGATTTGACAAAAAAAAAATCGCTTTCAAAAATTATCAAATTTATTTCGATAATTAGTTTTCAAGTATTGCCTTGATGGTTGACCTAAAAATAAAATCTCAGGCAAGAATATGGAAAGAGGATATTTTGAGTTGCGAACCTCGTATAATGAGATTTCTGGGGTAAAATAGAAACAATAAAGCAGACACCAGAAAGATGGTACTATCCTTCAACTGAGTTGTTCTGAACTTGTCCGGGATTACAATTCTTACATGAATTGTGTAGACCAAGCAGACCAATTGAAATCTACATATGAAATCAGTCGTAAATCTAAAAAAAGATTGCATCGTATCTTTTGGCAGTTTATTGATGTGACTATAGTCAATTCATTTATTATCTATAAACAAAAAAACCCTGATACAAAAATATCTTTGAAGGATTTCAGATTGTGTATAGTTTCAGAACTGATTGGCTTTTCAGTTTCTCCCATAAAAGGTAAGAAACCAATGAAATATTAACCTATTCCTGAAAAACCAAAAGTGCTTGACGAAACAAGATTTTCTCAAGTAGCACATATTCCAACTAAAATGGAACCCAAAAAATTTGCGCTTGCTGCAGCTCCACACAAAAACGAGTGAGGACTTCATTTCAGTGTTCTGTTTGTAACGTTTCGCTATGTATTAGAGAAAAAAATAATTGCTATGAGATATACCACAGGAAACAATAAATAAAAACTAGTAGAAAATTGATAAAGATGTATGATATTTGAAATAAGATGTATGATTTTTGAAATAATCGAGAAATATTTGCATATTGCAATACAAAAAGAAAAAATTGATTTATGAAAATAAGAAAACAGAGAAAAGGAACAAAAAAACAACAAAAAGCCGGAAACTAAACTCTGCCAGAGCCGGTCCCAAGTCCTAGTATCAAAAGAGGAGGGTGTTTTGCAATGGTTTTTTCTTATTATTTGGAAAAAATGATCATATTCGATAGAATTATACATTTTTATTCTGCCATATTGAATCCGCCATTTTGAATTTTCAAAATCTGATTTCAGATTCGTAATCAGCTACCTCAAAGCCCAATGTATAATTTGTTTATTCAAACTTGACAGAATGTACAAGTTTTAGTCCGCCATATTAAACCCGCAATTTGAATTTTCAAAGTCTGACTTCAAATTCTTAATCAGCGACCTCAAAAACCCATGTATACATCTGTTTGCCCAAATTTGACAGAATATAAAATTTGTAGTAGGCCATTTGGAATTCTTAAAATCTGATTTCAGATTCGTAACCATTGATCTCAAAAACCCATGTATACATCTGTTTGCCCAAATTTTACAGAATATAACGTGTATCGGCGTTCTAATAGCGTGACTGAAAGGGTTAGACTTAAAAAATTAAAAATGTTTGAAATATATGGTTTAGGATTGAAAAAATAATTTATTAGTCAATAAAATTTTAATATAAATTAATTAATCATTTTTAAATTGAACTGTACTTTAACTATTAAAAAGTAAATCATGATTGATTTTACAAGACGATCCGTAATCAGTTCATAATTGTAAAATTTCCAGATTTAAACTTTAAAAATTAAACTGTTTATATTTGAAACTCTTATCAGTTAGACAAATGTAAACGCCCGATTAAAACTTCATAAACTATTTTTAATTTCCAAATAACTTTAAAATAATATATTCGAAATTAAAGGCTTTAATCAAATTTCAAATATTGTTTCCGTTTCAAATATTCCATTTTTAAACCATTCAATTTGAAATTTTTTAATTAAAAAAATAACAATTATTTAATATTTAGAAATATCTGACTGTTCATTTAAAATCCGTAATTACAAATCAAAAACACAAAACTAAGAAAAAAATTAAACTTTGCAAGTTACAATTTTAATGGCTATTTAAACAAATTTAATTCAAGAAATATTTAGAAGTTTTGAAAAAATTCAAACTTAATTAAATATCTGAAATTATTTCAAATAATTTCCAAGATTTCTAAGAATTGTGAAGGGCTTTAAAAGAATAACACACATTTCATTAAGATTCGTAGGAAAATTGAACATGATTTTTTATTCTGAAAACTTAATTTAACAGAATGTTTAAAAAATTTTAGAAAGATTTACGATACTATGAAAAATGAATGTGGAAAATATTAAGCAATTTTTTTTTTTAATTTGGCATAATTTTTTCAAAAGATTTAGGAAAAATGCGAATCATTTTAAAAGAAATTTAGAAGTCCAAAAAAAGTTTCAAAAATAATTAAAAATTTGAAAAACGTAAAACAACATTAAGATTTTTGAAGATTTTAAAATAAAATTTTAAAGTATTTGTATTTGAAATAAAAATAATTTAACTTTTAATTTAAGAAGTGTTCAGTTTATTAAAAAAATGTAATTGTTCAATTTTTAATGTTTCTAGCTTAAAATTTCCTAAAATAGTATAATTTTGAACATTTTTAAATTTATTGATTGATTCTTTAATTTAGAGCATTGAAAATGATAACGTGAATTTATATTTTTGGGTCTCAAAAATGTGTAAAATTCCCGGTCAATAAATAAATAGATAAATTAAAACGGCAACCCTGAAATAAAATAAAACAATGCCGAAAAAACAATGAACGCTCTCCTTTTGTATTTGAAAGTATTAGCATATCGAGATAAACTGCGCCCTACCTCTACCGATGCGATCGGGGCATATTACATTTTCTGAATGTCGCTTTTAGAGTAAGGACATAATTGTTTTTCGCCAGAACATCATTTAATTTCTTTTAGGCTACTTTTGACGATGGTCTACTTTGTTTGGATAATTCATTCTCTTATGTGTTGAACATAACTCAAACGTTCCTGAAGCGACAGTCCCTGAGTTTGTAATTTATTCATGTATTTAATTAAACATTCAAACTTAGTTTGTATGTAATTAGTCTGCTAGCAAATGTGTTTTACCTAAAACTTTTTGAGATTTTCTTATACATTTTGCCTCTTCTGAGTTCAAACTCAAAACAGTAAAACGAATTTTTTCAAACTTTTTCGCATAATATATAGCCGCACTTAGTCACGTTACCCATCGTGTATGTACAAACTAATTTTGAATGTTTAATTCAATTCATTTTTCATAGTTTCGCAAATCTTTCTAAATCTTTCTAAACATTCTCTTAAATTAATTTGTCAAAATAAAAAGTCATTTTCAATTTTCACACGAATCTTAATGAAATATGTTTTGCTCTTTGAAAGCCCTACACAATTCTTAAAAATCTTCGAAATTATTAGAAATCATTTCAGATATTTAATTAAGTTTGAATTTTTTGAAAACTTCTGTATAATTCTTAAACTTACTCGAATTTTTTCAAAGGACAGTGGGTGTTAAATGATTATTTATAAATAACAATTCGACAATTTGAGTAACAGAAATGTACTAATTTTTCTAAATATTGAATCATTGTTATTTTTCTTAATTAAAAAAATTCAAACTGAATGGTTTAAAAATTGAATATTTTATACTGAAACAATATTTAAAATTTAATTAAAGCCTTTAATCACGAATCAATTATTTTAAAGTTATTTTAAACTTAAAAACAGTTTATAAAGTTTCAAACGGGTGTTTACATTTGTCTAACTAATAAGACTTACAAATTTAAACAATTTAATTTTTAAAGTTTAAATCTGAAAATTTTAAAATTATGAACTGATTCCGAATCGTCTTGTAAAATCAATTATTATTTACTTTTTAATACTTAAAGTACAGTTCAATTAAAAAATTATTCATTAATTTATATTCGAATTTTATCGACTAAAATTTTTTTTTAATCCTAAACCATCTATTTCAAACCTTTCTAATTTTTAATTTTTTAAGTTTATAACTGCATTTAAAAATTTTTTAAATACAAATTTTTAGAAAATTTTAAAATAAAAATGTTGTAAAATTCCCGTTCAAAAAATAAATTCACTGTCATCTCCCAATTTCCAGATCCAGGGGTCACCCTTGTATTTGCATTGATGACAACGTATCATTTGTCGCTCTATTTTCTTTTCATTCTACTCTGTGCTGTCTGCTCATCACATCCAAAGACATTCAAATGATCGCGCGGCTCTCCCACCACTTGCCCCTATGCGACGGTTCTCCGCAACGTGGGAGCCGAGGCTACGCTCCGTGCGCAACTTCAGACTACGCTCGTTCGCTCTCTGTTTATAATCCTAATAGTTCAATTCGCAAATATTGAGCACATTTTGTTAAAAATTAGAACAAAGAGGACTTCCTTTGATAGAGATACAAAAAAAAACGAAGCTTTAAACATGAAAGCATAATTTTAGGCGCAATAATTTTAACGCTGTAGCAGAATTTCCATGGAGAAATTGACAGCTGTCAGTAGCATCATTTTGCAGGTTCAAAATAAGTATTATATCTTCTGTAGACCAAGAAATATAAAAGGGAGTTTTCATGAACTCCATTTTTACTGAGAATCGCTCAGACTTTCAAATGTGACAGACGTACAGTTCTTTCAGCTGGGGAACAGGCAGGCATTCTTCATAGAGGGACCAAAATAACTTTTGGCTGATCGATTTTCCACAAGAGAGAGAAAGTCACAGACAGCATATTGAAAATGCTAAACAGCTCATGGAGCATTGAGTCATATTACGGACGTGTCATCAAATAAGTGTCCTCGGCTGCGTAAGCATACTGAGCTGACTTTCATATATATTAAAAATTTGTTATAAGGACAACCGCAGAATTTCACCGGGAGCGGGTGCTAATCTGAAAAATTGCATCCGCCCCCAGCGAAATCGCGGCAAAATTTCAGCCACAACCACACCTCACGACCGTGAGATAGGTGGTTACAGTCTGTAACGGAATCAATACGACGATCCGGCAAACGTTTCGTGCACCCTGAGAACACGGAGTGATCCAAGGACTACCGCCTTCTGCATTTTTCCCGCAAGTGTTTTAGCATATTGTTGACATGCAAGGATGCTTTTCAGGCTTTTCAGCCTTCTCGAAGTCAAGAAGAACCATGTCAGGCCTCGAGTGTGCAACAGAAACAATTGTCAAGAATATAAAGTTCCAGTATATGCGGCACTTCCCATTCTCGACAATTGACTCGATTTCCCTAGGTGCATTTAGAGGAGTGTTATTAAGGTTAATGCCGTAAGAGTGACAGAGATGGTAATAAAGCACTCTTAGTGCCGCATTGTGCCTTTGGATGTAGGTCGTTCCCGCATGATTTGGACAACTATATAGTATGTGAGCTAAATGCTCAGGGTGTGCATGGCACGCCCTGCAGCTATCATCGGGAATGTCTTGGCTCAAAATATGGCGACGGTATGTTAAGGTGGAAATGACACCGTCTTGGCATGCAAAAATGAAACCCTGTGTACCAGACTTCAATCCGGGCGATTTAAGGAAAGCAAATGTTAGCTCACACGACACTGACTGATCCTCCACATTTCTGTGGAAGATACCGTGCATCCTCTTATCGAGGAGCTGTTCACGACAGTTTTTCTCTTGTGCTTTCTTAATCCGGGCTTTCAGGAGTGAGTACTCGAGACAGATTAGATTTAATGCATTTTGCTCACCCCATAATACTGAAGTCAAGTCCGACTGTTTCAGCAGCCTCCTTCGCTGCTTTGTATAGAAATGCTCCTTTGCCCACTTCTTCGTGATTCCTGACCATTTTAAGAA
>NC_046663.1:130630155-130641386 GCF_010883055.1 Belonocnema kinseyi
CTACGTACGTGTTAAATCGCTGCAAGAAAACTCACACATACTAAAATTTTGAATTTGCACTAGCCACTGTCCCTTCCTCAATGAAAGGAGAACAATTTTTGAAAACTTCAAGTATTTATGGATATCCATGTTTTATATATATATTAGGATGGCCCAAAAAATCACATTTGAGAAATTTTAACGGGCTTGTTGGTCAAATCGTTCTCGCAGGCAAATAAATGTATGCCTTTTTTTAATTTTCAAAACAAAATATTTTTAGAACTCGCTCTGAGGCTTCAAAGTTTCCTGATTTGAAGTAAAGAAATCCTTACACCAGCTACAGGTTTAACCCAGAGTGCAGCTATAGATTTATTAACTTATTATTACTCGACCATTCACCTCATTGACAGTCACCGCAGCTTGGGATGACAGCAAATACGGTGTACAATGAACGGACCGACCGAGGGTCAACTTTTTTTGCAGCCGTTCACCTGCAGTCCCTTCAGTCGGTGTTCAACTTAAATGCGTCATTTTTCATCCGATTTTCTTACGCTTTACTCAATTTAAATTATACTTGTAATCATTTTTTTTTTTAGAAATCTATTCTCAATAGTCTAAAGAATTTCTCTTCAAAAAGTCATACACAAGTATATCTGAGGATCACAATGAGCCTCCGAAAACTGCCATTTTATGCCATTTTTGATATGCCTAAAACATTTGCATAATATTTCTGAGATATAAAATGGCGATAAATGCAATGTTTATTGATAAGTGAACAAGTATATTAACTATCAAATAAATTTTCTTATAATTTCCTGTCCAAAATGGACGAAATAAAAATTGGAAAGATTTTACATGTTAAACTCCATAAGATATAAAAATGGCCAGAGCGAGTTCTAAAAATATTTTTTTTTCGAAAATAAAAAAATAGGCATACATTTATTTGGCTACTAGAACGATTTGGCCAACAAGCCCGTTAAAATTTCTCAAATATGATTTTTTGGGCCACCCTAATAAATATATATATACATATATAAACTGAATAACAGTCTGAATATTAGTCTGATATTAGTCTGAATAACATTTCTTCGAAATTAATCGACGTGACGCCATGTTAAATCTAGAGCGTTCGAAGAGTTCAATCGTTGAAAAATGCACTTTGAATTTTAGGGAATCCACTAAATAACACACTTCAAATCCCGGACGAGCCCCAAATGTTAATTAGATAATGTAAAGTTGATCTTTCGGCAAATAAGAAGCTAGGTGTCTAATTGTTTTCTGATAGAATACAATCTTTGTTCACCAAGTTAATAAAAACAAATTGAGTATTTATTTCCTCTTTCTCGTAATTACACCAGATTTATGCTCGTTTATTCCACTTGAATTTTTAGCTATCCATTTTTGTGGCGATAATCACAATTTTGTACTTGCTCGCTTCGGTTGTACACCATGAAGGATGTTCCTTCATTCACGATTGTAAACTTTCTAATGATTTCGGCACCAGTCATTACACACACTTACACAAGTATGTGTACAGAGAAGCGCTCACTCTCTGAGATAAAGATAATGAGAATCAAACCGCATTTGATATACGTTTCAATCTTAACACATACCTTCAAGAGCATTTTCATATGCATGATTGATGTTAGGGAACATTATATTCGACAATGCGTTTCCGGTGGTTCGGATCTCTTCTAAAAATCAAATAGCTGAGGTTTTTACTAAGCCCTTATCTTTTGAAGTGCACAATAAATTAATTAAACAATAATTAAACTTAAAATGAAGCTTGACATGAATATTAATTTAAATTCAATTGCATATATAATTTTGATTTGTTTGTTATTGAAGTAATTAGGTAAAGCTGGAAAGATGACTACAACTAGTTGGAGAGTAGATACTACGTTTTAATATGGAAAAAAGCGATGCTGATGAGGGAGAGTTTTTATACGCACCTGTCCTCGTGAATCTACAGCACCGATCAGCTGCAAGATAAATAAAAGAGGTGCCCTCCTTTCGGCCCTATTCGCGCCATTTCGAACTCTCCGCAAGTCCTTTGTTCAAGGAGCTTTCAGTTCTCGTTACGCCGCCATAGTGCATGTACTTTTAGAGTTGCTAATCATCGTAAGGCCTTTCTTTCATTACGTACATATTAAAATCCCAGATTTAAGTTTGTACAATTAATAGTTTGAAAGTCCATTAAGAATAAAGTTTGGACGAATAAATACTTGTGCTTCTAATGAGTATAAACGGTGGTTTATTAAAGATACCCTCAAAGCTCCTCACTCTAGGTTTCTCTGTAACTTTAGAGTTCATCAAATATTGAGCTAATCCATGTTTTCATAATATCAGTTTTTCTAACCGGCCTTAATCTCATAATAATGAAAGGGTCACTCGTTCCAGATAATTCGACTCTCCGCGGGGTATCTGCCTTCTCTTGTTTGACAAAGGCCTAAGTGCACGCCTCAGAAACAAAGAGACAGCTAACGCTGAGTCATTGCTATTGTACTTTTGCTTTCGATTATTAAACAAAATATAAACATTTTTTCGAAAAACTGGCTCTGAATACAACAAATTAGACAAAAATATTCAACCGTGTGGCCTCAAAACTCTGAACAAATTACCCATTCTAATGAACGACCTTATGAAAGAAGAGTCTAGTCGTGTATCTCGAGGTAAGGAAATGCTTGTGGCGAGCAGAGACTGAGTGGTGGGGGTTACCAGAGAGCTAAGCATTGTTATATTTGAGCGGGATGCGCGAACTCTTAGCTAGAGCAGGCAAGACGAGCAGGCGAGCACCTATTTGTGGAATCGTATTTTATCTCTCCAATTAACAGTTATCCACTCCTGATGCATGTAATAACAAATTTGTGAATTATGTATCGAAAGAATACAAAGCTTCGTAATTTTTTTTACTTTCATTATTAAAAATTGAACTTTGTGAGGAGATGGTACTTTCTGGTACAGAAATTGCAAAAATATATTTGTACTAATTTTATAGAGTATTCTTTTCAGCGTGAAATTAGCTCCAATAGAACTTATGCAAATAAAAATAACTAAAGACGATATCAGGGTACCTGACGGCTCAGCTGACCCTTCATATTGTACGGCGATCGAGCTCCAGCGCGAAGCTGCGAGGGACGTTGTGATGCTCAACCAGAGTACTGCATTATATTGCGTTGGTACATTTAAATCAAGTCCCCCATTTAAACCAGCCGTCACTACAACTTTGTATGTAATTTTGTATTAATTAAACGGTTGTATTTATAAATTCAAACTTATTAAGTGAAATCGAATCCGAATTAAAAAACAGAATTTGCACAATTTATTTGGCTAATCCAATATGTCGAATTTAAAATATAAAAATGGTTTCAATTTAATAAACATGGGTTTATTAAGGTTCTTTACTTCTTAAAATGTATAATTTAGAAAGTACTATTTTGAAGAGTTTCAAGAAAAATCCCAATGAAAATGATTAAAATTATAAAAAAATTTTTAAATGTAAAAGTTAAAAACTTGCATAATTCTTGATGGTGAATTTAAAAAATGAAAAACTCTTGAATATTAATGATTTAAAATCCAAAGCTATACATGTAGTTTTGAGTGGTAAAAAAAAAAAATTTTCGAATTTTGGAGATGAGACTGAAAAATATTATAAGCTACATGAAAATAGAAGGCCCCTCTTTTTTTGTTTTGAAAAAATCAATTAGTAGGACTAAGCATTTGTTGCAAAGTTTTTTTAAAAATCCACTACTCAAAATAGAGAATTCACGGTGCGGCCTATTGTTCAACTTGGCAGTACGGCAGCAGTGAATCAGCCAGACTTTGCCAACTTGACCTGCTCCTTTGTTAAAGCTCCAGGCTCGCCTAAGTCCTCAACAACCACCTTACCTAAATCTTCTGTATTCTTAGCATTATAGCTATGATAAAGAGCAACAGCATAATCTCTTACGAAATGTAAAATTCTATTGACACAATGTGATAGGTGAATGATTGAATAAATTGGTAATAAATCATTATAATTAATGGATAATTAATATTTAACTAATTATAAATAATTATTACTTAATAATTATTCATTATTTATTGATCATGAAAAATTGCAAGTTTTACTTATATTGATTTTAATTATCATTCTTAATTTTAACTATTTATTAATTTAATGTTTATTAGTGACTTATTATTAAATTATTCAATATTAATTAATTATGAATGAATAGATGATTTAGTTATTAAAAAGTTAATAATTATTCATGAAAAATGGCAAATTTTAATTAATATGATTTTCATTCATTTAATTTAAATTATAATTTTTCTATTATTGATATTATGAATACTTCAAATTTTTATCAATTTGTCTTATAATACTTTATTATTAATCTTTATTATTATTTTTCAAATATCAACGATTTTTAGTATTTAATAATTATTATTAATTTAATGTTTATTGGTTTATAAATCAAAAAGTCGCTGGTAAATAATGATCTAATTTTTTAAATAAAACTACAATCAATATTTATTTTTATGTACTTTCCGATTAAATGAATTTAATTTCTCCCTCTGACTTCCTTTAAGAAGGTATGAAGAAGCCTACAGGGAATAAAAGCCATAAATATGTAGGAGGAGCACCGAAGAGCGAGAAGAGTAGAGCCTTCGCATTGTCTATTGCCCTGTTATTATTCATCTCTAAATCAAAGGCGTCGCAAAACTCAAAGTTCAATGATTTTTAATGTTTTTAATAATTTTTTCTCCTACAAATGATTATACATTTTTATTTTCTTATATAAAAACCTGTTCTTAGCTAAGCAACTCATGTTTTGTACAAATTCCCGATGATGAAAATATATAGAAGACCCGGTATATGGTTTTAAAAATTGTGATTTTATGGAAATTGACTCGGTTTTTAAATTCTTACATGATATTTAAAAAAAATCAACGTATGATAAATGCGTTATCATTCTTATACAAATAAATGCCTAAAATATCAAAAAAATACAATCATAACTTCTATTGCATGCATTTGAAAAAATAAATGTCATTTTACACGTAAATCTCGATAAGAGAAAAAAGTGAAATGCGTAATCCTATTAATCAACTTTTTTAAAAACAAAAAAATAGGCACTTTCTATTTTCATGTAACCTACAATATTTTTCGGTCTAATTTTAAAATTTCGAAAATTTCTTTTTGGACCACCCTAATGCAGTTCAACTTTGAAGATTTGCAATAGAAAATTCTTTAATTTTTAAAAATTGCAATTAAAGATTTGTCGCTTCTTGTTCTTAATGTTCATAGTTTAGATGACACATTTTAAAGTATTTTTTTAATTTTAATTTTTTCAGAAGTCCAGCCCTTAAACGATATGGAGTTATATGTTCATATTTCAGCAAGTCATAAATGAAGCGAATGCAATGTACTTGAAGTTACGAACGTTCATTTGAACGAAATTAAAAAAAATTAATTTTCAATTTTTTCTTTGCCTAAATCAATTAGAACGTCAAAAAAAATATTCTGTCGGAAAGAATTTTCAAATAAAATTTTTTTAAGGGGTTACCTACCCTTACACATCACCCATTATTTAGACCTGCCTAATGCAAGTTTGATTGTCGATATTTGAAAATATAAAGACGTCAAAAATTCTCTTTTTGTATCTCACTAATTATAGAGGGAGTGAGAAAGTTCGGCAAGAACCCTCAAAACCACCCTTAATATATCCGCGCCTAAAATGTTAAAAATGACAATTTTGATTGTCGATATTTGAAGATATAAAAACGTCAAAAATTCTCTTTTTGTATCTCACTAATTATAGAGGGAGTGAGAAAGTTCAGCAAGAACCCTCAAAACCACCCTTAATATATCCGCGCCTAAAATGTTAAAAATAACAATTTTAATTGCCGATATTTGAAAATATAAAAACGTCAAAAAATCTCTTTTTTTGTCTCGCTAATTATAGAGGGAGTGAGAAAGTTCGGCAGGACACCTAAAAACCACCCGAAATATATCCGCGCCTAAAATGTTAAAAATAACAATTTTGATTGTCGATATTTGAAAATATAAAAACGTCAAAAATTTTTTTTTTGTCTCGCCAATTATAGAGGGAGTGAGAAAGTTCGACAAGACCCCTAAAAACCACCCCTACTATACCCACACCTAAAAGATTAAAAATGACAAGTTTGATTGTCGATATTTGAAAATATAAAAACATAAAAAATTCTCTTTTTCTATCTCACTAATTATAGAGTGGGTGAGAAAGTTCGGCAAGACTCCTAAAAACCACCCTTAATATATCTGCACCTAAAATGTTCAAAATGACAATTTTGATTGTCGATATTTGAAGATATAAAAACGTCAATAAAAACGTCTCTCGAGTTTCAAATTAAGTTCCTTCGTATTGTCATCGTATACAATATTTCCATAATGGAAATACGGCAGAATTAGGCTCTTTACCAGAAGAATCCTTGTAGCCGTGGGCAAGGATTCCTGGTTTCTTTAAAGCTGTCGTAACACCGTGAAAACCTTTCCCGAAATACCAACTACCTGCTCATTCCAGTAGAGTGCGGTTAAACATATTGCCCAAATCCCTCACAACATCAATAAATTCAATTTCAAGGCGATCAACTTTTAGTGAAGGGAAAATCCTTAAAGTTGCTAAAGACAGGGAGGAAGTCGGCCTGATGGTAATTGTTTTAGCCTTGGTCAGATTCAGTGCCAGCCCATTGTACCACTGAGCCGGCGATGTCCTCCTAGACCAATTCCAACATACTTTTAAGGGAGGCGATTGGGTCCGAAAGATATCATTTAAAATCGTCCGCATACGTAGTGTTTGCAGTGATTAAGGGGGACTTACACCTTATAGGCCGATTTTTGAGTCAATTTTCAGAAATTTATTATGGAAAAACTGAGGAGGATTCCGATACGGGACTTTTTCTATTCTATTTTAGCTTTATTGAATTTCACACATGATTTTTTTTCACATGTCAATCTTCACTTCCAAGAACTGGAGAAAGCATTGACAGCGCCCCTATCACAAGCGAACTGCCGTGGTTTGCAGGATTGGGTCCACCCTAGTTATCCGAAAAAAATATTCAAAAACACTTATAATTGTTGTTACCTTAGCGAGGTCCCGATCGTTTACTTTTTCGATATTTTGATTTTTCATAAAATAGCAGACATTTTTCCGAAAGTGTTCCGAAAAATGCACCTTTTGGGTAAATGCGTTTAAAGTTTTAGGACATTGTAAACTGTGAATCATGGAACATACGTTCAGTATGCTTAAGTTCTGTACCTAAGTCCGATGTGCATAGATTAAAGAGAAGGGGGTCTAAAGTAGAGCCCTACGGGACTTAAACCCTAATCTTATACCATTTAGCAAGTTCACATTTGCTATTGACTACTTGTAGGGATCGATTTGTTAAGAATTATTTAAGCCGCGCAATTACAGTATTGGATAGATTAGACGTTCTAAGTTTGTGTAAAAGAAGTTCGAGATTAACTGATTCAAACGCTTTGGAAAATAAAGTGAAACCACTATCGTTATAACCTACCTCTCAATAGCGATTTTAAATTCAGTGGTCACCTTTAGGGTAGCCGTCACTGTGATTCACCCGAAAACCCGACTGCAAAGGATCAGTCAACTTAAAAATATAGATACTTTGTAAGCTTCATATGGACTATAATTTCTAATAGTTTTGCATTATAAAAGTAAGTGGAAGTATATTTCTTATTGTACGATACTGCTCTCTTCTCTAGGTGAAGGGGGTGTATACAGCAGGTCAGGATCTTCTCTTTGCAGCCTTGGAGTTAAGTAAGTTTATTTGATGCAATAAATCTCGAGGTTGGAGAAAAATTTTTATGGGTCTCATTTTGGAATAAGGAAGTGGTCTGTAGGCAGCTGTGGCGTCGTCTCTTCAGGAGCAATAAAATGGAAATATTTCGAACTGTCATCTCTTGCAATAAGTTACGTGCAACCTTGTCAGATATAAACGTCGCATTGTGAGAGAGGCTGATATTAAAGAAAAATTTACCGCGGTACTACTGGGAGCCGGTGTCATTTTTAGACGGTTGCTTCCAGTAGGACTATGCGGTGGTTGATTTATCCTTTTTTTAAATAAATAAATAAATAAATATATATATATATATATTTAAAAGTTTTTCATAAGGACAACCGCGGGATTTCACTGTTAGCGGGTGCTAATCTGAAAAACTGCATGGTAACAGATTTCTCCCCGCCGGGTGATGCGGTGGTTTTTGATTGGTTGCGGAAATTCCGGCTACAAATGTTCAAGTAAATAGATTTAAATATTTTATGATGGAAATTGATCTTTTGTTCCTACATATTTTTATATTTTCCAAACTGCATGTCAGAAAAAATACTAAACTAGATACTCAGGCCGCCCCAACGAGTAGCAAAGAAGGCGGCGCGCCGCCCGGCGTTGATCAAAATAGCTCAAATCGCTGTCCCAGTAGAACGACGGTAAATCACACCTATGGTCACATCTAACGACCGTGAGATGGGTAAATTTAGATATGAGCTGCTCGCTTAAGGCTGATATAAGGGTAGTGTCTGATTTTACTTAGAATTCTCATGACATCTCATGAGAGCGCCTTTTCTGTGATATCAAACTATCTCACATTGCGACGTTTATACTTAGACTAAGAGCCGAGGCCGTTTTTGGCGAGTTATTAGGTAACGATTCTGCCACTATATTCCTGATTGTTGAGAATATACTGATCACAAAATGTGGCTTCTCCAGGGGTAGTCCCGGGGAGAAGGTGTTTAATTACTCATTCGAAGTTCTAAAAAAAATTATTAAAATAAGTCATAGGGTAACGGCTTAATCTTTCTGTGTTGAATGTCAAGACAATCAGACAATGTTCCGTGCAATTGGCAGAACAATAGGCCGGTGCGGAAGGGGGGCAGAACGATCTAGAGGTGTAAAAGAATATGTCATTTTAAAGTTATTTTCTAAAACCCAAATTTTTTATATAACATTCTACTCATTATTCAAAACATATATTCGAAGAGGCAGAACAAAATCTCAGGGAGAACATCCTGGCAGAACATCGCGAACTGCCGAACAGAGTGGCGTAAACTATCTAATTACGGTACTGATCGTGTTCGGAGCACAAGTAACCACTCTGCTCGCAGTGTCAGGGCCGTGAACCGACGCACAATGACCAATGTCAAAACCGGGCAGTTTGCCATGTTCTGCCAGGATGTTATCCCCGGGATTTTGTTCTGCCTCTTCGAATATATGTTTTGAATAATGAGTAGAATGTTATATAACAAATTTGGGTTTTAAAAAAAAAACTTTAAAATGAATTCTTTTACACCTCTAGATCGTTCTGCCCCCCTTCCGCACCGGCCTATTGTTCTGCCAATTGCAAGGAACATTGTCTGATTGTCTTGACATTCAACACAGAAAGATTAAGCCGTTACCCTATGACTTATTTTAATAATTTTTTTTACAACTTCGAATGAGTAATTAAACACCTTCTCCCCGGGACTACCCCTGGAGAAGCCACATTTTGTGATCAGTATATTCTCAACAATCAGGAATATAGTGGCAGAATCGTTACCTAATAACTCGCCAAAAACGGCCTCGGGTCTCCGACTAACCTGAGAGGGTTGCGCGTGGCGCATTGCAAGAGATGCCAGCTCTAAATATTTTCATTTGACTTCTCCTATGCTGCAAAGAGAATATACTGACCAGATGTATAAAGTAGTCCAGTCAATGAAGGATTTGAGAAAAAAATTCGTAAAAGTAGCATTTTTTCACAGATACGTTGGCAATGGCTTTATAAAGATATTGTAAAAAGTCCCCAAACATACGTGTACGGCAAAGTTCCGAAATTCTGGAAAGCGTTAAGCAATAACATGTTTTTTAAAATTACTCGAGAACTGTTGATTTTAGATCAAATATGGTGATGTGAAAAAATGTTCATAATTTTGTAGGGCACAAAAAAGGTTCTATCTATTGTGGGCGTATTGTCAACGGCTGCGCTATTAAATTGGATTAGCTGCACAATTCTTCTATTTCTGAACAAATAAAATAAAATCTCAAATATCCTAGAAAAAACGTCGGAAATATATCAGGCGATTTGTACTGGAGCAAATGCAGGTTCCTGTTAACAAAATAAAACGACTAAGTCATTTGCATGACAAACTATCGGTATAAAATGAGCTCAACTTCAGTGTACAATTTGATATGTTTAAGGGGATGCTATTGAGATGAAACTTCTTGTAAGTGTTCCTCCATTTTCATACAATACATTTTTCAATTTGTAGCCCAGAATAATAATATTTAAGGCCTCTTTTAAAGCTTTAAACAAGTAAATTTCAAAATTTAAGCTATGATATCGGAAGCAGCGGTGATTATGAGTCCTAATGGCAGCAAAGGGAGCGGGGGCGGGAACGGTTACCTCTTTCGATAATATGGAACCCTTCGAAATTTTTTTGCTCACTTTTCCCGACAATAGAATTGGCCTTCGGGTAGCCATGACGTCACTGCAATGCAGGTTCTCAATGAGGAAAATTTCAAAAATAAAAATAAAATTAATGCAATGCACATTAAGCCATCTGTTTATTTTATGGAAAATATATTCTTCTTGATAATTTGAATAAGAGTAATTACAAACATATCCTTAAGAACCTATACAAAATCATAATTAAATTCTCATTTAGGGGTTAAATCTACTATGTCAAGATTATTTTTGGTAATGTTAACAACATTCTATTGAAGGAGACTGGGAAAATATGGCGCTACCGCAAAACACGTTTTTTATTATTGATTGCTATGAGCATGCGATAACTCCGGGAACGATTGTCTGCAATTCAAAATCCGAAAGTACAAGTATTAGAGTTGCTACAGGTCTGATGGTTCCAGAAAATTAGGGAATGTCAGGGAAAAGATAACAGAGTCCGGGCATTTTCGATAAAGTGAAATTATTTGTACTATTACGATTAAAAATCGCAACTACTTAGTTGCAAATTAATCTGTGTTTGTTAAGGATTCAAATTATTTGCTTGAAAATCCTTTTCATTTCGCTGAATTCAACCATTCTGTATAAAATTTTGAATAGCAGACAATTGTTCCAGAAGTTATCATGCTCATCGCAAGCAATAATAAAAAACGTGTTTTGCGGAAGCGGCATGTTTTCCCAGTCTGCTTCAATAGAATGTTGTTAACATTACCAAAAAGAATCTTGACATAGTAGATTTAACCCCTAAATGAGAATGTAAAAAGATGAAAAGTTT
>NC_046663.1:130641486-130648442 GCF_010883055.1 Belonocnema kinseyi
TATATTTATTCTTAAATGTCTTATTCACTGCGTTTGAAAATAAAAAATTCATTTTTGCAATTATGGTTTTTTATAGGTTCTTCAGGATATGTTTGTAATTACACTTATTTAAATTATCAAGCAGGATATATTTTTTTATAAAATAAAAAGATAGCTTAATGTGCATTGCATTAATTTTATTTTATAATTTTATTTTTGAAATTTTCCTCATTGACAACCTGCATTGCAGTGACGTCACGGCCACCCGAAGGCCAAGTCTATTGTCGGGAAAAGTGAGCAAAAAAAATTCGAAGGGTTCAATATCATCGAAACAGGTAACCGTTCTCGCCCCCGCTCCCATTGCTGTCATTAGGACTCATAATCACCGCTGCTTCCGATATCATAGCTTAAATTTTGAAATTTACTTGTTTAAAGCTTTAAAAGAGGCCCTAAATATTATTATTCTGGCCTACAAATTGGAAAATGTATTGTATGAAAATGGAGGAACACTTACAAGAAGTTTCATCTCAAAAGCATCCCCTTAAACATATCAAATTGTACACTGAAGTTGAGCTCATTTTATACTGATAGTTTGTCATGCAAATGACTCAGTCGTTTTTTTTTTGTTAACAGGAACCTGCATTTGCTCCAGTACAAATCGCCTGATATATTTCCCACGTTTTTTCCAGGACATTTGAGATTTTATTTTATTTGTTCAGAAATAGAAGAATTGTGCAGCTAATCCAATATAATAGCGCAGCCGTTGACAATACGTCCACAATAGATAGAACCTTTTCTGTGCCCTATAAAGTTATGAACATTTTTTCACATCACCATATTTGACCTAAAATCAACAGTTCTCGAGTGATTTTAAAAAACATGTTATTGTTTAACACTTTCCAGAATTTCGGAACTTTGCCGTACACGTAAAAAAAATGCTACTTTTACGACCTTTTTTTTTGAGTGATATTTGTGCCCCGTTGACTGGACTACTGGTATAAATCCCCTTATCTAGAGGAGAAGAGTAGCGAGCAGGAGTTCCCACTTAACCCCTGATTTTGTTTTAAAGAATTTGTGCACATTTTTTACAATCACAAAGATTTAGCATCATAAAAACGTTACGTAGTGCCTTTTAGTTAATTTCCCAAATAGTAAACAAAATATCTCAATTCGTGTAAGCATGAGTTGTTGCGAAAAAATGTTGGTATGATAGGAATCGTAACGTAAATATTTCTCGAATACGATTGGAAATCCAATTTTTGTATTTTCGGGACTTTTAGAGGATATGATCAGCTATCTATAACAAACAATATCTGAAATAAAACATGTTTTCTTTTCAAAAATTGAGTTTACAACTTTGTTTTTAAAAAACCCAAAAATGTTTTTGAAAAACATTTTTTCAAAAAATATTTCGTCAACATTTGTTTAGGCTTCATTAACTTTGGTACTCACAATATGCCAGTTTTCAATATCGTAAAACATTGACCGCATATATTATATATAGTATTTCATTATTATTTTATTTAAAAAAATATATAAACATGAATACTTTTTCATCCATTATGCCTTAAAAAAGTAGCATTTAGTAATACTAGACTCCAAAAAGTGGCAAATATTATGTATCAGTGCTAGGCCTTTTAATGTAAAGAAATACCTGGAATTTGATGCTTCGAGGCACTTTTTCTGCCAACGAGGAAGAGGTCCTTTAATTGCTTCGTCCATACGCGTGAGATTATTTAAATCTTTCATATATCTGATATGAGACATATTTTAGCAATTCTTTTTTGATTCTGTAAGAAACACAATTTCTTAAAATCACGGATTACCAAGTAAATCGTAAATTATGTACACTTCACTCCCTCATATCGTTTAACATATAACTTTAAACAATTAATCATCCAAATTTTGTAACTTTTTTATCACGTATTTTATGTTAGACATAGAATTCTTCGAAGAACATGGTAGCACTTTTATACTTTGTTGTTCATTATAACAGAATTTAATTAAAATATTTTTTCTACTACGTTTAAAGGGGCGAAGAATTTAAACAGTTTGAGTTCTGAATAACCGTTTCTTACTTGCTTTCTACAAGAAATTCAAATCGTGATGCTACCGTTTGCATACTATGTTTTGCTGAATCCAACCCACTCATGATCTAACCGCAAGGCGTCCCATTTTCATTTAAGTCGCGTGTATCAGCTCTACGGCCATGCTGATTACCATAGCAACGCAACAGCGCTAACTTGAATTCAGACCCCTGCTTCGACCGTGTATTCTTATGAAGCGGTAGCATCGACATATACAAATGGACCGGAAATGCTGTGGCGAGAACGATAATGAGCTTTAGAGAGAGGAAAAACATATGAAATGTAGACTTCTCTCTTTCTTGATAAAGCTGATTAGTCGAGAATATTTTCGTTGGGTGAAGTTTGGTGCAGCACAGGACCGTGTTTTGTGTCGCGAGTGCCCCAATAATGTGACGTTCATCGCACTTTTCAGAATTGATTAATTTACAATTTATTTAATTATAATTTATTGTAAATTAATATAAAAAAAATGGTGGCAGTCTGTGTAGTTTGTGGGCGTTGTCATAGACGTTTATATGGGGATATGTTTTCATACGTAAGTAAAGTTATTGAATATAATAAAATAAAAAATGTTACAACAAAAGCAAAACCTCAAAATATGAAGTTTTGTACCTATGCAATACAAATGGTTATTTTTAATGCTATAGAAATATTGTTCAAATTTTTGACTGCTATTACATTATTTTTGAACTCACAAAACAATCATTATTGTAGCATTTTCAAAACAATTTCAAGAAGAATTTAAGGTTAACAAGTTTTTAAAATAATCTATCTGAAACAGGTTATTTTACATGAATATTTTATTTGAATATTACACAGAATATTCAGGTAATACCCGGGGTCACCAATTCACTTGACAGAGTCCTGAAACAGATAAAGGCAGGTCTACACCTCATATGTTTTTTCTCTCTCTAAAGCCCATTTCAGTTCTCCCTAAAGCGTTAACGGTCCATTTCTATATGTCGATGAGTGGTAGTTCTCTAATGGTGTATTTATACCACAAAGGAATAAAAAGGAGACCTAACTCCGTTTCCACCAGCCCCATGCATCGCCCCCATTTTTCTGTTTTCTTACGATTCGGAGAGGAATTGTCGATTAAACTAATCCACAAGATGGCGCCACAAAAAGTAGGTCTGTCTTTTTCATTGAATTTCATTAAGAAAAAGCAAAAATAATTAAAAACTTGATGCTGTTTGTAAAAAACAAAAAAAATAGATGAAAAATAAGTCTATCTATTACTAATTATTTAAAAAAAGAAAAAGTCATGAAAATATGTAGTTTAATATGAATAAAATTTAATTTTGAGATACATTTTGAAAGCAGTTCGAACATTATATTTTTGTGATTTATTTTGCTCATATTATTGATTTCATTATTTGTTAAAGTTAAACAATATTTTTTTTAATTATTAATGTATCTAATGAAAAAATTAATAATATTAAAGACCTCAATGACAAAAATATTTAAAACATATACATGATCAGAAGAATTAATAAAAAATATATGACCTATATTGTATATTGAGGGAAAAATTTGGTAAAAAGTTAATGAGAAAAGACTAATAAATAAGAAAGTGGATTTAATATTATTTAATATAATGTATATATTTATTTGAATTGAACCGAATATCACATATGCATTTATACAGTGGAATCATTTATTTGTTGCTTAATCTTGAAAGCTTTTTTCTCGCTGCATTCAACCCCTGATAATTTTATTTAAAAATTTTTATGTAAAGGAGATTTAGAATTGAATAGTTAATTATATTATTGCAAACCTCATTTCTAAAATAAATAGACTATAAACTATTAAACTCTATAAACAAACGTACCGTATTCATGACGGAGTGTAGGAGGAAATTCATTTTTTTCGTTCAGCTTGACGCTCCGAACTTTTGTCTTCTCTATTTGTTTATTAATAATTTGTCTACTCGAAGCATGGAAAAACTGAAATTTTGTACATAACAATTTTTTACGCTTCGATAACTGATCAGAAAAACTTTATATTGTCTAAAATTAATGTTTATGGACTCATAAAATACAAATAATTTGTTTATCATTTCATTTATTTGTTGGAAACAAATTTGATAAACATTTAAGAAATAATTGATTATCGGTAAAATTTTTTATTGCTGAAAGTACTTCACATTAATGTAGGAATTACATTTAATAACCAAAATAATTTAAAAGTTTATAATAACTATTGTTATAAACAATTCTTGTGGAAAAATATTATTATTTGAGATTTTTCAAATTATTATTTCCTTCAAGCGCCAGTAAGACTTCAGGTATTCCTTAAAAGAATAAATATTTAATAATATATGATAAAATATAACAATTAAAATATTTGTAATCACATTAGATAAACAAATTCAAAATTTTGGTCCTTTCACATAGATACTTTTTTTACCCTGGAAATGTTTTAAGATGTTGGACGAATAACTGCTAGTCACAAAAATATTTCAGAAGTTATCAAGAACCATTGTTATAAATAATTCTCGTGACAAAATATTCAAATGTAAGGTTTTAACAACATTGTTATTTTCTTTAATCGCCACAATGGCTACGGATATTTCTGCAAAATGTATCCTTGATCATATATAGTAGAATATAACAACTTACATGTTTATAAACAATTTACATAAAAAATGTCTCAATGTTGGCAGTATCACTCGGAAAAAGTCGGGTTTTCAATCGTAATAGATTGGAAATGAATCATAACACTGCATGCTAAGATTCACTCAATACAAAATCTTTTGACAATAACCCACCGATTTGGACATCAAAGAAAATATAAATTTGATAAAACCTTAATTTTCAATATTTTGTCACAAGAATTGTTAATAACAGTGGTTATTGTTAACTCTTCTAATATTTTTGTGACTAGCAGTCATTCTTCCAATAGCTTAAAACATTTCCAGTGCAAAAAAAATTTCTTATGCGAAAGGGCAAACATTTCAAATTTGTTTATCTAATTTGTTTACAAAAATTTACATTGTTATATTTTTTCAAATATTATTTAATATTTATTATTTTAAGGAATACCTGAAGTCGTTCTGGCCATTGAAGGAAATTATAATTTGAAAAATCTCAAATTCTAATATTTTGACACAAAAATTGTTTATCATAGTGGTTATTATAAACTTTTAAATCATTTTGGTAATTAAATGTTATTCCTACATTAATGGGAAGCACTTTCAGCAAAAAAAGAAATTTCACTGATAATAAGACATTGTTCGTACTTTGACTGAAAACATTATCAATAAAAAAATAGAGGAGAAGAAATTTTGGAGAGTCAAGATCTATAGAATTTAATGTTCTTTAATTTAAAACAAAAAATTCAAAATTGCAAGAAAATTGAAGGCTCTGGGCATTTTTTAATGAAAAAAGTGTATTTCCTCCAACTGTGCGTCATGAGTACAGTACGTTTGTTTGTAGATTTTAATAGCTTATAGTCTGTTTATTATAGAAATGAGGTTTGCAATAATATAATTAACTATTAATTTCGAAACCTACTTTAAATTAAAATTTTTGAATAAAATTATTAGGGGCTGAATGCAGCGAGAAAAAAGCTTTCAAGATTAAGAAACAAATAAATTATTGAACTGTATAAATGTATTTATGATGTTGGGTTCAATTTAAATAAATGTATATACATTATATTAAATCCATTTTCTCATTTAACATTCGTGTCATTGACTTTTTTCTAAATATTTCCCCCAAACATTTTAATTACAATTACCACAACTTCTTAAAAATATTTCCTTCAAAACTTGAAATTTTTACGATTTTAAAGGAACAAAGATTCTTTACTTTGCAACTTAAGTTGTAGTCTTACATATTCTAATTATTATTATATTTATATTGGATATAAGTGATATATTTTTCATTAATTCTTCTGATTATGTATATGTTTTAAATATTTTTGTCATTGAGGTTGTTACGCAGTTGACTTTGACCTACTTGCGTCATAAATTTAGGTAATCCCACATGTATCCGCTAGACTATAAGTAGGACCATACCTATGGTCTCGAGTTCAGTTCTAATCTTGCCTACGACAATAATTGTATAATAAAAGTTAATAAAGAAACACCGAATTGCCTAACAGAAATTCGGTTACTTTTTAAAAATATCTAAACGTTCTTTTGCGCATAACATTTTGGCGATCCTGCCAGGATAGTTCTCAACGATAGTAATTCCTACGGAAATAATTAGACTATCCAACAAGAACTATCTAAGTGACGAACCTTTAGAAAGAACCCGGACTTTCTCCACGGAAAAGCCCGTTACGAGGGCCCTACGAGGCCCGTAAACAGGCGGATGGGAAGAAAGGAAGTCTTCAACGCAGCCCTCATCTTGCAATCATCAACGAAGCCCTCAACGCAACTCTCACCTTCCAACCATCAACGAAGCCCTCAACGCAGCTCTCACCTTCAAACCATCAACGAAGTCCTCATTTCATCGAATAACGATAACAGATCAACATAGTTTACAATACTCAACTCAACACGAAGCAAGAGATCTACGGTCTTCAAAACAACAAATAGTGAGTAAAAAGAAAAGTAGAAATAAGAAGTGTTAGATCTTTGTACAGTTTGAAGATATTTGCAAGGCAAATTTTATGACTAAAATCAAAAATTTTGCGTCCAAATACTACCAAACTTTAGGCTCACGTCCGTACACAAGCTTATGGTGCTCCTTGGCCTCTGTGTCCGTCAATAAAACAAACGGTACCTGAAGTTTCTTGGCATTGTTGTAGCACGATGCCAACAAATTAAGGTTTAAACGTGAAATTTATGTCACGCAAATAAAACCATTACGCGAAATTTAGGACAGAAGCGTCACACTGGCTTTTTCCAACTATAGAAAAAATAACTCAGAGTACTTTACA
>NC_046663.1:130648542-130656110 GCF_010883055.1 Belonocnema kinseyi
GAGTTCAGTTCTAATCTTGCCTACGACAATAATTGTATAATAAAAGTTAATAAAGAAACACCGAATTGCCTAACAGCAATTCGGTTACTTTTTAAAAATATCCAAACGTTCTTTTGCGCATAACAAGGTCTTAAATATTATTAATTATTTCATTAGCTAAATTAATAATTTCAACAATAAATTATTTTGTCTAACTTTAACAAATAATAAAATCAATAATATGATCAAAACAAATTACAAATTTATCAAGTTCGAACTGCTTTCAAAATGTATCTCAAAATTAAATTTTATTCATATTAAACTGCAAATTTTCATGACTTTTTCTTCTTTGAAATAATTAGTGATAGTTACTCTTATTTTTTCATATATTCTTTTTTGTTTATTTGAAAACAGCATCAAGTTTTTAATTATTTTTGCTTTTTCTTAATGCCCTTCAATGAAAAAGATAGACCTACTTTTTGTGGTTTGACCGACATTTCCCCTCCTGATCGTATGAAAACTACTATTGCATACACATAAACGATCGAGGCAGGGGGCTGGTTTCCACACTTGGCAATAGAAACATTACCATAAGTGGTATGTTCATTACAGGAAGATCTTAAATTTTCGTGCGCAGTTGTCCTCTTCCTATACATGAAAGTGTGAGAGTGAGAAAGTTTGTAAAATTGACGTAAGTTAGAGAGGTTCTGTTCGTTTGTTTTGATGCAGGTGTCAAGTGCCGGGTTGTGGTGCAAGTTACACGCCGAAGAAGGCGAACACACTTCGCTTTTTTAAATCCCTCACTGTACGTACAATAAACGTCTAATATATTTTATTGTTTTAAATAACTGCCATTGAATTTTAATAGAAATTTAACCTTTACTCACTACTTGAGTGCCGGCGGAGAAATTTTCAGAGCTTCTCAGAGCCTTGAGAATCTTTAGCATATACTCTGAGATTTCTATCGGTAGGGCGCTTCATTATAATATCACATTATTTGCAATTATCCGTGCTGATTAAATTGTATACATGCTTGTAAATGCGTAATTTACCAATTTCTAAACTGAGTCACCTCATAATGACTTTTAATGAAATTATAATATTTTTCATGTTTACGTTTCGAAAAAACTTTAAAGTTTTCAATGAAGTTATATTACTTTGAATATTTCTTTATCAAATTACAAATTTAAAAGGTACTTACCTATACTTTTTCTTCTCAAAATCTGTTCGCACATTTTTCAAACAAATACCGAAAATACTGTTTATACATTTATTTCGTGTATCTTTCGCATGATGATCAACAAAAGAACAGAACCTCTCTAATTTACGTGAAGTTGACAAACTTTCTCACTCGTACACTTTTCCATGTACAGGAAGAGCACAACTGCGCACCTGCGCACGAAAATTTAAGATCTTCCTGTAATGTGCCTATCACTTGCGGTAATGTTTCTATTGCCAGTTTCAAATTGCTTCCCACTGGCAGTTAAGTCTTCTTATTATTCCTTCATGATTTATACGCCTGTTGCATGCAGACGGAAAATGTATGTTCCTCTTACTTCACCATTTGACATTGCCATGCATTTAACTTACTCTAGATTTTCCACCCAACGGAAAAACAGAGAAAATCTAGAGTGCGGTAAAGGCGTGGCATCGACACGTGGTAGAATGAGAAGAAGATACATTTTCCGTTTGCATGCACTGCTAGAAAAATCTGTATGAGGTTTAATATACATGTGTGTGAAGCAAATATGTACTACAGCTACAGAAATGTAACATGCATTGGTGTAGTGAATTTAATATACATGTCAGTATAGCAATGTGCGTGAAAACTCAACATGTTTTCATTTCTTTAAATCTTCTCAAGTACTCTCAATCAAATTATTAATCTAGAATTCGTATATAATGATAGTCCAATGTACGGGTAAATTTTTTTTCTCCTAATTTTGTTCTAAATGGTCAAAATTTAAGTCGAATACAGTTAATTGTAGGTTTAGTCTGTTATTTATTTGCTTGATTGAACTTTTTGACTTGAAATCCAATTTCATTTTTGGTTAACAGAAAGAGGGTATCATGTTTTATTACTTAGAATCAAAAATTACAGCTAAACTTCTATTAAATTTGTGAAAATGAAATTGTATGATTTTTCTCGTAAGTGATTAACAAGAATGTATATGAAATTTAATATACGCACTCTCAAGGTTGTATGTAAATCCCATCCCCGTACAAATAGTAAAATTCCGGGGGGGGGGGGCGTCAAGCCATGCTACATTGAACAAATTTCACGGACCCGCATGGTGAAGATTTCAGTGCGCTACTGGCATAGAATTCGTAGGATGTGTGTATACGTATAGTTACCACTGCTATGCCAGCGGCAGATTCGTAGATCGTGCAACGTCGCAATGAAAACCTAATCATGGCTGATCAACTGTCATGTGCGTTTGAATAGTTTGGCGATGCGATACTGTTATGTTTATCAGTTTGAAAGTGACTAAAATTTCAATGGTTTTCATTGAATTATCTATGAAACTACACGGTGGAAAAACTTGATATATATTTTTTAAAATTTTTATTTTCAAGCAGCACTAATACCGATATTTTTTAAATTTCTCTACCAGTGCGTTTAATTACTATAAATTGAAATGTGAAGAGTGCCTATGCACTGTTCATGTCTTACATGTTAAAGTAGTCAAATTTGATATTAATTATCTCCGCATCGATATGGTTAAGAAATGTGAAATTAATTTAACATATAAATCATTTCATTAAAATATAGCTCTTTTTTCAAAAAAAGCAAGCAGACATTGATTTTTTTACATACAACCTTAATGGCGATTTCATATGCTTAGTATATTAATTTTCATGAACATGGGTATATTAAAGTTAATATTATTTGTAACATACGAATACGATAGGCGTGTAAATACACCTTTAGGGCTCTTTCATACGATTGCAGATCCGCAAGCTGCGGACATGCCAAGGTCATTAGTTGTCAAAATGGAGATTTTTCCGTCGGCGGAAAAATCTCCAAATAGCGGTAATCTGAATGTTGGGTTTTATTTTAATAGAAAATTTAATGTTTTTTAAATGATAGGCAAATATATACAGCTTAAGATAATTATAGAAGAATAATGGCGATGAATTAGATACATTTTTCGATGTTTTGATAAAAAGAAACAAGAACATGCCAAATCAGCTGATTTATCCATCTGAGTCCTGTGTTCAACAGTTTAGGTTTTTCCTATTTTGTATCGCTTTTTCAGCAAAATAATATTTTTGTGCACAGGAGGTAAGGGTTTTTGATATCTGTTAACTTGATAATATTATACCTTTGCAAATAATTGCATATATACGCCTTACAGCACGCATTTACGGAAGCGTAGTACCCATAACCTCTAAATTACATACAATATGCTGGCTACGCTTACTTATAGACATGCCGTCACACTTATACAGACTATTCTTTGCAAAGGCATAATATCATTATGTTACGAATGTCAAAAACACTTACCTCCTGTGCGCTAAAAATATTACTTGGTTGAAAAAGCGATACAAAATAAGAAACATCCAAACTGATGAACACAAAACAAAGAGGTGAATCAGCTGATTTGGAATGTGCTTGTTTCTATTCATTAAAACATAACAAATTCTATTTAATTCATCGCCGTTATTCTTCCATACTTATTTTTAGCTGCATACCTTTTCCTATCATTTAAAAAACATTGAATCTTCTATTCAAATAAGACTGAGCATTCAAATAACCGCCATTTGGAGATTTATCCGCTGACTTGCGCAAGTCCGCAACTTGCGGATTTACAATTATGTGAAAGGGCCCTAAGTGTTGCATTGGACATCCGGCTGTTTGCTTGATTCAGTCATACCAATCTATGTATTGTACCGATTGTACCCATGAAGAAAGAATAAGGGTGGCGTCCCATGATTACATAATTGCGTTGCGTTTTGCGTAATGCGTCAATTCACTAGACATTTCAGCCAATAATATTCTCCTAGTTATGCACAGAAACACTGTAATTTGCTGAAATGTCTAGTGATTTGACGCGTTACGCAAAACGCAACGCAATTCTGCAATCATGGGACGTTACCCTAAGGAGATCTAACTCCGTTTAGCCCAGCTCTGTACATTTCTCCATATTTCAGATTTTAACTTGACCCCGCAACTGTCCTAAGATGATTAGTTCCTAATATCTTCAGCGTGGCGCTAGTTGTCCCATCACTCTTCGTTTTTACATAGAAAGAAATGGGACTAAATCACTTTTTAAATTTTTTTAGTTAACAAAATGTTTTTTCCATGCAAAAATACTTGAAATTAAGACAGTGTTACTCATTTAACATTTGAAAATACTTATCCAATCATTTTATATGAATACTAAAGACAAAATATGATTTATATGGTCGTACAATAATCCTGGTAAAGTTTATTGTCGAAAACAAATAACAATATTATTAATGGAATGTAAAAATCCCGGAGAAAAATTTGAATAGTACTAAGATGTTAAAACATTGGTTATATTTACATCTTGGGCGTTTTATAAAATTATAATTTATATTTGTTCCTCTGAGCAATAATTTCTTTTTTAACAATTTTAATTATTAAATAAACAATTTATAATGTTCTTTACATATTTTCATGTTATATGTTCATGAAGAAAAATTTATTTTGATTTCAATTACATTTTTCTCATTATATTTAATAGTGTAAGTACTTGCTAAACCCTCAAATATTAAGTTCGAACTTGTATACTATGGGTGATGTTTTAATTCATGTTTTCCATTAGCATATATATACATCGTTTGGAAAACTGTTTTGACATATCAAATGAATAAAATTCTTTTCATTTTAATATATATTTTTTTTTACTATAATAACATTTTGTTCATTAAAAAATATAAAAAAGTGGTCTACTCCCATTGCTTACAATGCAAAAACAGAGAGTGATGGGATAACTAGCACCGCGCTGAAGATATTATGATCTAACCAACTTTGGACACTGAGAGATCGCCATTTTGTTTTCAGATGCATTGGGCTGGTTTCGCCACTCGGCAATAGAAATATTACCGTAAGTGATAGGGACATTACAGGAAGATCTTAAATTTTCGTGCGCAGGTGCGCAGTTGTCTTCTTCATATACATGGAAAAGTGGGCGAGTGAGAAAGTTTGTCAAATTGACGTAAGTTTTAGAGGGGTTATGTTCGTTTGTTTTGATGCAGGTGGCAACATTTTTTCAATTGCAAGTTATAATTATTTAAATTATTAAAGTCCTAACTACATTTTCGTCTATATCGAGGTGCTGCCCTTTTCAAATTTTCATTGTTTCTATGGCAACCGCGTCCTCCTAGCACGTTAGCGGGTGGTGTGGGTCAGGGTGCATACCGAAAGTTGTTGAATTCCAAACGGAACGTGATTTTCTGTTTCTCGCGGTCGCCTTCGTCAGCACTATAGCCATTTTGGCTATAGCTGAGTCGGTCGGCTGGCTCTGCACGGCCTGTACGCCAAAAATCTTATGAACAATGAATTACATAATTGTATTAAAATTAAAGAGAGCCTAAAATATTATATTTATTATTATTTTTAAAATTCCAGACAATTAATAAAAATAAAAAAATTCTTTTTGTACTTTAGAATTTTAGTGAAATTTCAAAAATTATTTTTTAAAACTAAACTTGAAATTTAAATGATATTAAGATAAATTATAAAATTAAATAAAATTTAGTTAAATTCCAAATTTAAATAAAATTTAGTTGAATTTAACATTTAAATGAAATTTAGCTAAATTCAACATTTAAATAAAATTTAGGTTAATTTCAGAATTAAATAAATTTTAGTTAAATTCAAAATTTAAGTAAAGTTCAGTTAGAATTGTAGATGTTTAATGATGTTAAATTGTGTTAAGTTGAAGTGCAATCTAGTTAAATTAACATGAAACTGTCGTTACATTTTAAATTTGATTGAATTGAATACATATATGTGGGTTGTTTCTTGGCTTCAACAATGGAGAGCATTCAAATAAGCTGGAGAAATTTAAAAAAAAACACTTATTTTTATAATAATTAGTTAAGTTCAACAAAAAGCTCAGGAAAGTAATTAGAAATATAACTGACTTATAATAATGAATAGATCTAGAGCAGAAATGATATTAAAATAATTTCCATAAGTGGAAACTGTTCCGATTCACAGTTCTAAAGTTTTTTGTTTTAAACTTTGAAGTCGACAATGTCAAAATATAAAAGGAAGCGTTTAAACTTCAGAATAACTATTGTTTAATGGAAATACTTCATTATTCCACAATTTTATTTCAAATTAGAAGTATGTTAGCAATTAAATAATTATTTCATTCAAAATTAATCAGTTTCAAAAAATGGATTATAACTTCAAAGCCTTCGAAATTAAAAACTTTTTATAACGAGAGTAATTGAGTAATTTTATAATCAGAAATTTCAAGAATTGTATTATTTAAAATTTTTTCATAGAGTTGATAAGTTAAAAATTCAAGCCTTAATATTTCTTAAATTTTGAATATGCCTTAAGTATAACCTGATAAATTCAAATTATTTAATTATGAAAGTTTTGAATTGAAAATTGAAATGCAGAATTATAAATGTTTGTATTTGGGGATCATCAGATTTTGGAGGCCATTCATTTAAGCATAATCAAGTTAGAAGGCTTACAGTTGTCAATTTGACGATATTGAACCCTTATATTCAAAACCAAATTAAATTCAATGTTGAACTTTAAAATTTTTTAAGATTTGATTCTTAAATTCAGAATTTTTTTAATGCTTTACATTTTTAATTTTACACTTTTAAACCTTTTTTTAAACTTCAATCATCGAGAAAAAACTATTAAATTTTAGTAGACAACCCTTTTTTTACGTAAAAAAATTAATCTAGGAAATACCCCGTGCGCCACGATAAACAATCCCTCGAGAGGGAAAAATGGGTTAAGACAAATTTGCTGTTTGCGTGAAGAAACTCACTATCTTTGTTTTGACGTAAGTCTTCTTTACGTATACGCTGCAACACGAAAATGATCCTTACGTCAAACTTTAGAGAGTAACTTTTTTCTCCAAGATGGCAGAAATAATGGCTGCTTATCACATAAAACAATGATTTGATAACAAAATTTCGTCACGTATTTACTAGGCACTCTGATAAGTATCTGAAAATTCTAAGAGATGACATTAGTATTCACTAATGTGAACCATTTTCGTCGAGCTTGATCCTTCAAATGACGCCTGTCAAAACTTCAGCCATTTATGCTTACGCATTAACAAGTTACAGCACAGTGAAGCGACTAACCTCCGAGTTTTTTTTAATATGGAAAAATCTGAGTTTCGAGTTTTGATCAAACACTACTATCTTCGCAAGAAAACGATATCGGAGACCAAGGCCAAGCTGGATAAGTATTACCCGGACTCTGCACCGTCGATTGGAACGATTCATAAGTGGTCTACCGAGTTTCGTTGTGGCCATACGAGCACAGTTGATGCTGAACGATCTGGGCGACCAAAAGAGGTCACTACACCAGAAAATGTCGAAAAAATCCATGATATGATGTTGAATGATCCCAAAGT
>NC_046663.1:130656210-130659510 GCF_010883055.1 Belonocnema kinseyi
GAGGAGCTCATAGCTGAAACTGAGGCGTATTTTGGAGACCTTCCGATCGAGTACTTTTCGGATGGTATCAAAAAGTTAGAAAATCGTTGGACTCGCTGTATCCACCTAGAAGGAGAGTATGTTGAAAAATAAAACCGACTTTGGCCAAAAAAACGTCTCCGTGTTTCATTTTTCAGGGACTTATCAGACTGCCTAGTATTACATGAAAACATTTGTTCTTGTTGTTGTTGAAGAAATATTCACTTTAACTTCATATACCTAGATGACAGTTTTGACTTTCCATGTTCAATTGTGATTTTGACATTATGTCTAATTGTCTACTGTGTTATGAATTGCAGTTAGAAGAAAGTTGTAAGAAATACAAAAGAGCGAAATTAAATTTGGGTTTTTAATAAAGATCTTTAAAAATGAGTATAACATTTTTGAAAAAATAAGTCTAACAAAAAAGTGCTAGATCATGTATTTTTTGGTTCGATTCATAATTTTATTCAAATATGAAATTCCTTCTAAATTTCTTTTTAGTTCTGCAAGAAATAAACATTTTTAATACCTTTTTGAAATAAAAAGTCGGGTTTTTTTGCATGATAGTCGTTCCTTCTCTTAAAAAACCTTTTTTTGTTAATGAGGTAATTAACTTATCATGCATAAGCCATTTTATACAAGAAACTGAAAGTTCATGAAATATTTAAATTATTAGAAAATAAATTTTTCACGAACAAATTTACAAAAGCAAGTTTTTTATTAAAGAAAAGAATTGAAAAAATTATTTTTGCAAAATTAAGATTTTGGATTGGAATTAAATATGTAAATAGTTAAATAAAAATAATACAAAAAAGGCTTAATCGACCAGCTGAAAAATATATTTTTCTATACATTACCGGTGGAGAAAATTTTAAAGTTTCAACTTATTTTTCACAATAAATACAAAATCATGAAATAAAGGATACAATTAAATTAAACTAAATAAAAAACTAAGGAAACTTATATATTTATTACAAATATAATAAAAACGGCGTCAAATTATAAAAAATATACACTATTGAAGTACATAATAGTTCTGTAACTTTCTAGCATTGATTTATATTATTCTTCATGATTGCAGTTTAAGCAATGTAATTAGATCAGATACTAAAACAAAAAAAATACGAAAATTATAATTATTTTTATGTCGAGTTTTAGTATTAAATGCTAATAAAAAAAATTAAGCTTCTTAAAATTTACAGCTGTTATAAAACTCATATACCACTAAATTCACAAATAATAAAAAATGCAACATTTCAGAAAACATTTTTCTAGACCTACAAGGAAATTATAGCTTGCTTTTCGGAATTTTGATTACTTTAACCAGAAAAAAATAGTAAGGATATATTTAACCACAATTCTGGTTGATTTAACCAGACATTTTTACATTCTCATCCATAAGAGTGTAATGTAATATCGTCCACATTTTCAATCACTGGTTTTTGACGGATCTTTATGTTTCAGCACGTACAGAATCGGAAAATCATAAAATTTTGTCGGTGTCTGTCTACGTGTGTGCCTGTATGTGTGTCTGTATGTATGGTTACCTCAATGTTGTAGCCACGCTAACTTTTGAAGGATTTGTCCAATCGAGTCCGCCTTTCATACACTTCTGAAGGTCCCCAAAATGAAGGTCAAGTTGGATAATCAGACAATCCCAACCAAAATTAAAAAATGGAGAGCATTTTCAAAATTTCAACTTTTTCTTTTCTTCAAATTTTATATATTTTTGACAAAGTTTCTTCTAGATGGGCAAAGAACTTGTAAATTATCTTAATCCACATTTTTATTTTTATGAAAGTTAGAAAAGTTATATACTTTTCAAAAATTTTCAAAAAATAGAAAAAATTATTTTTTCCATAAATCCAAAAAATGTATTCAAAATTTCCAGTAGACACCAAATACATGTCCAAATAGTCTTGTCGGATTTTTCGATTAGCACACAATTTAAAAAATTTGAGCGTTTTTAAACATTTTAGACATTTTTTTTAAAGTTTCAGAAAATGTTGTCAATGTCTCCGATACTTAACAAAAATACTTGCAAATTATCTAAATGACATTTTTAATTTGGATGAAAATTAACATTTTTCCGGTGAATCCGACCTCTGGGCTATCACTTATTGTGTGTATAATGCAGCGAGAGCTTTGGCCGTTGCGAACCGTAAAACAAAACCAACGGCTGATCATAAGACCAAACGACGAATGCATCAACTTGCCATAAAGATAGGCTGGGCAAGACAGTACGCGTCCCGCATTCAATGTGTGATTGACTACGTCACATCTGGCAGGAATTTTACCGCCAAGGTTCGAAAGTTCGCGCGCGAACTCCGGACCCGTTATCAAGTTAAAGCTGCTGACCATCAGGCAGCATATTGTTGAGAGAATACGTATAGCATCTGACGCTAAGAGAAGTCTAGAGCGGAGGGAGAGATGGGTCAGAGAAAATCAACAGTTTCTCTCTGACCCATCTCGACTCTTCCAAGACCCTCCAGTTACTGTCGAACACAAATAGTTGGGTGCATAGAGAGATTGATGCCGCTTTGGAAAACCAAATTTACTATCTCATCTGGCAAAAATCGTGTGACAACTAACAAGGTCACGTTTCAGAGAGGTGTCTTTCAGGGCGACACCATGAGCCCACTCCTCTTTTGCCTAACATTATTGCCACTATCTCTAGCACTCTGCCATTCCGACGGGTACTTGTGCGGTAAACCTGCAGATCGAAAGTACAAGGTCACTCATGTATTTTACATGGACGATCTTAAGATCTATGCTAAAAACAGAGAGCAACTGCATCTAGCTCTGGCGATTGTCGAACGATATACTAAGGAAATTGGAATGCAATTTGGGTTAGACAAATGCTTCAAGGTTTATTTGAAGCGGGGAAAACTTAATGGCATCCCTGAAGATCCTGAGCTCGTTGATAGAAGCGCCATACGACACCTTTGCGCTGGAGAGACTTATACATATCTGGGCGTGCCACAGAGGCGCATTGAGGATGTGACATCTATAAAGGATACTCTCCGAAGCAGATACAAACGTCTCATCCGACAGATTTGGTCTTCCGAACTGACAGCGAGGAACAAAGTATCTGCAACGAACATGCTTGCCGTCCCGGTACTACTCTATTCATTTGGAGTAGTTTCATGGACGAAGAACGAGCTCAGATCTCTTGAAATCGGGATAAGAAAGGTTATGCACATGAACAAAAGCATGCATCTTAAGTCTTCCGTTCCGCGACTGTACATCTCACGCCGTCAAGGGGGTCGCGGAATATTG
>NC_046663.1:130659610-130671746 GCF_010883055.1 Belonocnema kinseyi
ACCATATTGTTAAATCATTAATCAACATATACTAATTTAGAACTTAAAAATTGCATTTTTAATAAAAAGACGATGTAAAAAAAATCAATAAAATTAATTTTCGACCAAAAAGATGAATTTTCAACAAAACAAAAGAATGTTTTAAAGATGAATTAAATTTTAAACTTAAAAAGTATAAATTTCTAACAAAAATGTAAAATTGCAAATTTTCAGCTAAAAAATTAATTTTGAACAAAACGAAAAACCCAAAATGTCAAGAAAATTGTTACATGTTAAAAAAAGATTAATATTCTACTAAATCGAGAAATTAAATTTTCAAAGAAAGAGTCAACTCCAAAGATCAAGGGGAGTCAAAAAATATGAATCTTTAATGATAAATTTCAACTTTTAACCAAGTCGTTTAATTTTCAATTGAAGAAGATAAATTGCGAAATAAATAGTTACATTTTTAACTAAAGAAATGCATTTTCTAGCATTGTATTAATGATCTACCAAAATAAGACGAGCTTTCAACAAAATATAATAATTTTTAATAAAATTTTTGAATCTTAAAGCCGGGAGGAGCAATTTTAAACCAGAAAATATTAATTTTCAATAAAACTCAATTTATATCAAAAATGAAATGTTTACCCTGTTGGTTAAAAATAATTAATTCTTATTTAAAAAAAAAAACGAATTTTCAACAAAATAGTTACATTTTTAACAAAAGAGTTCAGACTAAAAATGACTTTTCATCCGCAGAAAATTAATTTTGTAAAAATAGAATAGTTAAATTTTCGACCAAAGAGGTAAATCTAAAACCAAAAAATAATTTTTTACAAGGTAGTTTAACTTTTAACGAAGCTTCTGAATTCCTAACGAAACAAGATGACTTTTTAACAAAATAGTTGCATTTTTTACAGAATAATAAAATTTTCAACTGAATACTAAAATTTTTAACCAAACGAGTTCGAACCGTAGTTTTTAGCATGGCCCCCCACCATGCAATTGGTAATGCAGTTTACTGACGACCCCTTAAAGTTTCGATTTTTGTATTTAATGAAATTATCCTAATGATGTATAGTTTAAAATTTGTTTAGCATAAAAATACACAACGAAAAATCGACAAGGCTTAGAAAACGAAATTATAACAATTAAAAGAATGACACAGAACAAGTATATTGACACTATATTTAAGAAACTTTATTTTCAATTTTATTTATATTGGATAAAATATCAATATTACAGAGAAAAGTAACAGCGTTTTACTTTGAAGAATTCAAATGATTTAAAAACTGAAATTAATAACAAACATTAAAGGGACTCTAATTTTTCTCATTCTTATCATTTAGGATTGAGAAAGTATAAGAAAAGAAAGGTCCGAAAAGTCCGAAAATAAAGGACGAGTTCGTTAAACAGCCATTTTGGATAAAATTCAAAAAGTTAGAGCATTTGAAAAAATTTTGGGACCATTTTTGTATAATTAAAATTTTTATTTACATAGTTGTATGGTGCGATTTTCGGGTTGAGAGGCATGGGGAGATTGGGAAATATTCGCAGGGAACGCCGTCTACAATTAGTTCCTCGAACTATATACGTGCCGCATCTTGGCTTATAATATGTTTGTTTATATAATGCATGCTCCTTCCTTAAATGGGTTGACTAGTAAAACAATTTAAGAAAATAAGAAAATAAAGATAATTATCATTCAATTTCTCATTTTACGTTTCTCATCCACTTAATTTTTCTTTTTTTTTTATATTGTAAGTAGAAAAAGATAATTACGACACGAGTTAGGATGTGCATACGTATGAATTTTTTTTTTCTGCAGCAGACTTCACCTGTGATATACAGGTTCTTTAATATCTTATAACCACATCAGTTTGCGTTTTCAAGAAATCCTTTTCATTGAAGGGATACCGGCATACGAAAAACCGTATTGAGTTTAAGGTCTCATACGGTGACAGCACCAGACAACACGTGACAGTAAAAAATGACACCAATTTGCGCCATCTGCGATGGGCAGGAGAACTAATTTGGGTCCCATCGCTGCCTCTCAAACCCCAGTCCGAACTTCTAAAAATTCGCCATTTTCCCTTATTGAGTTGATCGAGCCTGGACTATACCAAAATTTTCTACAGCTTCGCGCTTCGGCATGCGAATAGTGCTTCTTGACATCTTGAAGTGGTTAAGCAATGCGGTTCGGTATAATATTAGGATTTACTGTTGCATACTTGTATCAGTATAAATAATCATGTATAATGTTTAAAACATTTAGAATACTTATTTATTCGTAAAATCTTCAAAGTTATATTAGGAATATTTTTTAAACGATATCCACTATTAATATAAATATCATTGTAATCTTTTTTAATATTCTGTAGAAGTTATCGTTCATTGGTGTTTCTAATTTATTGAAAAATTTATTTCCTTACTACAGATACTTTTTATATGGAATTTTATCAGAATATTGCAGCTTTAGGAACATTTTCCTTTGGCGCTAAAATTCGTATATTATTTACTTCACATAATCACATAGCTACAATTTTTTCCTTTATTTCCTACTGTGTGAGTTACACAGCGGGTTATTAATTTACTTACAATACGAATTTCTATTACTATTCCCTTTTATTTAATAACTTCTTCTACTAATCTTGTGGGTTCACGCTGCATACCTTAAATTGTTAAAATTTTCGTCTATAAACTCTATAAACAATAGTACCGTACTCATGACGCACAGGAGGAGGAAATTCACTTTTTTCGTTCAGCTTGACGCTCCGAACTTTTGTCTCCTCTATTTGTTTATTAATAATTTTTTCCCTTTAAGTATGGAAAAATTGACATTTTGTACATAACAATTTTTTTTCTTTAATAACTGATCAGGAAAACTTTATATTGTCTTAAATGAATGTTTAGGGACTCATAAAATGCAAATAATTTGTTTATTATTCCATTTATTTGTTATAACAAATTTGATAAACAAATTGACAAATAATCTTATTATCGGTAATATTTTTGTTTTTCTAAAAGTGCTTCACATTAGTGTAGGAATGACATTTAATAACAAAAATAATAAAAAATTTTATAATAAATATTGTTATAACTAATTCTTGTGGCAAAATATTAGAATTTGAGATTTTTCAAATTATAATTTCCTTCAATCGCCAGAACGACTTTAGGTATTCCTTAAAATAATGAATATTTGATAATATTTCATCAAATATAACAATTTAAGTTTTTGTAAACAAATACAAAATTTGGGTCCTTTCGCATAGAAATTTTTTTTTTGCACTGGAAATGTTTTAAGCTGTTGGACGAATGACTGATAGTCCCAAAAATATTTAATTAGTTAACAATAATCATTGTTATAAATAATTTTCGTGACAAAATATTCAAATGTAAGGTCTTATCAACATTTTTATTTTCTTTAATTGTTGCAATGGTTTCGGATATTTCTAAAAATATGTATCTTTGATAAAATTTAGTAGAATATAACAACTCACATGTTTATAAACAATTTACATAAACAATTTCCAAATTTTGGCAGGTTCACTTGGAAAAAGTCGGGTTTCCAATCGTAATAGATTGAAAATGAACCATAACACTGCATGCTAAGATTCACGCAATACAAAATCTTTTGACAATTATTAAATCTTTATCTTGGTCTTTTTAAGAACTAATGTATTTTATTAGGCTTAATTGATTCAGACATGGTTTATTATCCCTTTAGTATCTATATTACTTGTATTCATTACCGACTTTACAATTTGAATTGTAATCTTTTATTTTGGAATATGTTGATAAAGGTTCTCTGTTTCAGTTAAATTTTCTGCGTACTACAGGAGCTTCCTATTTTTGAATCGTTTTTCTATAAAATGTTTCTCTTAATATATCCATGGATACCTTAAACATTTGCCATGTGAACGCCCAGTCTCTGTTGGCACATTTTATAGAATTCAAGAACTTTTTCAGTCAATGTTCCTACCATATAATAGCTGTCTCTGAGTCCTGGATAACTCCAAATATACCTTCTACTCCCGTGACAATTGACAGCTATTCGCTCTTTCGAAGAGACAAAGACGAGAGAAGGGGTGGTGGAGTTTGTCTTTTTCTGCATGATAGAGTGGAACTTTGGTTATTGTGAGTCCAGTGGCTAATTATCCCACGACCGAATTTATCTTTGTTGAAGTAAAATCAACTTCTGATAGTACTTTAGTGGGAGTAGTTTATAAACCACCTAATGCCTCATATGGCCCGGAGCTTGAAACGGTGATTTTTTCACTTATCCCTAACTTTAATAAAATTATCCTTATCGGAGATTTTAACACTAACTTAAATATCACTTCCAATTATTCGAAATATCTAACATCGTTAGTGTACTCTTCAGGGCTCTCGATTGTACCTCATGATTCTACTCACCATACTGATCGTTCCAGTACTCGGCTTGATCTAATGATTGTAGATGATATTGATAAGGTTGTCTCCTACGAACAACATTATATCCCTTTTCTACCTAACCACGACTTGATTAACATTACCTTTAAGTTTTCCTATAGTAAAAATACAAAAACAACCCAAAGACTGGTGCGAAATCTCTCTAAAATTGACGAACATTCATTCCACGAACATCCAATGACGTATGATTGGGAAAAAATATTACTAGATACAGATATAAATAATAAAATCGACGCTCTGACTAACTACCTAGTCACCGCATTCAACAATTTTTCTCCTCAACACGTTCCTAAGAACTTCAATAAAGCTGCCCCCTGGATCACATCCGAAATTAAAAATCTGATGAGGGAACCTGATAGCAAGCGCCGACTTGCAAAAAGAACACAAAGCAGTACAATACTAGCTCAATTTCGTAAACTCAGGAACTTAGTTCAGACGAGATTAGAGATGCGTTCAATCAATACAATTATAATGAGATTTAACATAGAGACAAAAAAGAGGACATTTGGCATCTCCTTAGACGTTTACACCTAATCCCACCCAAACATGAATCTATTGTTAGTAATTTTCCGCCTGATGACCTTTTTAAGACTTTTTTCACATTCCCCGTCCCAGATTTACCATCATCATTTTCAAATACCCTTCTTGATTCAATATTTAATGATTCTGACTTTTTTTCGATGACATATCACCTCAATTACTTTTGGAAAAAACACTTGAAATCAAATCGAATGCCACTGGAATTGATGGTATATCAATAAAAATGATTAAACTTGCCCTTCCAATTATATTTCCTATTCTATTGCATATTTATAATGCTTCCCTTCAGGTCGGTATCTTCCCAGATATTTGGAAAAAGGCTGTTATTTTCCCAGTTCCCAACATTTCAAAACCTACTTCTCCAAAAGATTTCCGGCCAATTTCTATTTTATGTGCACTGTTTAAACCATTTAAAAAAATTGTTCACATACAACTTTCCAAATTTCTAGAAAATCTAAGGCCATCGACCTGATGCTATCAGGTTTTCAGGCGAAACATAGCACTCTTACTGCTTCACTTAAAATAACGACGGATCTCAAATTAGCAATGAATAATAGGGAGGTCACGATTGTTGTCTTGTTTGATTTTTCGAAGGCTTTGGACATGGTTAACCATAAGTTACTTCTACAAAAGTTAAAATGTTTTAACATGTCAAACTCTTTCATCAAATGGCTTACATTATACTTTAATAATCGGTCTCACAGAATTATTAATAGTGGTGGGCTTACTGGTGGGAGGTAATGTGTGGGGTTCCTCACGGCTCCATTCTGGCACCCCTCCTTTTCAATTTGTTCACCTCTGATCCTGGAAGTGCAGTACAACATTGAAGCTACCACAAATATGCTGACGATTTCAAAATTTACTTATCCAGACCTATTTCCTCACTAAGTAGATTACTTGTTCTAGTCCAGGAGGATATCGATCACGTTATACTCTGGGCCTGGAAGAATGGACTTACTCTTAACCCAGACAAAACTCAGGCAATTGTTGTTGGACTCACTTCTTCTCCGTCGCTTGTATCTCTGACATCGTTTCCGCCCCTTCGTATCGAGAATCACACTATACCTTTTTCGGAAGTGGTTAATGATCTACGATATGTCCTTAAGGGTGTTCGTTCAATCCGACTTTAAATTTTTTGTAATAGACACATCACTCATTCTATATATATATTTTTACGAAGTATTTGTGAACAAAAGAAAGAAAACTTGTCGAATATCTGGGGTTTCGCGAGATCCTCGGATGAATAAAATGTTGAAAAATAAAAAAATTTGTAGAGGAAATGATTATTTTCTTGACAAATATGAATTTTGCGAAAGACAGAAACCAGCGGGTAGCAGGCGGCAGCATTTGAACGATTTGAATCGTTTGCTGATTTATTTTTTCACTCACAATTCTGACATAATAGAAGAATTCTAGAGATCAACGGCTCTTCCAAAGGTCCGGGTCTTAAAAATAGTGTCCCCAAATTTTGCGAAATACGTTGCGAAATGGAGCAAAAAGCAGAGAGAACTGACATGCCCTGTCTGTGTTTTTGTAACTGTATTGGAATCAACCACCAGGCTAGCTGTTACCTTCACTCTATACGCAGAATTGGGGCGCCCTTCGTTATCGACCGTGGGTCATGATTACAATTCTCAAAGGGGAAAACCTTTTCTGGGATATTGACTTTTTCATGAGACTATCATCAATCGATATTACTTCAAAAATAATGAGACACGTGTTCCGGATTTTTTGGTCCCTTGTAAGAACTATGAGGGTTTGTAAATCACATTAGCCAAGATTGCAGAACTTCTACCGGTTCGCGTGCATAAACTCCCATCAAGCTTCACTGCTCCAGTTAAAAAGAGTCTGGCTGACAACCACGCTGCCGTGAGTTCGAATCTTTTTCTCAAGTTTTTTTGTTCGTATTGCAAACATGTCAAATAATAATTTTTAATGCTTCCCCGGCGAACAAATTATTTGCTTGAAAATATTCCTGGGAAATAAATATCATGCAGACACTTTTCGTTTATGCGCGTGGACCGGTACAGGTTCTGCACCCTTGGCTATTTATTTACCAGTAATATTTTTGAAACAAATAATCTATTCGCCGGGGAAGCATTACAAATTATTACTTGACATGTTTAGAATACGAAAAGAAAAGTTAAGAAAAAGATTCAAACCCACGGCAGCGTAGTTAGCAGGCAGACTCTTTTCCACTGCACCAGGAGAGCTTGATGGGAATCCATGCGCGTGAACCGGTACAGGTTCTGCAACCTCGGCTAATGTGATTTACAAACGCTCATAGTTTTTACAAGAGACCAAAAAATCCGGAAACGTGTCTCATTATTTTTGATGTAATATAGATCGATGATAGTCTCATCAAAAAGTCAATGTCCCAGAAGAGGTTTTCCCCTTTGAGAATTGTAGTCTTGACCCACGGTCGATAATGAAGGGCGCCCCGATTCCGCGTATAGAGTGAAGGTGACAGCTAGCCTGGTGGTTGAGGACAATGCAGTTACAAAAACACAGACAGGGCATGTCAGTTCTCTCTGCTTTTTGCTCCATTTCGCAAAGTACTTCGCAAAATTTGGGGGACACCATCATCAAGACCTGGCCCTTTAGAAGAGCCGTTGATCTCTAGAATCCTTCTATTATGTCAGAATTGTGAGTAAAAAAATAAATTAACAAACGATTCTAATCGTTCAAATGCTGCCGCCTGCTATCCGCTGGTTTCTATCTTTCGAAAAATTCATATTTGACGGAAAAATTATCATTTCCTCAACAAATTTTTTTATTTTTCAACATTTTATTCATGCGATGATCTCAAAAAACCCCGGATATTCGACAAGTTTTCTTTCTTTCGTTCAGAAATCCTTCGGAAAAAATATATAAGGAATGAGTGCCGAATCTATTAAAAAAATTCAAAGTCGGATTGTACCAACACCCTTAACCGTACCTTGTCCTGGAAGGAACATGTACAAAGTATCTCGAGGAAAACTTACAGAATTCTACATCAACTATGTAGGAATAAGGACTCTTTACATACCTCCACTCCGATAATTCTGATTAAAAGTTTAATCTTGCCTCATTTTGATTACGGTTATTTAGTAGTCAGTTAAATAAGAGCGTGGTCACGATTATTAGCGATCGGTAAATGCGAATGCTGTAATTTTTTTCAGATAGAGGTCAGTATAGTCCTTCATGCTTTATGAAAGAGAATCAGCTGACTGTTCTTTTCAATACGAACCGAGCATTTTTCCAAAATAAGTGCCGCATACGCTTCGCGCTTCGAAGAAGTTTTTTCGTGCTCACACTCTAAAGGTCCCAAAATGACCTAAGCGGCTGCTGCGAAATATATGCAAAAGTCTAAACAGTTTGTGAGTAAGTGGGGGAATCGTTTCAAAGAGGTCAAAAATGTCGATGACTTCCCAAATCGCGGTTCTGTCCAAAGTATGCCTCGAAGATGCCAAGCCATTATTGACGCTGAAGGTGATTGGACCTGCTATTAATGTATTTGCATGCAAGTTTTCGATCAAATAAAACAATATTTGAAAGAATTTTCGTATTGAGTCTTTTCATTTTCTCACAACAGTGACCACGCTCTTATTTAACCGACTGCATATGATAATTTGACCGACGATTTAAATTTAAAGCTCGAGCGTGCGTAAAATGCCTATGTCAGTTTTATTGACAATTTGCCTAAATACGAACACATAACTCCATACAGACTTAAGGTTGGTCTGCTTAATGTTGCCAAGAGAAGACAATTCTTTATGGGTAACTTCCTCTTCAAACTTTTTCAAAACAAAGCTCCTGAATATCTATTTAACCATTTCCAATTTGTAGACAGAGACCTTCCAGCACAGTCTAATCTTCGTGAAAGACATAAAATCCTTATGATTCCTTTCCACAGAACGTGTGAGCTTCAACGATCAGTTATAGTAAGAGGTGCCCGGTTATGGAATAAAGTACCATACGATATTAGAAATGCAAATTCCCTGTATCATTTTAAAATCCTTTTTTTTCAAATATTTGTACAATACTTCGAACCCAACTCTTGAAATTACTCAACGGTAATCTCTCGTATTTTATTCTCGAACATTACAGTTTCGAAAATCCTTATGTTTTTCTTAACTTTTGCAAATTTTTGTTTCTTATTTACACAGTTTTCCCTCTTTATTTTTACTTAAACATGCACATGAACTACTAATTAATCACTCAATTTTAATTAATATAAATTAATCTCATGCCCAATTTGATGCGTATTATTAGGTCGACTCTATGAATATATTCATTTGTGTTATTTAGTTCGTATACTTAATTATAAGATTAATCAAGTACTCTACCGATCAGTGCTTGCACACATTTGAAATGACCTTGTATTATCCTGTTCATGAGAGGGCTATTTAGCCCTAGGAACTTTCTTTGATAAATATAAATGCAAATACAATAATCCACCGGCTTGGCCATCAAACTTTTCTATTATTTTTGTGACTAGCAGTCATTCGTCCAATAGCTTAAAACCTTTTCAGTGCAAAAAAATTCTATGGGAAAGGGCCAAAATTTTTAATATGTTTATCTAATTTGTTAACAAAAATTTAAATTGTTATATTTGATCAAATATTATTAAATATTTACTATTTTAAGGAATACCTGAAGTTCTGGCCTTTCAAGGAAATTGTAATTTGAAAAATCTCAAATTCTAATATTTAGCCTCAAAAATTGTTTATCACAGTGGACATTATAAGCTTTTAAATTATTTTTGTTAATAAGTGTCATTCCTAAATTAATTTGAAGCATTTTTGGCAACATTTTTTTACCGATAATAAAACTATTTGTTAATTTATTCATAAAATTGGCTTATAACAAATAAATGGATTCATACACAAATTATTTGTATTCTATAAGACCCTAAACTTTCATTTAAGACAATATAAAGTTTTCCTGATCAGTTATTAAAGCGTAAAAAATGGTTATATACAAAATTTGAGTTTGTCCATACTTTGAGTCAGTGCTTGTAACGAGTGCCCCGAGCTCTTCTGCGCATGTTTCGCGCTCGGTCTCTGATTCGTTGCTGTTCGCGCGCAATTTGAAATGCTAAAAAATATCATTTTTGTTGTTTAATATGAATAATGTCATTTTAACTTATATAAATGTTTATTAGACCGATATTAATGAATCTTGATAAAAATAAAAATTTATTTACGCAGTATGCACTTAATAAATTTTTATTTTTATCAAGATTCATTAATATCGGTCCAATAAACATTTATATAGGTTGAAATGACATTATTCCTTACAAACAATAAAAATTTTATTTTTTAGAATTTCAAATTGCGCGCGAACAGCAACGAATCAGAGACCGAGCGCGACGCATGCGTAGAAGTGTTCGGGCACTCGTTACAAGCACTGCTTTAAGTGAAAAAATTATTAATAAAAAAATAGAAAAAACAAAAGTTCGGAGAGTGAAGATCTATAGAATTTAATAATCTTTGACTTAAAACAAAAAATTTAGAATTGCAAGAAAATTGAAGGCTCTGGACATTTTTGAATGAAAAAAGTGCATATCCTCCAACTGTTCGTCATGAGTGCAGTACGTTTGTTTATAGAGTTTAATAGTTTATAATCCGTTTATTTTAGAAATAAGGTTTGCGATAATGTAATTAACTATTTAATTCAAAATCTCTTTTATATTTAAATTTTTTAATAAAATTATTAGGGGTTGTATGCAGCGAGAAAAAAATCTTGAAAGATTAAGCAATAAATAAGTTATTGAACTATATAAGTGTATATATGATGTTCGGTTCAATTGAAATAAATATATAAATTATATTAAATAATAGTAAATCCATTTTCTCATTTATCAGCCTTGTCATTGACTTTTTATCAAATTATTCCCTCCAAACATTTTAATTAAAATTACCATTACTTTTTAAAAATACTTTCTTCAACATTTTTTCATTAGCTACAATATTAATTTTAACAATGAATAATTTTTTTTAACTAGAACATATAAGAAAATCAATAATATTAGAAAAATAAATCAAAGAAATATGAAGTTCGAACTGCTTTCAAAATGTATCTCAAAATTAAATTGTATTCGTATTAAACTACATATTTTTATGACTTTCTTTTTTTTTAATAATTAGTAATAGTTACTCTTATTTTTTCATATATTTTTTTTTGTTTATTTTCAAACAGCATTAATTTTTAAAATTTTTTGCCTTTTCTTAATGTAATTCAATGAAAAACTCAGAACTACTTTTTGTATCGCCATCTGTTGGGTTAGTTTGACCGACATTCCCTTCCGGATCGTAAGGCTGCTTTTATGCCTCTGCAAGCAGGTAGCCTGCATGCATAAAACGCATAAGAGTAAGAGAGATAGAGAATGGTCCATCTCTTTCACTCTCATGGGTTTCTGCATGCAGACTGCCCTGCTTGCAGAGACTTTAAGAAAACTACTACCGCATATACATACACGGTCGAGGCAGGGCATTGCTAGGTCAGAGATATTAGGTCCTAGATACGGCATGAGATTAGTTGAACCACATACCGGTTGTTAGCGCGGCAGGCAAGGTCGCGCCAAATTATAGTGGATTTGAAATCTAAAACGGGAATTATCTAATTTTACTTAATAAGTGAATGAAAAAAAAATTGTAATTGAGTAGAAAAGGTCATGAAGGATTTTGAAAACTAAATCACTTAATATCTTCACAAAGATATGTATACTTACGAACAGTGTTCCAAAATATTGGAGAGCCAAATATACAAAATTGTGAGTTCTAAAGAGTTGATATCAAAAAACTCTGAAGACTTTTTGAAATCAAAATTAGGACAAAAATGTAGCAAAGATGTTAGTATAAAATAGTAATAACAAATTTGAATTAAAAAGTTTTTTTTTTCAAGTTCTAATTTTTTTGGAAATTAGTAGAAAAGTTAATCTGAAGATACAGTTTACTTTTATTGAAATTGAGATACACTAAAAAAAATGTCTCGTTAAATCAACCAGAATTGTGGTTACATATGCCCTTACTATTTTTTCGGATTAAAGTAATCAAAATTCTAAAAAGCAAGCTATATTGAAATGGGACACTATCCTTTCCCGATAAAAGGTATTAAAAAGTATATTTCAAATATGCGATTGATTATGCAATCAAAACTGTTCAAATTCTACGATATG
>NC_046663.1:130671846-130678407 GCF_010883055.1 Belonocnema kinseyi
CATATCGTAGAATTTGAACAGTTTTGATTGCATAATCAATCGCATATTTGAAATATACTTTTTAATACCTTTTATCGGGAAAGGATAGTGTCCCATTTCAATTCTATTTAATGTGATCAAAATGTCACCTAAAATGTGTGCAAATTTTAATAATGATTTGGACGATTAACATTGAAGTCAACTTAATAGTGTATAATACCGTGAGGCAAACGCGAACATTGGAGGCAATTTAATTCTCTCCAGCGAGTGAATATTGGGAACAAAGCAATGCCATTGAATTGCATCAGTTGACCTCGAAAGTTGGAGTCATTTGAATGCTATCTGCCGACTCTAATTTTTGAGCAAATAAATAGTAATTATTTGCGCACACAAAATTCGGCAAATGAAGTAAATTGAATTGCTTTTTTGGAAGTATTATGTTCATAAAACCAGTGCTGAATCGTATCAAAATTTGATGACAATTTAATACGTTCTGATGAGTGAAACGTTGGCGGTTACAATTCGAACTGTATATATTCTACTTAAAAATCATGTTTTTTGCAGATTTTTAAAAATAATTGATAGAATCATAATAAAATAATAATTAAATAAAAATAAATACATTTTTCACATAAAAAGATATAGTTTGTGCACAGTGGTAAAATGTGTTCGAAAGATGGTCGTGCGTGTATCAAAAAGCTAGTTTAAAATTACAAAAGAATTATATTAAATACGCCGAATTAAATGTTTCTTGTTAAATTTCTGACTTAAGAGTAGTTGAAGAATAATGTGTTGATTAATGAAACAGAAGTGAAGTTAAAGTTTGAATTGCATTAGTGAATTGTGAAGAAGTGGAGAAATAATTACGTGTTTATGTTGAAACACCATGAACATTAATAATCTTATAAGAATTAATATACATTTTTTTCCTGAAAATATTCTGAAAATTATTTTTCTTACTAATTATAAGTGTTGAGGGTCACGGATGGTAAGGTTATGTGTGTATACTTACAATTTGACACACTTTAAAATTTTTTTAAAAATGCACAGTTTTTATTGGTAAAGTTATACAGAATACTTTCTGTACTATAACCACTTGGAGTATAGAGTTAATACAATTTTAAAGTTAGGATTGCGAATGAGAATGTAATTTTACCACTCGCAGCATGGGACTATAGCAAAGACGTAGCAGAACTCCATTTTCACCTCTCGAATCTATCACGTTGAGAGTCGGCAATAAAGTGTCCTACTTCGACCTTAGGTAATTTCCTTCACGATTGTAAAAGTATACAATTTTAGAAATATCTATAATTCGTGTAATTGCACATTTTCTTTTTCAATAAAACAAAAATTTGTTGTAAAATTTCAAAATTGTGGAAAAAATCTTATAAAATTTTGTGAAAGTATTCTTAAAAATGGGAAAAAACCTGAAAAACGTATTTAATATTTTTTATACGTACATATTTTATTTAAATTATAAGAAAGTTAACACAAATAATTATATGTGTGTAATGTACAAAAATATTGCTTAAGGAACATTTCATGAATGGAAAAATTAAAAACTTCCCAATAATAGAATTAAAAAATTCTATCTGAAATCGGAAGTCAACATCGCGAACGCGGGAATCCCAGAATCGTCAACCATGCCGGCCGGCTATAACTGCGCGCACAAGTGTTTGCCGAAAAGTTTTTGTGCTGTGCGAATCTCGTGCTCATTTATTCATCACCGTGGGTTTATGATAAAATCGTCGGAAAGAATTACATCGTAAAGGTGAGTTAATTTTAATGATACTTTTTCTACAATTAAAATTTCCATACTTTTCAAGAAATGATACACAGAAAAAATAAAAGGAAAAGTTAGGTTGGAAATACGCGTCATAATTAAATATTTGTTTGTGTCGATATATTTCAATTATATTAAAAGTTAAGCGGGTTTAATTGGTGTATAGCTTATAATTGGAGTGGTACCTCATCATTTTGTTAAATAAAGTTAACGCTTTTAATATTTTTAAAACTAGTTTCAATTTTGAAGATCAAATATTCACTTCAAAAGTTTCATATTTCTTTATTTTGCTGCATAACATTACAAATTTAAAAGTGTACTCTCCCTATACTTTTTATGAAATTATTATCATTTACCAATTTTAATTCAGAAATTTACAATAATTGTATCATGCCACACGTGTATACTATTATTAACATTACATGAATAGAATATTACTATCTTTAATATTTTTAGTAAAATATTGTTTTTCATTTTTTAAATGCTCACTTGTTTGACCGCTTAGTATTTCAATGCATTAAAATACCAATTTTTATATTACAATTTGTTAATTTTTGGTATTTAGAAGTTAACATTATATGTCATTTTATAATGCTGAAAAGAACAAAACTAATCCTGACTGTCTATCATATATTATCTAAACATGGAAGAATAATTTTGAGGCCATGATTTCAGAAATCAGGGTGGTGACTTAGCCGTGAAATGACCAAGAATACAATTTAAAAACTGCAAGTTTACTTCTCTCATTAAAATTAAAGTTCTCATTATTTTAATAAATATATATACTAAATGAGAGAAAGTATTTTGATTATTTCGATTGTAAAAAAATCATCTTCCAATTCGTTGCTCTATTGTGTTATAGGATGTTTAGAATAAGCACCGTGAATGAAAATAAATCTTTGCGCTATGCGACAAATATAAATAATATGTTACTTTTAGCTTTTATGTAACATTATTTTCGACCTTTTTAGTCTTTTTACCCGCCACCCACATAATTGAAATTCATACATTTAAAATATTTTTTCAATGCTATAGAGAATAACAAATAAAATTAATAATAATGGGGGAGTTTACCCTACAGTATACAATCATCCTACAGTAGAAAAACATTAAGATAAAAATAATTATGTATTGCAGAATCATTATCTATACTATATTGTGGTCTACAGTACAATGTAAAAATTTGAAATAACTGTTTGTTAAAAGTTTATAAACACTTAAATTCGAGCTGAGATTAAAAGGCTGAGAATTGAGAAGAAGAAAATAAGTATTATCATCTTGTTTTTTAAATTATGTAAATATAATTTTTATAAGATTCTTGAGAAAATTAAAAAATATTTATGAATAATTCAGATGTGTCAAAACAGAAGATTTTAAAGAGCTTTTTTTTATTTCATAATGTTTCCCAAAATATTAGGAATAATTCAAGTCTTTTAAAAAGATGTTTCGGACATTTAAAAATTTGAAAGAAATCAAGAAATATTTGATAAATTTATGGAAATGTTTCCAACTTTAAATATTGCTAGTAGTTTATTTGGAACGTTTTAAATTCCTAAAAATTATTATGGAGTAGATTGATCTATTTAGAAATTTTAACATACTAAGTTGATTTGCAGAAAATTCATGAATCCACACAACAGATCGTAACTTTCATATACTTCGTTGATTGCGCGGAAAATTCATGAATTCACACAACAGATCGTAAAGAAAAACGAAACCCTTCCCCTTTTAATTGTATGTAATATGTGAACGCTCCCTTAGTTGACCGAGAAAATTAGGTATTTTCACAGCAAGTATCTGCTAACTTCACTTCGATGAAAGCTGAGAGAAAAACAATGGATCAAATACATGGAACAAAACTTTATTTCTATAATATCTTTGTAATTAATAATAATGATTAACATTGTATTATTTCATTAAATAGTTATTAAAAAATAAAAACTATTTTTCAAATACAGTTATATAGAAAAAATTAGTTTTTACGAAGATATTAGCAAAATGGGGCATAAAAGGACCGAATCCCATGCATTTGGTCCCTCGTTTTCCCCTTAGTATTCCCTTAATATTCCCCTTCAGTACATATGAGGCACTACTGTAAAGCTGAAAGACGATAGCAGTGAAGCAATACGTTTATTTTCATCTTCCCTATCCCATTCCAGAATTAATTTGCTTAAAAATATTTTTGCGCCTAAATAAAAATATTTACGTACAATATTTGTCAGTCATCAATGGCAACCATTAGTTTATATGAAAAACATAAAAAAATACATGCAAATTTACCCATCAATTCCAAATTAGTTTGTCTGGATATAAACTGTAATGGAAAACTATCATCATACGAATCATTTAAATTGCACATACTTCGTCAGCATTCTTACGAAAGTGGGAATAGTATTTATTCTTGTACAGTCGAAAATTGTAATTATAAAAGTTCAGTTATTAAATTGTTCGTCAAGCATATAAAGAGTCACATATAGACTGCTCCAACTGGAATAACTTGCCCGTTTGCAAGTTGCGTTGGAAATAGTAAAATTTACTCCAATGCCAATAGCTACACTCTCCATTTTTTTTAACCATTCTATTAAAGAAAATAATGAAAAGGGGGAGGTAGATAGCTTTAACGAAAAGAACGTAAGTGGCACAGAAACGGGTTTCAGTAGTTTATCTGCATCTTCTAATATTGATGGAGTTCACATGGATAAGTTACAATTACTTACTACATCGTGCGATGAAAAGTTTTCTGCGGGTAATTTGGTCGTGGACAAGACAGAATTGCCACCGATAACGAAAAGTGTATTTGATATGTGCTTAACATTGAGTACAAAACATCACGCGACGGAACCTATTATAGAAGAGGCTGTCAGCAAATCTAATGACACTTTCAAAATATGCAGGGAAAATTTTTTGGATTGTTTGCAAAAAATAGCTTTAATGAAGATGTTAAGTCAACTATCATGCAAAACTTCGACGAAAGTTTTTATGAAATCACAAACGCTATTGACGAAAAAAAGGGATTTTTAAGAAATTCGTATAATCGAAAAGTATACTATCAAAAAAATTTTAATTTAATCCTCCCAGTGGAGAAAATTCTTCTGCACGGAAAAAAATGTATCTGCTAAATTTACTGGACTTTCTTTGTTACGGATTTACGTATTTATTACAGTAGAAATAGATAGAAAAAACGGAAGTTTTAAGTCAATTTTACTACCCTACATGTACTGTTGACTATAAAATTTCCGTAGGTATTCTCTGCGTAATTGTGACTATAACTATTGGTAATATTTACAGGTTTTATAGACCAATTATACTGCTATATTGCTAGTACTGATGGTTCGTAAGTGTTACGGAAAAAATCCGTAAACGTTACAGACTCTATGAGTTGTATATACTAACCTTAATGCAGCCCCAGTAGAAAGCCGAAGGACGCGAACGGTGTACAGGACGCGAAACGGCGAGAAGAAAAAAAGTTTTGTTTAGTAAAGTGTTACGAATTTATCTTAGATAAAGGTAAGTTGACAAAATTTTATACGTTTCCTAAAAACAAATCTCGTTTCTCGTGTGCATTTCAGTGTAAATATATCTTAACGAAAATCTAACCTCAAAATGCCAGTCCAGAAGGCATAATCCTCGCCTGCTTGCTCGCACGCGTTATTGAATCTCGATCAGTATATTTATATTTTCAAAGCACTTTTATAAGCCTTTAATGACTTATCTGGCCTTACAGATTCAAGATGGATCAATTGGTATCAAACAAGCTAGAAGAATGGGGACTTTCTAGCTGCCTCGAAGAAACTTTTAAAAGTAAGCATGTATTTGCTATCACGTATCTTATCTTTGTTTCTGATACAGCGATATCCGGACATTCAATTTTGATTGTTTCGAGACAGAAATACTTTTTCTCAACAAAAAAATGTGTTATTTACATTCAGCATTTCTACATCTCGAGAATTAGTTTTTGTGTGTAAAAAATTTTAAAATTTGATTCTTAATCGCTATCGAAAGCCTTATTTCAAAACCTGTGAAATTTCAGACTAAAACTTATTAGACTATAATCTAGGAGCCGGAAAACTTTTTTAGATAAAAGATTTTTCATCGGCATTGAGAAATTCAATACTTTAGAAGTAAGTTTTTTTTTTAAATTTAAATTGAAAATAGTATTTTTCACAATACGCAGTTCTAAGCAGCTCCAATTGCAGGTTAAAGTTACAATGAGATTTTCATTTATTTTCGCAAGTTACAATGAGATTTTCAATTATTTTCGCACCTATTTCCTTGAACCTGGATTACTGTTTGCGATAAAACCTTTTGGCCTTAATTGAGCAACACTTTAGCTCAAAAGGGTACATTTTATATCCTCAACTGGTAATTTGGTTTTCACACAATATTTTTTTCCATAACACTTTTTCGCTTATAAATATTCAAATTTTGTTAGCTGAGTACTCTAAAACTATATTTTTGATGGAAAATTCATCCTTTTTGGTTAAAAATTTAATTGTTTTGATGAAAATGCACAAATTTTGCTAAAACGTATTTTTTTACTGAAAATTCAAATTTTTGTGAAAATTCGTCTTTTTTGGTGGAAAATTCAACTGATTGATTGAAAAATAATATGTTGGTTAAAAGTTGAATAACTTATTTCACATGTTTTTTCTTTTCTTGACTTTGTAAAAATCTTCGCCTTTTTGATTAAAAATGCCAATTTTTTGGTTGCAAATTTAGTCTTTTAATGAAAACTTGACAATTTTAATCAAAACTTATCCTTCTTGGTTGAAAATTCAATTTTTTTGTTGTAAACTATT
>NC_046663.1:130678507-130685817 GCF_010883055.1 Belonocnema kinseyi
TGAAATTTTGACTCTTTTGGTATAAAATTAATCTTCTTGGTTGAAAATTCATCTGTTCAGTTAAAAACTGAACTATTTGCTTAAAAATTTATTTATTTTGTTGGAAATGTAATATATTTACGGGATATGTTAGGAATTTAAAGCGTTTTAAATTTAGTTCATTATAGTAACAGAATTAATTTAATTTAAAATAATTTATGCACCTATTTGTCTTTTGGTTTGTTTATTAACCTGAACAAATGAAACACATAAAGTTATTTTTTATTAAAAAAAAAGGAAGTTAAAAACGAAACACTAAAGTGTTTCTAGGTTAAGTTGATCATATAGATATCTTGGTGAAAAATGAATTATATGATCTCAGTTGACCTAGCAAATTTAAAAGTATTCTAGTCTTAAATTATCATTATAGGTTCGTAGTGAACATGTTTCAAAATTTGGATCATACTTTTTTTTAAACACTTATCATAACGAATTACAGTTTTTTATCGTAATAAGTTGCAGTATTTTTTTCTAATTAATTATAACCTAACACCGAATCTTAATAGTAATAAGACTGGTAAGGCACCGTTAAAAAAATACATAACGCGTTTAGGGTTGGCGTTGGGTCGCCTCGAATGTTACGCTAATGTTAAAGTTACTATACATACGATTACTATAGAAAAATATTTTCGAAAGGGAAAGGGGAGGGGGTCAGAATTGTCGGAAAAAAGTTACGTATTTTTAACCAATAATTTACCCCAATCATTTTAATTTAATTTAATTTAACCCCAATAATTTAAAAATATATAAAGATCAACCATTGATTGCATTTTTTTAATTCAAAATTTGTTTTGACATTTATGTTCAACATTTTCTTATTTCCCCATTTCTATAAGAAAATAACTAGAAATTTAAAACTTTGTTAAAAACTACTTTGATAGAAGTACTTTATCCTAGTATTATCAAAAATTAGATCAAGTAATGGAAATGGGCAAAACAATGTTACAATTTTTTCGCACTGACTTCATACCTTATGACATTTAATCTCATAAGCGACTCGTTATCAGTGTTAAATGTTATAAATTAATTAATTTGTAGTAAACTGGATCGATGAAGAAGGTTACAAACTTCTAACAAAAGAACAGATTAAAGATTTTATTGTGCCCATGGGTGATCGGAGTAAATTTGAACACAAATATAAAAATTATATAAACGAACTGGCTCAAGCTACGGACGTGAATTTTGACAGCTAGAAGAGCAGTATTATAAGTTCTTAGATTTAAGTTTAAAGGCGCGTGATAACTAAAGTATTTACAATTAAGCAGTAAACGTTTAAGTATTCAACGTTGTATTTCAAATGAGAGCTTTAAGATTTGTTGCCAAAAAAGTTTGATTATAAGTTTTGTAATGATTATAAAGCTGCGAAGTTGCTGAAGGTACTTATATCTACGTGTTATACTTTTAATTTTTAAACTTAAGTAGTAAGGCGTGTTATGGCCTAAAAAAGTGAGTTTGTTTTTAGTTTATTTAGTTATTTCTACGTATTTATTTGTTGGTGTTTTCAGTGATTTTGTTCATACTAGTTTTCAAGAAGGTGAAGTATTAAAATTTAATTTCGAAAGCTTTGAAATAATGTTGCTTTAATGTAAGCTTTAAAGTTAAACTTTCAAAAGATTTATATTTTTGAACTGTGTAAATGCCTTCAAACGCGAATCTTGCTAAATTACTTAACAAAAAGTTAAAGTATTCAAATTTATTTGAGTAAAACTTGACATCATTTTTTTACCTGTTTTAAGAACAAAATTTTGATTGGCATAAGGTTTAACTTCGAAAAGTTTGTTAGCGTTTTACGCCCACCAACCTGTTTCCAACAGGTCATCGTGTGATATTTTCATAGTTGACACCTTTATTACAGTATTATAAATATTAAAATGAAGTGCTTCAAATGTGATTGGTCTTCTGAAACAGCAACTCATTTACTTTTGCATTTTAAACATGTACATCACATGCAAAAAAGGATTATTATAAGTGCACTTGTGTTGCTGACTGTACCCGCTCTTATAGTGACCTAAACTCCTTTAGAAAACGCTTAATGACTCATGAAGAAAGTAGAATAAACAATAAAAGTGACATGACATTAAAACAGAATCACACTGATCCAGGTGACCATATTAGTCAGTTCAAAAAAACCGACGTTCCTACGGCTCCTATTGACGAACCAACTGAAAGTGGCAACATAAATAATTACAAAGCGACAGAAATTGATTTACAATTGGAGATGCTTATTCTCAAGTAATTAAACAAACCTTGCAAAAAGAATTTAATTTAATAGAACAGGGCACTGATATCATGCAAATCCTAACAAAAGTAAAAGAAGTAATAGATAAAGTTGACAATCCATTTCAACATTTAAATACGGTTTGAAAATTCAGTGTATATCAATCCGAGTCGCGATTAATTCGCATTATTTTGGATTTAAATTTGGTTCGGTTTGAACCGGACTGAGTCGGATTAATTTTGAACCGATTTGGGTTAAAGGAAGTCTAGAGCTCTTTTCGGATTGGTTCGAATTACCTCGAATTGGTTCGGATACCGATTCCGGCATGATTCAGAATGGTTCTGAGGGAATTTCTATCCGATATTTTTGCCAGGGTCGTCAAGTCCACTTTATAATCACTTATAAAATGTTTTATCTTATATTAGCCCTTAAAAGATCTTTATTCTCACAGCAGAATATATCACGTTTCTAAACCAATCACATTTGAATAATAAGCACTTCGTATATTATATTTTAAGTTACACACGAAAGTTTAAATGTGAAACACAAAATATTCATTTATGGATACAAAATGTGTTTTATAATAATGTCAGCGCAAGTCTATGATTCAGACAGTCTAAATATATGAGATGCTTGGTACAAAATTGATTTACTGAATTTTATTGATATCAAAACCCCTTCTCGTTATTATATTGTATTGTAGAAAATTGCATATAAATAGGGATTCACATTTTGTTGAATTGGAAGACGTTTATATATAGATGGAAGAAGATGAAGTCAAAAATTTGTGTTCCTAGCATTTTATGGATATAAAATTTTGAAGTTTATTAAATTTATTTTAGTGTATTTTAAAAAACATTTATTGCCCATTTTCGGAACAGCTTTTTTTTATAAACAATAATTTTAAATTAGCAGCCTTTAAAGAAGTTCTAATATATACATGGTTAGATCAATCCATATTACTGAAGATGTACGCATTATAATCAATTCTTCAGAAATATACTTGTACAAAATGGGTTTTTGACGTTTAGTATACCATTCGAAAACTCTAGTAATTTTTGGAGATTCCAATCTCTAAAGCGGCATTAGTAAGAAGCTAGTAATAAAATAGTGCGAAGTCGCTTATATAAAATATTTTTAAAAATTTATACACTCTGATTTAGGAAGAATTTTTATAATAAACTTCAGTAAAAAACTATGCTAGTTCATACAAGTAAAGTTTTCACTCAAGTTTAGTAGATAAATGATTACTAAATCGGTAAGAGACTACACTATTTCATTATTAATTTCTCACTAATTTCGGTTTATAGAGTGCATACACATGTTAATATTATATATACATATACCGGCAGTAGTTACGGGCAATAACCTGCAATCATTGCAGATATTTTCCTGTAATGGTTACAGGTATTTATTTGTGATCATTACAAACGTTTGTCTATGATCGTTACAGGCATTTGTCTGCAAGCGTTGCAGAATTGTATTCGTCATCGTTACAGATATTTGTATGCAATTGTTACGTTGTTGATGGACGAAAAAAATCGTTCCCATTGCGAAAATATGGAACTAAAAGATAACGGTGGGATTATGTTCGACATCGTAGATGGACGCGTTATAAAAGATAACGAATTTATTAAAACTCATAGAAATATTGTGAACGTAATGTTTTTTCAGGATGCTTTCGAGATCTGTAATCCTAACGGAGCCTCCAAAACCAAATTCAAGATAGTTGCAGTTTACATGGTATTGGTAAATCTACCTCCGCACTTGCGAACAAAAACTGAAAACATTCAATTAGTTTTGTTATGTTTAGATAGGTATATAACGCAGTTTGGATGGGATAACGTTTTAGAGAAACTTATCAAGGACGTAAAGAAACTAGAAACACAGGGAATATCCTTAATAATTAATGGAGAGTGCAAAACTTTTCTTGGGATTTTAATTGCAATGTTGGGAGATAATTTAGGAAGCCATGCTATTGGTGGTTATGTTAAAATGTTTAGCAAGTCACACAACTTTTGTCGGTTTTGCCTAATATCCCGCGACCAGTGTTACGAAAATGTTTTTTGTATTCGAAACTTGCGGATAGTAGAAAATTATATTAAATGTGTTAATGAGGCGTTAAGAAACAAATCAATTGCCATGGGAATAAAAAGGTACTCTGCATTAAATCAGTTAAATTTTTTCCATGTTGCAACTCCAGGATTACCTCCCTGTTTAGCGCACGATATTTTCGAAGGGTTTGCAAAACAAGATATGTTTTTAGCAATAAAATACTTTGTAACAAAAGGATGGTTTAAAGTTGGTTCCCTAAATTATCGTCTAAATGGTATGAAATTACTTGCGGAAAATGCAGTTTTCATTCCAACTATAAAATTGACAGGGAATAAAAAAAATTGGACGGAATTGCTAGTCAGATCAGGAGAATTATATTGCTATTTCCAGCAGCAGTGGCAGAGCAAGTTAAAGATTTTGAAGATCCCGTCTGGGAAATGGTGCTGCATTTACGAACAATTTGTTCAATAGTATGCGCCTCAGCTCTAACCTTCAGACAAATTGCAATCCTGCAGTTGGAAATCGACAATTTTTTGCGTCTAAGAATGAAATGCTTTCCTGATGACAAATTAATCCCAAAACACTCATTTCTACGGCACTATCCCATGTTAATATTCCACTTTGGTCCTTTGAAACATTTGGGGACCTTAAGATTTGAGTCCAAACATAGTGAATTTGAAACAGACATCAGGCACTTTACAAATTTCAAAATTGTAACTCAAACACTCGCTCACAAACATCAATTAAAACAGGCTGCATTTCCACCAAGTGGTTAATCCTTCGTAGACGCAAAAATGCTGTTCAATATTCACCAGATGCTTATAAAGAAATTAGACATTTAATAGCAGAAACTTGCAATGATGGAAGCTTTGGTGATATTCAAGAATGAGTTTGGAAATCTTAATCTGTGCAAAGTAGAATATATAATTATTAATGAATCATACACAAACATAGCTTTTGTGGGAGAAAGAAAGGAAATTATTTTCAATTCATTAGTTGGTGTATATGAAGATAGCAACAACGAGTGTGAAAAGAACAAAATGTTATTCTGTTTTCCATACTCTTCATTATTATCCCCGGATCCAATTCCCCAAACAATTATTGCAAACCTGACAGCATACTTGCCAAAATATGCACCCCTATGCTATGGCAAAGCGAAAACATTACATCACATATCTCATTCTTTATTGGGTAAAAATAAGTTAAAGGGACCACAAAAATTTTTTTCTCTGTGATTATTAAGATACATACGTTTTTCGAATGAAGTCCAAGTACTTTTTTTAACCCATAATTTTTTGTTGTAAAATTCGACTTATTTTGCAAATAATTGCCAGTTGTATATTGAGGCAATCAATTACTTATTTATATCTCGTAAGCGAATAGAGATAACTAAAACATTTTTCTAGTGGCAATGAAGAATTTACATTTTTTACTTAAATTACGAAGATTGTTGTAAAAATTTAATTTCTTTAAGTTATAAACATTTTTTTTTAACATTTAAAAATAAAATTATGTTCTCGGTTCACGCATCAATGAGATTGAACCCTCTTTATGCGTAAAATGTCACCGAGTATATTGAAAGAAGGTCAGTAACCTTTTGTTTTAAGGAATCTATTAATGTTTTTCTGATGATGTGCGGGCAGTTATCTCTATTCATTCACGAGATATTTTGTTATTTCATTACGAAAAAATTAACAATGGGATAAATTAAGATTTAAAATGGTAAGTTTTAAGTGCTCTAAATTAAGACCATGTGCAATCACGTAACTTGGCACTTGTAACCATATTTCAGGTTTTCAGGCATCACATTAGAAAACTAACACTTAAAATTAATTATTCGTATCAGATAAACGTAAAGAAAACGATAGGAAATGTTTATCTACTGGCTAAAGAGCAGCCAGTTTTTTAAGTTAGCTGCCTGAAAAAATTAAATCCGGTAAGGTAGGAATCGAATAAGTAATACATGGTCTGAAATAATTATTATAAGGCTTTTGAAAGTTCTAATTTTAAATTATATATATTTATATTAAATTTATAAAAAATTGAAATGTTAAATTGCGACGTATCACCTTTATCTCATTTTTTAAATGAGATTAACCAAATTGATACCAACCCTGGAAACATTTTTTTATATAATTGGAATTATTTCAGATGCATCGCTTGAACGTATGGTCCTGCGATTGCTCCAAAAAATTGCTATAAAATTCTAAAATCAAGGCGACATTTTGGAAAATGTTATACAGAATGGGTGTGAAAAATTGCAAATGTTCGGTACGAGACTTGTAGCAGAGGATGACGGGACACTGGTCGCGGATGAGGATGATGTAATGTACTATGCAAAAATGGATAAAGCTGCTTTACTGCTGGAAGATGGACAGACTTGGTTTCCTGAAAATTTACATAGTTTGCAAAAAAATACTGAGCCCTTGGGAAAACAAAGATCATCCATCGAGATGGATCAGGAGACAAATGATGTTTTTCAAATAGAGACCGAAAATGCAGTTAACGAAATTCTTACTGTCGACGCTAATGAAGACGATAATGGGCCTGCGGAAGATGATAATGGTACTGCGGAAGACCCGATTGAGGAAATGCCCCTCGAAGATCAAGCGGTTGCTAACTAAGCAGGGTCCATCGAAAATCTGATTGAAGCACATCTGAATGCGAAACGAGCAAAGTTTACATCCTGGTCTGAGTACGTTATTCCCTGGACACAGCTTGATCCTTCTGACCTAGAAAAATGCAGAAGAGGTGTGGCGAGCGCAGAAACACAGAGAGCTGTAGTACATGCTGCTATTAACGATATGCATTTTTATAATGCACCTATTAAAGTAGCAGATCTGCAAAAAATAGCCATTCAGTTCATAAACCTGTTTCAAGCAACTTTCTAGGATCGCAATCAGCGCCGGATTAACCATAGGGCTAGGTGGGGCTATAGCCCCAGGCCCCTGGGCAGTCAGGGGCCCCTTTACTCCAGAAAAAATATATAAATTCTGAG
>NC_046663.1:130685917-130687109 GCF_010883055.1 Belonocnema kinseyi
TCCGATCTACAATGCTCAATGACAGATTGTCTGCCTTATCAAGATTGAGTATCGAAAAAGAACTACTTAGGTCGCTCGACTTTGATGATATAATCAGTGAATGTGCACAAAAAAAAGCTAGGAAAAAATGGTAAGATAATCAAAGACTAATTGAAATAAGTATCTGTTATTTTTGTAATTACAAATTGTTCTAAAGATAATAAATAAATAATGATAAAAATAGTTTTGAGTTATTTTTCTGCACCGTCAAACATTTGGATTTTCTCTGCCCTTAAGGGGGCCCCTTCAAGATTTAGCCCCAGGCCCCGAAAAAGGTTAATCCGGCGCTGATCGCAATGATGATGGTACCAGACTCGGCGTTGGCTACTACGGGATTTTAAGAAAATTGCAGGATCACCATAATTACCTATTACGTAAAACTAGTCGAGGGACGAATCTAGTTCAAAAGCTAGGAATTAAACTAAATAACAGAAAATCACTGGAAGCAGTACAAAGTGGTACTACAAATTGGCAACCACAATTTCATCCGGACAATGAAAATGACACAAGCTTGGAAGAAAAGAGATTGATTTTGAAAAATTTTAATTTAGAAGAACTTACAAGCGTAGACACTGGAACTGAGCTAGACCAATTGTTGTCAGCGACATATGCTAGCCAAAGACTATTTTTGAACAATATCGTGAGACCTCCAGATGTTGAAGAAGTTTTAAACATTTGGCCCATATTATTACCAAGCTATTTTGTTTTGGCATTTTAAGATGCTTACTGGAGTAAGCATGGAAAAATTGCGTGCTAACTATAACGAAAAAATGCAAAAAATTTACTCCATGGAAAGTACAATTTAAAGCTTCAGTGGGAAGAAAACCAAACAGAGGAAAGCAGGCAGCAGCTCGTCTTGCTCATTATGCAAAAGCAGTTTAGAGAAGATCAGGAAAGCTTACTCAGAACTTGCTCTGTAAGTATTTATTCTTCAAATATTGTATATTAAATTTATTTATGTGTTATATTTAAGTATGCTGGATCCAAGCTTTTATACTTGTATGTTTATGAATATTTATTTTCCAGTTTAATGTGGCAGATGAGAACCTGGAATGCAATGTCAAATATCCATGCATCGCTATTAGATGTGAGTATTCAGGTGTCACCGATAGTCTCTATGATACTCCATGTGCAGCCCATACTTGTTTTAATA
>NC_046663.1:130687209-130696423 GCF_010883055.1 Belonocnema kinseyi
AATATTTTTACGTATTCGTTTCAAATTCCTTGGTATTTTTCAAGAGTTTAAATTAATTTGAAAGGAGTTTAAAGGATTATAAATAATTTAGGTTATTTAAAAAATTTCCCACGATTTTTTTATTTACTTTAGTAAGTTAATGAGATTTCAAAAGATTTGAAATATGTTAAGGTATTTAAAAAGATTTCTAGGAATTTTCAAGAACTTTAAACAATTTCAAGGGCTTGTCAAGGGATTTAATCATTTGAGGGAATTAAACAAAATTAAAAGGTTTTACGATATTTTAAAACATTCTTAGGCGATTTATAAGATGTCCTAAGGATATTTCAGTAATTTAAGGGGATTCTAAATCTTCCAAGGTATTTCAATAGATTTTTCAGGATTCTCGAAATATCAAATTTTGTATAATATACAAGATATTGTAATGGATTTCAAAGAACATATTAGAAGTGAGGAATTTCGAAGGTTTTCAAAGTTTTCAAGAGATATTAAAATATTTTTTTAACTCATTTGGAATTCGCCCTGAATTCTTACCAATTTATTCTGAATTCTTGTAAATTCTGTTGAATTCAGTGGATTTTTAAAAAGTTTTTGTTCAATTCATCTTAAAGTCTTCGAAACCTATTTTAAACTCATAGGCATTTCATCAAGTTCTTTTAAATACTGTTTAACTTTTGTAAACTCATTTCGAACTTTCTAAAATCAGTCTTTTTTCATAATTTTTAATTGTTTTGAATTTACTTGATTACTTTTCTAAATCCGGCTTCATTTTTTATTAGTTCCATCGATTCCTTCTCATTTCCCTAAATTTCCTCTAAATTCACTCAAATTTTATTGTAATGAATGGAATTTTTTAGATTTTTAATTTTTTTTTTAAATTCATTTCAATTCTTTTGTCTTTAATTCGAATTTTTTGTAGCCATTAAGGACTTGTTTGGTTTGAAATTAATAAGGTTTCAAAGATTCGAAGAGATTTAAAGTTCTTTTATTTCAAACTGCATTTTTTTTAATTCTTTGTAATTCTCTTAAATTTTTTAATTTACTTCAGTTCTTCGAAATTCAATCAATTTTATTTTATTCAATAGATTTTTTGAATTTTTTTAAAGATTTTATGTAATCGGTCCTAAATTATTTTAACCTCGTCTTGAATTCTTAGGCATTTCATCAAATTGTTTTGAATTTCCTTGCTTTTTTCTAAGCTTATTTCAAACTACTAAATTCAATGAAGTTCTTTCATATATTTTAATTGTTATAAATTCATTTGAATTTTTTTAATTCGCCTGGACTTTGTATGAACTTCATAAAATTATTCTCATTTGCCTTAAATTCCTCTAAACTTATTTACAGTTTTCATTCAATATGTGTTCTTTTTGCAGCTTTAGAAGGAGACAACATCGAAAACGAAGAACCCTCCAACGTGGAGGATGTTTTGAATGAAGATCAGAAACAAAATAGGTTCCTGTTGTTCTTGGATGGAAAGGTTGTGCTAAAATGTGCAACTTTTGTAAACGCGCTTCAAATTTTAATAGCAACTTACTTTGTATTTAACCAGACGTATCCGAAAACACATGCATGTACATTGCTGTTTCTGCAGATGTACCTCTTAAATATATCATCACCAAACACGACGTGCAGAGCGAAAAGTGAGGTGTCAAAACGAAAAGTTTTTACCCTTTTTAAAGCATTGCAAAAAATCAATATCGCCGACTTTGATCCAATTTAATTTTTATAAATAACTTTAAAAAATTCTATTTTCTTATTAGTTCTCAGCTATTCGCAGTAATGTATTTTTGTTGGCATTGACGCCAAATGTTTTATTTTTTTGTTGGTTTTGACCAAAACAGTTTTATATATTTATATAGAATATGTATATATTGTATATTACCTGTAAAAGTTTCACGTTTCGTGCGTGACATCGTTTGGCTGTGCCTGAGTTAAAACACTTATACATATCTATGTTTATATCGCTGCAATTGTCATCGTGTAGAAGTTTACGTTTTCGTATTTTTATCGAACAAATTAGCATTCACTTTTAACTATTTTTGAATAAATTTACCTGTTTTTGTAAAGAAATAATGTCACAGTTTATTTATTTTTACATTAACACATCTTTCTTTTTTGAAATTTACTAATATCAATTAATTAAAATAAAATTTTATTATTTTAAAATATTTCTAATAGGCTCTGTAATATTTCTGATGTGAGTGGGATATTTGCAATTTATTGTACTAATACAATCATTTCCGGGAATTTTACCGAAATTTTCAGTAAAAATACCATAACCTACAAATATACAACTCATTGGTACTTTCACAAAGTGAACTGTAAAGTCGCATAACCTAAAAGTGAAATTACAAAATGAAGGTAGTTGTTCATTTTTTCCCCCGTAAAAGCGCTTCTTTGCGAATAGTAAATATAACGTTCCTCTCTGAAAGTGGTAAAATTACAATAAAATTTTTTTACAGTGCAGGCTGCTCGTTGTTTTGGAGGTTATTTTTCAGAAGGAGAGTAAATAAATAAGAAAAAGGTGGTTTGTAGACAAATGAAAAATGTAATTGTTCACTGAAAAGCAATAGACGAAAAAATTGTTTATTTATGCAAATAAAGCGAAGTGAAGGTTTTAATTGACTGTATTTGAAGACTCTGCATGTGTGAATATTGAAGCCATTGTTTGAGAAAACTGTGTTCATGTTTAAATTTCATAAATATTATTAATTGTCTTAGAAGGAATGTACATTTTTTTCCTGAGAATATTTGGAAAATAATTTTTCTTTACAGTGCAGGTTTTGATGATGAAAAATTGTAAGGTTATGAGCGTAAATAAAAGTTGAGAGGCTGCTCATTGTTTTCGAGATTACAAGTACTGTTATTGTCTTTGACAGTAATGTATGAGTAGGTTGTGGTTTTTAAAGTAAAAACTGTTACAAAAACGAGTGATGTATTTTTCATTCACTGCTTACAAACACGGTACTGATACTGGTGTATTTCGATGCATTTATTATGAACAATGGACATGGAAATACCTGAAAACATAATTTCCAATGTTAAATTTTCAAACTGTATGTTTTTTTTTTTAGTGTAAACACTATTGGTAGCCGTAAAACACCATATTTAAAGCACGCGGAAGGGATCGTCTGGCAATTGTCAAATTTTGGATTTTGATGCTATCAATGGAACGTTATATGTATATTAGGGTGGTCCAAAAAACGCTTCTTGAGCTACGCGGCAGAATTGGGAATTTTCAGAAAATTGCCCAGTGGGCACAAAATTTGGCGACGTCTTTACGACATCGTTACGACATCCTATTTCCATGTCGTTAAGGTGTCTGCGATATCGTAGAGACATCGTCAAATCATACGACTCATTTGCGATATCGTTAAGACACCTTAACAAAATGGACATAGGATGTCATAAAGTTGTCGTAACGATGTCGTAAAGACGTCAAATTTTGTGCTTAATGGGTGAACTCAAGTTCCAGGGTTTCATGGAAACGTGCCAAATTTTGTACGGAATGAAGAAAAGTGTCTACGAAATAAAACCATACTAATAACTTTTCTTTCCAACCCACCCCACCCTCCCCGCAGCACCCCAAATATGACCATAATCTTATTTTCTGATTGAAATGAAATATTTTATTAATGCTTGAAGTAGTAAATTTTTCTAAAAACCTTTTTTTTAAATTAGTGTACTTCTTAATTATTTAATAATTTTAATAATGCTTTAAATTATTATGCATTATTCATTTTCAAAATTTTGAAAACTTCAGACAGAGAGGTCCACCTTTTTTAAAATTGTTATCCTATGATACTTTTTGTTGAATTACTACATAATTTTGATATTTTTTCTAATGTTTAACAAATTTCTATTTCTTTAAACAATTTTTATTGGTTTAAGCAGTTAGTTTTCGATAACTAAAAAAAATAAAATAAAATAGAACAAATACTTTGAATACTTTTTAATTTCAAAAGAAAGCTGATATCTCTGGCTAAATTTTTAGAAGTTGTGTAAATAAACAATAAATAAATGCTCAAATGAATTTATAATGTTTTTAGAAACATGTATTACTCCAAACAATGACAAACTATTACATTTCAATTAGAAAATACCATTCCACGTAACATACCATTACAATACCATACCATTACCACGTAAAAATATAGTTTTTTGATTTTATGGTCATATTTGGGATGCTGCGGGGATGATGAGGATCCATTGTAAAGAAAAGTTAATAGTATGATTTTATTTCGTAGATACTCCTCTTTAATCCCTACAAAATTTGGCACGTTTCCGTGAAACCCTGGAACTTGAGTTCACCCATTAAGCACAAAATTTGGCGACGTCTTTACGACATCGTTACGACAACTTTATGACATCCTGTGTCCATTTTGTTAAGGTGTCTTTACGATATCGCAAATGAGTCGTATGATTTGACGATGTCTCTACGATATCGCAGACACCTTAACGACATGGAAATAGGATGTCGTAACAATGTCGTAAAGACATCGCCAAATTTTGTGCCCACTGGGCAATTTTCTGAAAATTCCCAATTCTGCCGCGTAGCTCATACAACGTTCCATTGACAGCGTCAAAAGCCAAAGATTAACAAAATAACTTTTAAGTTTCAATGCATTACTCTATTGCCAGACAATCTCTTTCGCGTGCTTTAAATATTCCTTTTACGTATTTATTGTAAATAAACCTTTCGCTAAAAGGCCCAAAAAGAACTAACAAACAAAGAAGACAATTGTTTAAAAATGAATCAGAATTTAAACCAAAACCTACTCATACATAGCTGTCAAAGACAATAACATCACTTATAATCTCAAAAACAATGAGCACCCTCTCAACTTTTATTTATACACGCATAACCTTAACATTTATCATCCTCAAAACGTGTAATTATATAGAAAAATTATTTTCCGAATATTTTCAAGAAGAAATGTACATTTCTTCTAAGAAAATGAATAATATTCATGACACTTAAACATTAACACATTTTTTTTCAAACAATGGCTTCAATATTCACGGATGCAGAGTCGTAAAATGTAGTAAATTAAAACCTTCACTTCGCTTCTACGAACAATCTTTTTCTTACTTATTCAATCTCCTTCTGGAAAATATCCTTTAAAACAATGAGCAACCTGTCAAATTGTAAGTATACATTCATAACCTTACTATCCGTACCCTCAATACTGATGATTAGTAAGAAAAATTATTTTCGGAATATTTTCGCGAAAAAATGTACAGTAATTCTTATAAAATTATTTAAAAAAAATTATTTTCAACTTATACAAATTATTTAATTATTATTAAAATTATTAATGTTCATGGTGTTTTAACATAAACACATACTTATTTCTCCACTTCTTCACAATTCACAAATGTGATATTTATAATTTTAAACTTTACGCGGCAGTAAATAGGTTTAGTATGGTTACGTCGCCAATTGGACACATCTAGCATCATTCTCTAGCTTTTTGATACACGCACGATCATCTTTCAAACGCATTTTACCACCCTGCACAATCCATACCTTTTTGGGTGAAATTGTGACGTCATGCGACTTTCCGTAAGTTATGCAGCGCCATTTTTAGGCGGTAGAGAATTCAAATTTGAATTTCTTCTAAAGGAGGGATGACTGACTAATCAAAAAGTGTTAGGGAACACATGAGATTAATCAATTTTGAATAGAATTTATCTGATTATACGTTGATTACCGATATAATTATTTAATGTAACAAAAAGGGGAAATTAGTTAATTATTAATGAAATTGGTAAAATATTAGGAATTATTGTTACAATGGATTTCATATAATGGTGCAATAGGGGGAATGGATTCTCTTAAATACTTTCTCTCTCTCATGCATAAATTGATCACAGTTATCAGTCATAGTAAATAGAAATTTCTATTAGAGATTAAGTCGCGACTTTAAGGCGCCGAAAAAGGAATAAATAAGAATGTAGGGTTGAATCATTTGATGCAAACCATGAATTAGCCTGGACCGATCTTCGTTCTATCTTGTGACGTCAAGGGGGTAATCATCCATGCGTTGATTGGTGGGCGATGTCGACATCGAGATGAAACTAAAAATGTTATTGGATAAAAATGACGACATTTCGCTGTGGACCCTTCCTACGTCACTAGAATTAAGATTATAAATATAAGCGCGCTCGCTGGAAAACGGCAGAACAAAAGCTTTCAGAGCATTAAACCAGATATTATTAGAATAATAATTTTGTCGTGATTATTTGTTGATCAATTAATTTTATAACTAGTTGAGTGTTAAATGTGCTAAATTAAATAAATAACTGAAAGTTAACTTTCTGGTGTCAGTGTTATTTTATTTCATTCAAATATTCAAATCTCCTGAGACCTAACTTTCAAGCTAATTGGCTTTTAAGCCAATAAAATTCAGCAACAGACCACCTGGAAATTTCGTCCAATCATTGATGGAACTAGTGGAATAAATTCAGCACTAACGGAATTAGGACGTAACAATTGGTGACCAATCCTTAATTAGTTTTGAGTGTTGGCGTATAATCCTGGGAGGGCTACATTGAAGGCCCAGGACCCGTCAATGCAAGAGACTGAGAGAGGTTCAGCCAAGGCTCGAATCGGAAGCAGCCACCGGGCCCGTGAAAGGTTACGGCAACGAGGGACCGGCCTACAAGAGGCTTACGGCAACGCAGGATCAGGACCTTCGATCATTTTGGACTCTCCTCTCCCTAGTATTTCGGGTAACTAGTGTGGGAAATTTTTTAAGGGGATTAGATAAAGATGTTTATTCCGGAAATCAGGATGAAGAATTAAGTACATTAGAAAAGGCTATTGCACTGGCGAATCAGGCGGATCTCCAGTGGAAAAGTTGGAAGAGGATCCATGATCCTATTAGGGACCAGGGCGTATCGGGAAAATTTGAAATGGCGAGCGAAATTTTCCCTTGCAAAAGAAAATAACGTATATTCAGGATAAGAATCCCTAGGAAAGTAGCAATAATTTTAAGTGGGAAAATATTAAATGTTTCCAATGTAAAGAGTATGGACATATGAAAATAAATTGTTCTCGGGTAGAAAATAATGTAAAAGAGAGAGATAGGGGCGAATTTTCCTATTGTAATCTTAAAGGTCATAATTTAAAAATTGTTGGATTAAAAAGAGGCATGATATAGAAAGGGGAAATTTAATGCGTAAGCGAGATGACTATTTATTTAAACCTGAAACAGGGTCGTTTAAATGGAGACTCAGCGATCCTGAAGCAGAATTTGGTTATAACCGAGTCGTCCTCCAACTCAAATCAAAAGAAGAACTCGGGATAATGCCCATGATCATTTCAGAACATTTTTCCTTAGTTATAGGTAAAGCAATAATTTAAATTGGTACTGGGTCGAGTGTAAATATAATTAAAGAAAAATCTTTGGACTCGCGAGTATAGATTAATAGGAGAAGAATTTTTAATTTGATAGGGTTTAGCGAAAAAATGGTCAGTACCTTGGAAGAGTAAAGTTGATGATAAAAGGCTTGGAGATCCCTTTTCAAGTTGTTACGGAATCCTTTCCTATTCAGCAGGGTGGAATTCTTGGAGTTAAGGCTTTGAGGCAGCATCATGCTGTTCTGAATTTGGTAGATGATAGTCTTTATTTAGGAGAGTTGCACTTTCCATTATTATCTCACGTAACAATAACATTACCTGCAAGGTAAAGAGTTTTAGTACAAGTTATACTTAAAAGGACAAACTTAAAGGAAGGCTATGTATCTCGTCTTACCTGTGGTCCTGGCATTTTTAGCGGGGAATGTTTGGTTTTAAGTAATAATGGAATAGCAAGAATTTTGATGATAAATAGTAACAATAATGACGTGCACTTAACATTACACACCAGTAGAATTGAAAGAATACAATCTTCCTTTCTTAGATAAGATTTCGTCAAAATCTAATAAAAATTCAAAAGATAAATCTAAAGAACGGGCTAGGAGATTGATTAAAATTAAAAAGTTAAAAGATATTGGTGATCTCAATGAAGAAGAAGAGGAAAAATTATTGCCCTTATTTTATGAGTTTTCCTATCAATTTAAATTGCCAGGGGATGTTTTAGGGGCTACTAATGTTTTGAAACATAAAATATTAACAGCCGATGAGAAACCTGTTAATGTAAAAATATCGTTATCCCCACATTTACAGGGATGAAAGTCGCAAGCAGACTGATTAATTATTCTCTTCTGGAATAATTCAGCCTTCTGTTTCACCATATAATTCACCATTCTGGATTGTTTCAAAACAATCAGATTCCCAGGGTAACAAAAAATGGAGGATGGTCATCCATTATCGTTCTTTAAATAAAAAGACGATCGCCGATGCCTATCCACTACCCACAATAACAGAAATATTGGATCAATTGGGTGGAAGTAAATATTTTTCGGTGATGGATCTTGCTTCCGGGTTTTATCAGATCCCCATGGATCAAAATTCACAAGCAAAAACCGCTTTTCCGACACCATACGCCCATTTAGAATTTATTCGTATGCCTTTTGGGTTAAAAAACGCTCCTGCTACCTTTCAGAGAGTTATGTATTAGGATCTCACGGCCCTTCAGGGAATTGAATTGTTTATCTACATGGACGATATTGTCATTTATGTTGTTGATTTAGATGATCATGATAGGAAAATTCGAGCATTATTATCGCGATTGAGAGATGCAGGTTTAATTCTTCAGCCTGAAAAATGTAATTTCATACGATACGAAATAACCTATTTGGGTCATATAATAACTCAAGAGGGGGTAAAGCCTGGTCCAAGAAAGATTAAAGCTATGGCAAATTTTCCAATACCAAAAACAAAAAAGAATATTAAGCAGTTTTTGGGATTGATTGGCTATTATAGGCGATTTATTCTCGAATTTGCAAAAATGTCAAAACCACTAACTTACTTATCGAAGGATAATATTTTTTTTGAATGGACCAATAAAGAACAAGAGGCATTTAAAAGACTTAGAAATTTTATTTGTTCAGAGCCAATATTACAATACCAATATTTTACGCAACCATTCCTTATCAGAACAGACGCATCGGCTTATACTTTAGGTGGAATATTAAGTCAGAGGCAAATTGGGCGAGATCTCCCCATACAGTCTGTCAAGTTAAAGCGTGGGTGGCTTTACTCGCAGTCGGTAAGGTGTATCGACATGATTTTGGTGTCAAAATATTAAGAAGAGCTCCCTCT
>NC_046663.1:130696523-130699200 GCF_010883055.1 Belonocnema kinseyi
AGGGAGCTCTTCTTAATATTTTGACACCAAAATCATGTCGATACACCTTACCGACTGCGAGTAAAGCCACCCACGCTTTAACTTGACAGACTGTATCTTTCGCATCTTGAGTTTTATAACATGTTGACTTAAATTATACCACAATTGAAAAGGAATGGTTAGGAATAGTTTTTGGCGTGAAATATTTTCGACCTTATATTTATGGACGTTATTTTTCTTTGGTCATCGATCATCGACCATTGGTATGGCTCTATAAATTAAAGGATCCAAACTCCAGACTTGCTAGATGACGAGTCGAACTTTTCGAGTATGAGTACTACATCGTCTATAAACCGGGAAAAATAAATTTTAACGCAGATGCATTGTCAAGAAATCGTCCCTATAATGAAGAGGCTCACGTCCCTGTAAGATAGGTGGACGGTCGTGTTCTGTAGTTCGCGTACTCTGAGCTAGATAATTCCTGAAGCTTGAGGGAGGAAATTCGCCCAAATACAGGACCGTCAGATAGGACGGTGTACAGTGGTGAAAGCTAGTCCCATCTGCGAGGATTGCGGCACACGCGCCTTCAGGAAACTGATGGTCGAGGGGTCGGTCTGGAAAAGCAGGGACCGTCAGATGGGACGGTATACAGTGATGGAAGCTGGTCCCATCTGCGGGGATTGCGGCACACGGGCCGTCAGGCAACTGGTGGTCGAGGAGTCGGTCTGGAAAAGCAAGGTAACCCAGATGGGTTACCCATTTTCGATGGTCCTTTTGTAATTGAAAAACTATTAGGGACTATAAATGCTCAAATTAGGATGGGACCCTGGAATTATTTGAAACTTTTTTTTTGTGGGACCAATTCTAGAAATTCCGTAAAAAGTATAAATGAGTGAATGGAATACTGTTTATAAAAAAGAAAGGCTGCAACCTACTCCCAGGGTTTTGTGGGTTTCCTGTGAGTTTTACGACATAAGTCGGGGTTGTGAAGCGGTGTGAGGCTCACGCACCAAGAAAATTGAAAAAAAGGTGCCTTTCGCGACCGTCAAGCCATGTCTGTATAGAAAATGGAATTTTTATTGTTTTTTATAAAGAATAGGAAAATAGTGTAAGAATAATAGAGTAGTAATCTATGAACGAATTTTTGTCAAAGTTTAGAAATATGTATTTGAGAGTATTTTTGAATGAACTGCGTTGGCTTTGCAAGGTTTGGAGCAATTGGGAGCGATATCTCTAAATTATTATTAGATTCTTTAAAGAAAATATTTCACCAGAATATTTTATTTTAAAAATAAAAATCTGCCCGCTTCGCGGGCACATTCCCATCGCGCGCCGTGCGCGCGGCTCGCTTTGCTCGCAGGTTGAGCGCGCCTAAGGCGCGCGATGGTTGGATCTCGCGCTTCGCGCTCGAACATAATTACACCTCGCGCTTCGCGCTCGGATATTTATTCTTTGCATTTTGAATTCTTGACAAAAAAAATTAATGAAAAAGATCTCTTTTAGATGGCAGTATTTATATGCGTCTTCATATTCTGAATTGTCTACTTCATTAAGTATAGTCAAAGATTAAGTTTCTGAAAGCTCTGTAGGCTTTCAGGTACACATTCTCATCGTGACACTCGAGGTGCACGCTGGATTTCCGACAGATATTTGCAAACAGGTTTTGTTGGATTTTTTTTCTCGTAACTTTCGTCGTTTTTCCAGACATTTTTTTTTTCAGCGTTATTTTTCACGAATAAAACAAAAAGTACGCATCCTATCAAGAAGTGATTCTTAAGGAAATTGTAGATCTTTTTTGGGATAACCATTTTTGTTAATTCACCTTTTTTCGTATCCTACATAGTTTGTCCACAAAATGGAATTTTTTATTTTCTATTATTTTTTGTGCAATAAAAATTTGAATTTTCGATTTTTTAAGAAAATCCAAAAATTGGTTACGATAATCTTGTAGGGCTTTTAGAAAGAAATGTTTTTCTTCTCTCGGCTTTTTTTCATATCGTGTGATTTTCGGCTTCAAATTTTGATTTTCGTTTAATTAAAAAAAATTTGAAAACGCTATAACTCTGAGAATTTTCTTTTTATCGAAAAAAGTAATTAGGATAAATTGTTTGTTCTTTTTAATACTATAAATATATGTGCATAGAATTTTCAAATTCAGAAAAAAGTGGTCTCAAAAATTTTCAAAATGCGCTCATTTTTTGAATTTTTATCAAAAATGGCTGGTTCACGAACTCGTCCTTTCTTTTAGGACCTAAAAAAAGTGTGCCAAAGATGAATTTGATTCGTTCATTTTTTCGAGAGTTATCGTGTTTACGGACGGACGGACAGACAGACAGACGCCATCGTGAAAACCTGATTTTCGGATTCAGTGGGTCTTGAAACGTGGAGATCCGTTGAAAAAGTGTGATGTCAAATTTCCGACAATTCTAATACTTTCGCAATCATAAATGATGAGAATGTAAAAAAAGTTGAAATTAAAACTTATAATTAACTTGTTATATTTAAATTTAGGTGTAAATAATAATTTTTAAAATATAAGAATAAATTCTTAAATTTCTTTTTTAATTGTCAGATATATTAGGTTGATGATTTAAGTTATAAATAATATAAATATTAATCATTTGTATTTAATAATAAATAAAATAAATTAATCGTTTCCTTAAATTAGAATAAATATTTCTTAGTATATTTACATTAA
>NC_046663.1:130699300-130712469 GCF_010883055.1 Belonocnema kinseyi
AAATAATGTTGAAATTCGTATAAATTAATAGAGTTGTATAATTCATTTTTCTGAACCATAAATTTTAAACAATGTAGAATCTGTTAGAATAGTGAGAGAGAAGCATGTATATTTGGAGGTATGATCGGTTTGAGCTGTCAAAATATCAAACTCATTAGCGACTGTATATCGGTTGCGCATTTATTAATAATTAATACTGATTGGTAAGGAATTACAACGAATTTAGAGTTTTAAAAAGGGGGTGAAACCCTTTTAATAAAGGCACTTTATTTCAACATTTTAGTGAAAATTGAAGGGTTAAGTAAATCATATTGAAGTGGAGATAAATTTTTGTATTGATTATGGCACGTGAGATTTGTAATAAGGGTTTAATTCAGGGATAAATTAAACTACTTACCTTTTAGATTCGTTTTAGGAATTCTTATTATTTAAAGGAATTGCCTTGCATATGTTGCTCTTCTTGACTCAGCGAGTTTCGTTGGGAATACCAGTAAGTTTTCCTTTCACTTTTTTTGTTTTTTCCTTTTTTTCCTTTCTGGTATTTTTGGAATTGATTCTTGATTTCAGTAGTTGATTCTGGAAAAGAAATTTTAATTTTCACAAAGCAATTGCCTTATGATTTAAAACTCAATATAATTGTAAATGGTTAATGATTATCTAATTTGTTGGAGTGAAAGATGGAGGTTAGGTTTTTGTTAACATTTGACAAATAATTCAGATCTCCTCTAATAAATCTGCACACTCACTAAGGAAAGGGAGAAAGTTCACACCACAGAAGGTAGTTAAATAATTGAAAAGGGGGTTTTACAAGAGGAAAATTGGTATAAATAGACAGGGTAATTTTCAACATGGGGGAAAATTTTCTCGGTATTGGTCATACGGAAAATTTCACAAATTGCCTTGTCGTTTCAGAAATTTACCGGGTTAAATCGTGTTACTCGTTAAAATTAAGTTACAACTTTCAAAAAGATAATTTTGAATTAAATATAATTATACAGTAGTAGAAAGTTGTTTGGGCAACAACTTTTTAAAATAAAGGGGAAGCTGTGACATCGTGCGACTTTCCGGAAATTATGCAGTGCCATATTTAGGCGGTAGAGAATTCAAATTTGAATTCTTTCTAAAGGAGTGATGTCTGACTAATTATAAATAGTCAGGAAATACATAAGATTAATCAAGTACGAATAGAATTGATCTGATTATACGTTGATTACCGATATAATTATTTAATGTAACAAAAGGGGATAATTAGTTAATTATTAATGAAATTGGTAAAATATTAGGAATTTTTGTTCCAATGGATTTCATATAATGGTGCAATAGGGGGAATGCATTCTCTCTCTCTCTCTCCCTCCCCCCCCTTCTCTCATGGATAAATTGATGATAGTTATTAGTCATAGTAAATAAAAATTTCTATTAGAGATTAAGTGGCGACTTTAATGCGTCGAAAAAGTAATAAATAAGAATGCAGGGTTGAATCATTTGATGCAACCCAAGGATCAGCCTGAAACGATCTTCGCCCTACCTTGTGACGTCAAGGGTGAAATCATCCATGCGCTGATTGGTGAGGGGTGTCGACATCGAGATGAAACTAAAAATGTTATTGGATAAGAATGACGACATTTTGGTGTGGACCCTTTCTGCATTATTAGAATTTAAGATTATAAGTATAGGCGCGCTCGCTGGAAAATGGCAGAACAAAGCTTTCAGAGCATTCAACCAGATATTATTAGAATAATAATTTCGTCGCAATTATTTGTGAATCAATTAATTTTATAACTAATTGAGTGTTAAATGTGCTAAATTAAATAAATAAGTATAACAGTTAACTTTCTGGTGTTGAAAAAGAAATAAAAAATGTTTATTTCTTGCATTATTAAAAAGAAATTTCGAAGGAATTTCAAATTAGAAGAAAATTATGGATCGAAACAAAAGATGTTTTTGACATTTTGTTAGACTTATTTTTTCAAAAATTTTATACTTCTTTTCAAAGATCTTTATTAAAAACCGAAGTTTGATTCCGCTCTTTTGTACTTTTTACAACTTTCTTCTAACTGCAATTCATAACACAGTAGACAATTAGACATAATGTAAAACTTACAATTGAACATGACAAGTCAAAACTGTCATCTAGGTACATTAGGTTAAAGTAAATATTTCTTTCTGAAAATATTAAAACTTCCATTTTAATATCGAGTTTATCAAATTAAAAAGGAAGATATTTTAAAATTATTTAAGCCTAGCGTTATAATTCTTAAAGATTCTTATTCTTTAAAAATCAATTTATTCCAATCAAGATTTTTTTCTTACTTCTTCAATCTTGTAAACAAGAACAAGAACAAGAACAAATGATTTCATGTAATAAATAAGTGACGAAATTTTGTTATTAAATCATATTTTTTTGTGATAAACTGCGATTATTTCTGCCGTCTTGGAGAACAAAAGTTGCTCTCTAAAGTTTCACGTAAGGGTCATTTTCGCGTTGCAGCGTATACGTAAAGAAGCCTTACGTCAAAACGAAGATAGTGAGTTTCTTCACGCAAACAGCAGATTTGCCTTAACCTATTTCCCCCCTCGACGGATTGTCTACTAAAATGTAACATTTTTTCTCGGTGATTCAAATTTAAAAAAGGTTTAAAAGTGTAAAATTAAACATGTAAAGTATTTAAAAAATTCTAAATTTAGGAAACAAATCTTAAACAATTTAAAAGTTTAACATCGAAATTTAATTTAATTTTGAATATAAGGGTTCAATATCGTAACATTAACTTGATCAGGCTTAAATTAATGGCCTCCAAAATCAGATAATCCCCAAAAACAAATATTTAGAATTCTTTATTTCAATTTTCAATTCAAAACGTTCAAATTTAAATAATTTCAATTTATCAGGTTATACTTGAGGCATATACAAAATTTAACAAATATTAAAGCTTGAATTTTTAATTTATCAACTCTATGAATAAAAATTTCCAATAATACAATTCATAAAATTTCTGTTTATAAAATTACTTCATTTAAATGTTTTAAATTGAAAATATATTAAAACCTTTCAATTTAAAATTCCTCTCATTATAAAAAGTTTTCCATTTCGAAGCCTTTGCATTTATCCCAATTTTTTACGAGGTTTGAAATTGAATAATTTGCCCATTACAGCTTTAAATATTTTATATCCTAAAGCTGTAGAAAAATGTATTACAGAATCATAAAATGATTTCATTTAAAACGTTTAAAGTTAAATAATTTGAATTGACAGGTCATACTCTAAGAATATTCGAAATTTTACAAATACTGAGACTTTTAATTTTAAATTTATAAAGTAGTTTCTTTTAATAATAATTATTTTATTTTTACGCTTCTAAAAGAAAATAATTACACTGTAATTTTAACTAAAATTTAGGATATTTAAATCGGAAAGCAATCCAATCTAAATTCGTTTTTTAACGTCCAATAATCAAATTGATGAAAAGAATTCCTGAAAATAAAATCAAGAATCTAACGACCAAATTTGGATAACCGCCACAAAATGTTCCCATTGGAATCTAAAAAAGGAACACTTCTCTCCCCTCTTTTCCCCCTAAAAAATAAAAAATAAAATAAAATTATTCATCTCTACTTTGGACGAAAATAAAAGGTAGGAAAGAAAAATGAGAAGGCAACCAACCAATCCCTTTCCTTCTCTTTTTTATTTCTTTCCTCCTCCCTATTCCCACCATTATCAAATCCCAATAAAAAACATTTTTTAAAAATATATAATAATCACCAACGTTTTGGCCCTCATTCAGCACCCTTATCAAGGCAAAAAAAATATAATATAAAATAAAATAAAAAAATGAAATAAAATAAAAATTAAACAAAAATAAAATTAAATAAAATGGAAGTAAATATAAAATGAAATCAAAATAAAATTTGTTGTCAGCAGGAACAGCACACTTGCCACGATTTTATCTCCAAGTCATTAATTTATATTGAAAAAAATTTATTTGATTTTATTTATATTTCGATTTTATTGTTATTTCATTTTATTTTTATTTTATTTTTATTTTATTTTATATTATATATTTTTTGCCTTGATAAGGGTGCTGTATGAGTGCCGAAACGTTGGTGATTATTATATATAGTTTTTAAATGTTTTTTATTGGGATTTGATAATGGTGGGAATAGGGAGGACGAAAGAAATAAAAAAGAACATGAAGGGGATTTGGTTGGTTGCCTTCTCATTTTTTTCCTCCTTTTTATTTTCGTCCAAAGTAAAGATGAATAATTTTCTTTTCTTTTTTCTTTTTTAGGGGGGAAGGAGGGGAGAGAAGTGTTCCTTTTTTTTCAGATTCCAATGGGAACATTTTGTGGTGGTTGTCCAAATTTGGTCGTTAGATTCTTGATTTTATTTTCAGGTATTCTTTTCAGTAATTTAAATTGTTTTTATTTCAAATTTCTCTCATTTGAAACTTATTCATTTCAAAGGCTTTGATGTTATAATCCAATTTTTGAAACAGAATAATTTTGAATGGAATAATTATTTAATTGCTTATATACTTCTTTATTACGCTATCTTTACGCTTCTAGACTAAGAGATTTCCAAATATCACTACAGTTGTCTGTGGTGGAGAGGATGTGATATCCCTACTTGGCCCGTCCCCTGGTGGCGGATAGGGGAATGCTCGCTGGAGAAAAAGGGTAGGGAGGAAATAAAATACGCCTCGCGGACTAAATACACTGTGCGAAGGAGACACCGAGAAAAAACCAACCAAATTAAGGTGTTAACAATGGTGCCGAGGACTGAATGGGACCAAGGTATGGTGTTCCAAACGGTGTCTCTGGGATACCAGGTCGCCTCCTAGAGTATTCAGACCTTACCCCCGCAAGCGGGGCTCTGCGGGGGCGGAATGTTACTTCCCTTTATACTCGTGGGAATAAAATGGAGTCAAATACACAAACAAACTTAGGAAGTAGTAGTAAAGATGAGCTGGAGTTGGCCGAAGGTAGTATGATGGAGGATCTGGAGGATTCCTCTATTCTTCAGAAGAGCATCTGTGAGGAGGTGTTCGGTGCAGAATTGGAGGAACAAAAGTGTGTGGAACATTAGCTTCGGAAGTGAGGTGAGAACCTGTAAGATGGGTGCTAAGATATCCATTGAGAAAGGGGTCAGCCTGATCTCCAAGATGGAGAACATCTTGAAGAAAATGGAGGCTGGTTTAACAGCTTCGAATACCGGATTGGCGAGTTTTTTGCCAAGAAGGTGAAAAGGGAACTCAGACGGAGGCAGCTCTTGCTTCTGGAAAGAGGGTAAGAGAGCCAACTCTGAGTCCCCAAGAGAGAACAGCCCAAAAACCATCGGCGAAGAAGCAGAGGACCCGCAACGCTGAAGCGGGAACATCAGCAGAAGTGACAAAAGAGCACAGGGTGGAAACTTCCCCTAGGCAGATAAGAAAAAAGGAGGCCCCGAGACGCGTTCGACTGGAAGCGGTATTGGTGAAACCGGCACAGAGATAAAGTTACGCGCAGATTCTCAACAACTTGAAAACCAAGATCCAGCCCGACACCCTTCGTGTCTAAATCAAGGGTGTAAGGCAAAAAAGGAGCGGTAACGTCCTCATTGAGGTGCGAACCGAAGCAGAGTGTACGTCAAAAATGTCCTCAGCCATTATGGAAGTAGTCGGAGTAGCGGGAAACGTGCGTGAGCTCGTTCCCCGCACTGAAGTCGAAATCTTAGATTTAGGTGAAACAATGGAGGAAAAGGAGATTAGGGATGCCCTGAAGACATACTTCAAGGAGAAACAGCTAGGATAGATCAAAGTAAACATGACAAAAAAGGCCTTTAGGGGAACTCTGAAGGCCTTTGTGAAGTTGAGTGAAGAGTTAGCCGCAAGTCTAATTCGACCCTGACATTTGAAGGTGGGGTGGTTCTCCTACAGGGTACGTAAGAAGTCTGAGACCACAAGGTTTTATCGCTGTCACGGCTAAGGCCATCTGACAGTGAAATGCAATGGCCCGGATCGAACGAGGGCCTGCTAGAGATGCGACAAGGAGGGCCATAGAGCTGCTACATGCGAGTTTACGCCGCAGTGCTACCTTTGCGCCGCAAAAGAACCGATAATCTTCCGGGGACGCGGAGATACTTGGCGTATAGGGAGGCAACCTCGTTGAAGAAGCCTCCCAGACGCTGAAACTAACATTGGAGCTGCGCGGGTCCAACAAGAAGCCCAGGCATATAGAAGAAGCCCAAGCTGTGACAAAAGAGGCGAGCCGAGGCACGGCTAAAAAAACGGTACCCCCTGAAGTAATGCGAAAGCGGTTCCGGGAGGAATAATGCCAAGGGGAAAGGGTGGTGTTTTTTGGTGGGTTCTTGGTAGCATCATTATAATGACAGAGTTGGCTTTGTGTAATGTATAATTATACGCAAGGTATAATTGAATATTATATATGGTATGTCAGGTCATTGTAGTGATGCGGCAACTAAGATTCCCACACTACCGGGAAGAGCGGACCCTTCACGGTGTGCTTTTGAACATTTTTCACCACGCCCTCGTAAAAAACTCTAAGCGACTTCCGTTTCCTTTTTCTTTTTTTATACCTCCATTTACCTTTTTTACGTGCATTCTTTCATTCTCTCTTATTCCCTCCTCTAGCACCCTGCAACCCCTTTATCCATTCTTCTCGTAATCCATGCTCCCCTAGAATCTTAACCACATTCTCTTGCCAGCTTCCCTTATCTTCCATTCCACTTGTACACCCTTCCCATACATTCTCCCATGTTTCCTCTTCCATTCACATATTCTACACTTTCTATTCTCTTTTTTTTCTTAATATATCCCCTCCCTTACATCGTTTTCCAATCTAAATCTTGTTTTTCTGGTCCACCTTCTCTTTTCTCATCCCCTTTCTAAATACTTTGGTACTCCTTCCTTTTTTATCATCTTATACTATTTATTGTATTTTGATTCCTCAATCATCCCCCATCTTTCTATTAATTGTTTTTCCCTCTCTCTTTTTTCCAATTCTTCATAGTTTTCTCTAGTCCCGTTTTCTATTTCTCTATCATTAAAGAACTCCCTCCTTCCTTCTTCCCATTTCGTTAATTCGATCGCCCTCCGGTCTAATACTTAACTTGCCCCTTTGCGCTTCTTCTCTCACCATATATCCTGGCGTCCTCCAGTATGCCCGTAGTGTCTACCTTATATACCTTTCTTGTAAACTTTCAATATCATTCCTTTCTTTTGATGCCCATATCTCTGCTCCATATCCTAATACCGGCTACACAAGCGTATCAAATAAGCACATTCTCCTCCAATTTTTTTAACCTTTTTTTTCCTATTCGCCATATCTGTTTCATTACCGCTCCTGCTTTTTTTATCCTTTCTCTTATACAGGGTGGACACGCTGAGGCTTACATATATGGCGAACTTGATGCTACCAGAATTGCACAAGAGCAGGGAAGAAGCCATTCTACAGGGGTATTTTCATATTTCGCGCCTTTAAAGTTGCATTCGGATCGACCATTCGGTCAAGTCCGTGCATCTTCGCATCAAGTTTATCATAGTTTCCATGGTTATCAATATGTATTAAGTAAAGTAAATAAAATATTACATGCGTAAACTTTAAATTGACATTACCTACATTTATTTACAGCGATTAGGATAAACACGTGAATCCGAACATAACCTCGAAATAATGACAGATCGGCCCGGCTTGTTTATTATACTTTCGATTGTTTATTATTTGCCAAAGAAATGTTTTATCGTTTTGTATATTTATAACTGACAGTGCCTTCAGTAATAGTTTAAACAATAATTATTTAATAATAATTTAACAAACATGACTTATTAATAATTTTAATAAGTAACACTTTATTCCTGAAATTAGGAACTGATTTCCATTGTTTTTTTCACAGATCGATCATAGATGAAATACACATCAGGAAATGCAGATGGGTTTTGTGCATTTCAGCTTGTTCATTTCAATGAACATCATTGAAAACCCATTATCTCTAGATCTTATCCCAAGACAGGGGATTGAGCAGCCTAAAATTAATTCTAATTCAATCTGATGGTATAGGTGTATCAAAAAATATCTCGAGTTAATTTATCTTGTCTGACTTTTAATTAATAAAATATTTAGGTATTTTTTTGTATTTTACAAAATTTTTTCTCTAGATCTCATCCTAAAATTTTGTTTGATCAACCAATAAAATAAATTAGAGACTCGTTAATGATCGAATTGTATAAGAAATAAATCTAGACAAGATATTTTAGGCTAAAATTGTTATTCCATTTTTTGGAAATTATTCTATTTTCGAAATTGCTATTTCTGGATTTGATTTCCAAACTGGTATTCAATCAGCCTCGATAATTAATTCTAATTCATTTTGATGGTATAGGTTTATCAAAAATAAATCGCGGAGAAATTCAACTTGCCTGAATTTAATTAATAAAATATTCAGGAATTTTTTTGTATTTTAGAAAATGTTTTCTCTGGACCTCATCCTAAAATTTGGTTTAGTTAAACAATAAAATAAATTACGGACTCCTCGGTGATAGAATTGTATCAGAAATAAATCTAGACAAGATATTTTAGGCCAGAAATAGTATTCCAATTTTTTTTTGAAATTATTCTATTTTCTAAAAATGCTATCTCTGGATCTGATTTCCAAACTGGTATTCAATCAGCCTCAAAAATTAATTCTAGTTCTAATTCTCTCATTTATTTTATTGGTTGACTAAACCAAATTTTATGATAAACAGAGAAAACATTTTCTAAAATACAAAAAATCCCTGAATAATTTATTAATTAAAATTCAGGCAAGTTAAATTTAGTCGAGATATCTTTTTGGTAAACCTATGCCATTAAAAAGAATTAGAATCAATTTTCGAGGCTGATTGAATGCCAGTTTGGAAATCAGATCCAGAGATAGCATTTTTCGAAAATAGAATAAGTTATAAAAAAATTGGAATAACAATTCTAGCGTAGAATATCTTGTCTACATTCATTTCTGATACAATTCTACCACAAACGAGTCTCTAATTTATTTTATTGGTTGACTAAACCAAATTTTATGATATACAGAGAAAACATTTTCTAAAATACAAAAAATCCCTGAATATTTTATTAATAAAAATTCAGATGATATAAATTACCTTGAGATATTTTTTTGATATTTCTCTATACCATCAGATTGAGTTAGAAATAATTTTAGGCTAACCAATCTCCAGTCTTGGGATAAGGTCAAGAGATAACGGTTTTCCAATAATGTTCATTGAAATGATCCAGCTGAAATGCACAAAATCCATCTGCATTTTCTGATGTGTATTTCATCTATGATCGATCTGTGAAAAAAACAATGGAAATCAGTTATTAATTTCAGGAATAAAGTGTTACTTATTAAAATTATGAATAAGTCAGGATTATTAAATAATTATTAAGTAATTATTGTTTAAATTATTACTGATGAGACTGTCAGTAATAAATATACAAAACCACAAAACATTGCTTTGGTAAAGAATAACCAATCGAAAGTATAATAAACATGCCGGGCCGATCTGTCATTATTTCGAGGTTATGTTCACATTCACCTTTTCACCCAAATCGCTATAAGGAATTGTAAGTAATGTCAATTGAAAGTTTTCGCATGTAATATTTTATTCACTTTATTAAAAAAATATCCTGCTTATTTATAACATACGTTTTTTATGTCGCAAATAAGCGTTAAACACAATTCACTCTTCGCCCACTAAAATCGCAGAATATTATTACCATTTTATAGTATTTGTCAGTCAGCAGCTATTCCATAATATTATTGATGCAGAAGAAAACTGACGTTTACTTCTTAGGTCACATTTCTCACTTCATTATTAATTAAACACTTTTATTATTTGTAATTACTATGTAACATACCCTATGTTGTTTTGATACTTGTATCCATTTGAAGTTTCCAACGCAACCATGGAAACTATGATCCCTTGACCAATTCCCTTTTCCTGCACTTTTTACATTTGCTAGCCTTTTATTTATATTGCTATTGCTTTTTTGTACCTCTAATCTCACTATTAAGGAAAAGTGATCCGAATCAATATATTCACCTACCTCTAGTTTCTTCACCTTCTCTCTTACCTCATCATCCATTATCACATAATCAATTACCGTACCCCTTTCACCTCCAAAACGTGTCTATTCTCCTTTCTCATTTCCTTCTATATTTCCGTTTACGATATACCATCTCAACTCCTCCATGCTCTTCAACAAGTTTTTTCTCTCCCCATTTAGTACCTTATCTTTGGATTTTCGTCCTCTCTTTTCTCCCTATTCCCTTCTTCCTCTGTCTCCTGTTCTCGCATTGAAATCCCCGCCTATTATCAGCCTAATCTCTTCTTTGTTTTCTTCAATCATTTCTTTCATCTCTGCTTTCTGCTGCACATCACCGTTCACATAAACCCCAAATGCCTTTCACTTCTCTCCTCCCATCATTACCTCTTCAACTATTAATCCTTCTTTTTGTTCTTTCCTGTCGTTCTCTGTTTTACATTCATTTCTCACTCTCATCTCTATTCCTCCCATTGCTCTGCCATTTTTAATCTTCCTCTTTGCATTTTGCACTTGTCATTTGTAACCTCGTAGTGACCGTCCCCCTACTCTTTCCCATACCTTTTCATCCAGCTACGTCTCCATCATTATTACTACATCGCAGCCTGTCAAATTTCTCATAAACACCCTATTCTTTCACTCCAATGCTGCTATATTCTACTAACAAATCTTCCATTCTTCCCTAATTTCGTTTCCCGTCTTTTTTCCTTCTTACAATTTCTTATTTTCCTATCTCCGGTTCCTTCCTCTCCTAGCTTCCCTGCACCTCAATTCTTATTATCCATTCCTTTTCTTTATCCCAAACCCACCATACTGCGTCTATCTGTATTTTTCCATACTTAACCCATGTTCTTCTTCCTTTTTTCTTTCCTTTTCTGCTATTTTCCTTAACTTATACTGCATTTTCCTTTCTACCCATGTCAAATCATCTTTTATTCTATCCGAGCTTCCATATAACATCCTCTTCTTTCTCATCACTTCCATCTTATGTTTCCATTTTTTTAGTCCTACCAGTACCATTCTCTTCTCTATTCGCTCTTTCCTTCCTATATTTCTCACTTCCACTCTCTCTAACTTCGCACCAATCCTTTTTAGTACTTATTCCACTCCTTCCTTCAGCTCCTTCCCCTCCAATCTGATACCCTTTATCACTATGTTTACTTTCCTTTCTTCCCTCTGTTTCTATTCTTTGTTCCATTTTTCTCAGCCTTTCCATCTCCTTATTCCCACTCCCGTCCCCACCACAATCCCTGTTCGTGCTTTCAAGTTTCTTTATCCTACCTTGCATCTCCTCTACCTTTTTATTATTATCTTCCTGCTTCTCCTCTAGTTTTTGTTCCAATGACTGAATGCTCTTTTCTAACTTTTTCCTGACTTCTTCCCATTTTTTTATTTCCTTTTTAAGTTCAGCCATTCCCGCCTAATTTCCTTCTTCAATTCCTCTCCCCGTTTTAGCTGCTTTTCTTCATACATTCCCATTACCTATATCATCACTTCGCGAATTTCCTTTAGTCTTTCCTCTATCATCAGATCTTCACTTTCATCTCCGCTTCCTTCAGCAACCTTACTACTATCATTCCTCTCTACCTTTTGATAAAAGCCTCAATTGATCCTTCGCTTTTTGCTCTCAATCTCTCCTTTTCTATAGTTTTTTTGTACTTCCCCCTTGCCTTCCTTTCTTTGATCTCCTTTTTCAGCGTACTGAAAACTTCCTGCTCTAAATCTGTTTCTTCCGCGGAGATACTCGCTCCGCTAGCGATTAATCCAATTCAAACTCTCCCGCCTTCTATGCTTCCCTGCCTTTATCTGCCGTCGCGGTCCGGCACCTGTCTCACCTTTCTTTGTCGCTACCCAACCCTGATACTACCAGCCCGATCAACCCAGTCCTCCCACAAATCTCCAAACAACCTAACCTCAACTTCCACAGAAATCTGTATCAATCCTACAAACTATCTACCTCCACATACTTTTAATTTAAAATAAAATTGTGAAATAATGAAGTCTTGCAATGCAAAATAGTTATGCTGAAGTTTAAACGCTTCCTTTTATATTTTGACATTTTCGACTTCTGGAAAGTTTCAAGCTGAAAGGTTTCCAAAAATTTAATAATGTAATACTTGAAATTTACTAACAACTGCAGAATTCTAATTTAAAATCGAGCGAGTTTTAATGCATTTAAAAAAGTAACTTCTCCTACCACCCATAATTTGATGTGACGTAAAATAATATATTTCATTACATTTCTTAAGGTTCTAAGTTATAACAATCCTTTCCCATAAATAAAGTCACTGTTATTGTCTGGTTTCCGTCCAGTAGCCACCCTGAAAATTGCTCCAAAAATTATTCACATTCCATAATTTTCGCTGATTTTTATATACTGTTCAAATCAGTTTAATTCACTTAATAGAATATTGCACAATTTATGACTAGATTTTACTTAAATTTAAAACAAGTTAATACCATTAAAGACCCATTTACATATTTTTGAAATGATCTAAATTGTATTCAATCTTTAAATTTAATTTTACAAAATAATTTTTAAAATTGCACTACAATCAAATTTAAAGTAATAATAGAATTGTTTTTAAAATTATTTACTTAGTGTCTAGAAAATGTCTCTTTTAAAAGAAGCCAGACGAAAAATTATTTTAATTTAACTAAACTTGATTTATTTCGTGAATTCACCTAAATTTTATTTAAATTTGGAATTTAGCTGAATTTTTTAATTTATCTTGATTTCATATCAATTTTAGGTTTAGTTTTGAAAAATAATTTTTGAAATTTCACTAAAATCTTGAAGTACGAAAAGAATTTTTTTTATTTATTCTTTTTTTGCCTCGAAATTCAGTGTTCACAAAATTTTTGGCGTACAGACCGTACAGAGTCAGCTGTCCGAATCAGCTATAGCAAAGATTGCTATAGTGATGGCGAAGGCGAACGCGAGAAACAGAAACTCACGTTCTATTTGGAATTCAACAGCTTTCGGTGTGCGCCCCGGCCCCACTCCGCCGCTAACGTGCTAGGTAGACGGGTTTGTCATAGAAACAGTGAAAAGTTGAAGAGGGCAGCACCTCGATATGGTCGAAAATGTATAT